>NW_026067966.1:10470686-10636291 GCF_014885135.2 Alexandromys fortis | reverse complement strand
GGAGAGGAGAGGAGAGGAGAGGAGAGGAGAGGAGAGGAGAGGAGAGGAGAAAGAGACAGAGAAGGGGGGAAGCAGAGAAGTGGGGAGAGAGGCAGAAGCGAAGCTGCCTCTCCGAGAGGAACATGGAAAAAAGAGCAAGCTCAGGCGGGAAGCTGGAGATCAGCCTGCCTCAGCGGATGGGGGAGGGAGTGGGCGTGGCTTGTCTCTTAAAGAGACAGAAAACCATAACAGCAGCTGCTGGTCCCGCAGTAACCAGCAAAACTGGCCGGATCCAAGGTGGCTGTTCCACTCCCAGCCCTTGCGATCCCTCGGCGGCGGGTGGCATGGTGGCCGGCGCCCAGTGGCTGGCAGCGCTCAGTAATTTTCCTGTCTACTTCATGTATGAAATAATGTGTGAGTGTTGTGGCCACACAGATGTAATTCTGTTTTAAGTGTATGTTCTTTCTATACAGCCTCGATGTTGCTTTTGTTATTTGTATCTCTTTAAAATTCCAGCTACAGCTCTGAAAATGTGGTTTCTCCCTGAAACACATGACCGCTGCCATTTTGACGAAGGGCAGGTCAGATGACCTCACCACCATCTTGACTAAGGTCAGGTTAGGTGTCAAGTCACCATCTTTACTTATGTCCCTAAATTCCTCTTACTGACTCTGTTACATGTGTGTTTTGTGCAGTGGCCCACCAAAGCATCCACTTCATCCAACTTCTGTCTAATATATGTGTGCGTGCATGTGGCTCTTGAGGGAGGAAGAAAAAAAAAAAGGGGAGGACACAGGTTCTGATCTGTGTATATAGTATGAGAGGCCACGCCCCAGTAGGTGGGTAATCACAAGCTGCAAGTCTTCCTACAGCACCGTAAATGTGTATAAAACTTAAATTCAACTGTGTTTAAATGTACATGTACTTACTGTAAAAAATGTTTAAATAATCTCTTCCTTATATCTCATTCCAGACTAAAGAAGCAATGTCTCATATTTTAAATTGCTATGTACTCTTAAGACTCTTACAAAAATACTGTATATGCAATCTAGCCCTGCTCTAAAATATATTAAGCGGTTTCCCACTATCGTCAGCTTCTGTTCAAACAATTTTTCTCCATTGTCCTTCACAAATCTCACCTGTTAAGTTGAGAGCCAGTGCCGTCAGCTCAGAGCCAGCTCCCCAGGCAGACCCTATGCTGTAGCTACACCCTATAAACAGTCCTCAACTGCTCAGAGATCTGGAATATATGGCATTTAAATGTTTAATTATTAAAAGACTTTTCATAAGCGAGAGACAGGTTGGCTCCTAGCAGCAGCACTTTATTTCCTCCAAAGAAGACAGAAGACAAATGGGCACAGAATGACGTCCATCCACAATTCGCTTTATCGAGTGAAACTACTAGCCACTGTCTTTCATCTAAACTGAAAATCCTTCCAGATGTGGAGAAAGAATCAAATGGAATTGACTGCCTAGCTGCTCAGCTGAGTTAGGTTTGCTTTCCTACAGATTTTCTAAATAGCAAAACATAAATATGACCCTCAACGACCATGGAGGACCCTGAGGATAGGGTCTAGGTAGACAACCGAGTAAGTTCTTCAGCCCAGTCATTTCTTAAACAATAACTCCTCAAGTAAAAATTTATCCTTCTCAAAGATCTCTGATGCAGTTTGACAGCTAAGAGTTTTTGTCAGTTTAAATGGACAACCTCACCAAACAAATTTTAATATAACTTCCTAACATGTTCCAAAATAAAAGGTGTTTTAAAATATACAAATGCAAGTTATTAAAATGTATACATGCAAATTATAAAGGTGTGAGGACAAATACAAGTTATTGTTATTCTTTCAGTCCCTGCCCTAGCCACGCCCACTCCCATTACCTCTGACCCGCCCATCGCCATCTTGGGACCCTTCCTCTTTCTGCTTCCTTGGCGTGCGCACGCGTTTTCCTCTGTCTCTCTCTTCTTTTATCTCTTTTCTCTCCTTTTATCTCTTTTCTCTTTCTCCCTCTGCCTTAATAAATACTTATGGCTATTTCCTGTGTTTACATGTCTGTTACCTGCCGCCACCAGCCCGCCCAGGAAATCGTTTTTAAGAATAACAAATGGTGCCGTGACTAGGATGATTCGCTAGCCCCTGACTTCTATCCCTACCCAGAGTTCCGGCTTTAGGCGCCGTCCGGGACTCTGAGCTCCTTCCCGGGGCAGAATCAGGACCTGAGGACCTTCTCTACAACAACCCACGTGTTCCATCTGCCTGGATGCAGCTCCTCCAAACAACAAATCAACTAATTGTGAGTGTCCCCATCTCGGCCAGCTTAACCATCTCTTTTAACCCAAGGGATTGACCGTTGAGCTCCCAGCAACCCTTCGCGGTTTCTAGGGATGGGGGAACCTCCAACCTCGGGCCTTCAGGGCCTTGGTTCCCTTCGCTGGCATTCAATTTGGCTTGTCTCCTGTGTTAAGCCTGTGCCTGAGATGGCGTGTCCTTAGCCAGCCCCTCAGCTCACCCGCGCCTGGAGGCCCGGGGTCTCCAGTTCTTCCTCTTTTTCTTTTTTCATTCCTTTTCTTCCTCCTTTTCATCGTAACTGCTGCTATGGTGCAGCACGCCGCTACCGCTACGGTGCGGCCTGACTTTGGCTGAATCCCTCCTGCCCGGGAATCCCTCTCCCTTCGGAGGCTCAAGTCGATTCAGCCAGGTTATAACACCCCCCCATGTAATCGGAAGCCTTTTCATAGGGCCCGCGGGTGTTCGTGCCATCTGCATCTCGCCTTAACGGGGAGCCATTCTCGTTGTAGGCTTGAGGTGCCACAGTTTTTGCGGGTGTTTGCACGGCCTTGACCATGGGAGCCAAGCCGTCCAGACCTATCACTCCGGACTCATGCTTTAATGCCTTACACTTATCCATTTCTGTCCAAATAAATGGCCCCACTAAAACTATACACGGCCGTTTTTTGGTTCCAGCCTTTTGCCCCTCCCCTCTGTGGCTTTTGTTGTGGCATGGCGGGCTTTCCAACAGAGCAGACTACATGTGGCGGTCGCCATCTTGGCTGAAGGTCAGATGGGTCAGGTGACCTTTTCGCCATCTTGGCTGAGAGCCAGGTCATGTGACCACACTCTCCTGGTTTTACCCTGCCTTCTCACCCGGTTTTCACTAAAATCCTCCTGTTAACTCTGTTACATGTGTTTTGAACAATGGCATGTCTCTAATAGGGCCCGTCAGAGGCATCCACGTTGCCCAATTCTTGTTCACTCTCTCTATGTATAATAATTGTTTATTACATCTCATTTCAGACTACAAACCATGAGTCTCATATTTTAAGTCTCTTAAGCTGTTCTCTACCATTGTCAGTTCTGCCACTAACCTTATATTACAAGCAGTTTTTTCCCTCTCTCTGCCTTTTTACAAATGTAATTCTTACCTGTTGAGAGCCAGTGTGGTCAAGCTCAGACCCAACTTTTCAAACAAATTCCATACTATAGTTATACCTGATAAACAGCCCTCAACTGCTCAGAGATCTGGGGAATGTGATATTTAAGTATTTAATTATTAAAAACTTTTCTCAACAACAAAAAAGAGACAGGTTGGCTCCTAGCAGCAGCTCTCTGCTCCCTCCAAAGAAGACAGTCACGCGCAAAACAACGTCCTTCTGCATTTCGCTTTGACTGCCGAGTGCTGACCATTGGGCAAAACTGCCTTTCATCTAAACTAAAGACCTCTAGATATGGACGGAATCACTGGAATCGACAGCCTAGCTGCTCAGGTCAAGGTAGGCCTGTCTTCCTACAGATTTCTTAGCCCACAGGATCTTCTGGAGCCTGGCAGGCCCTGCGCTAAACAGCAAAGCTCAAGTGCAACCTTCAGCGACCATGGAGGACCCAAAAAAGAGTAGCTCTGGGTGCCAACCAAGTAAGTTCTCTGTCATTTTTTAATCAGTAACTCAAGTAAAATCTTATCCTTCTCAAAGATCTCTGACAGTTTGATAGCTGAGAGGTTTTCCCAGGTGACCTCACCAAACAAATTTCAAATCAAATTTATCTCTTATGCCACAGTCATTATATGTCTAAAACTTCTGTTTTCACAAACCCAAGGAGTTCTCATGAGTTCCAGGGAGCCGAATTAAGAAATTCACCTTAAACAGGTCAGATACATCCCCCTCAATTTCCTGGTTCTAATTTTTTTTTCCTTAATTTAACTTTGTTCTTTGTTCTGCCAATACCTTAGGCCATGCCACAAACACCAGCCAAAAGCAAAGAGACCAGCTATGCCAAGATGTTCCCAGCACACAGCCTTCTCTCGCGCCCCCCCCCCCCAAGACGACGCCTACTATCAGCCGGAAGCAGTCTTGAGAATTCACCGCCCCAATTCCTTCAAACTGAAGTGTCTAAGATGTGGGAATGTTATTCTTTCGGTCCCTGCCCTAGCCACGCCCACTCCCATAACCTCTGACCTGCCCGTCGCCATCTTGGGACCCTTCCTCTTTCTGCTTCCTTGGCGTGCACACGCGTTTTCCTCTGTCTCTCTCTTCTTTTATCTCTTTTCTCTCCTTTTATCTCTTTTCTCTTTCTTTCTCCCTCTTCCTTAATAAATACTTATGGCTATTTCCTGTGTTTACATGTCTGTTACCTGCCGCCACCAGCCCGCCCGGGAATCGTTTTTAAGAATAACAGTTATCAAAGCTCTGTCTCATGCTGCCTTTCATAGTCTTAAAGATACTTTTCATTATGCAAAAACATCTGTCACAGTCATTCTGACATAAATATGCTACTGTTTATACAATGTATGTGTCTAAATCTTATGTTTTCACAAACTCAAAGCATTCTGTGAGTTCTAAGGAGTCAATTTGAAGGATCCACCTTAAACAGGTCAGGTACACCCCTCTCAATTCCCTGGTTCTGAAAAGTTTTCTATTTAAACTTAACTTTGTTCTCTGCTCTACCAACACTTTGCCAGATTCAAGAGACACTGGACAATCCCACATCACAAATCCTGGATAGGAATAAAGTGACCAGCTGCCACAGGATGTGACCAGCACCCAGCTATCTCAGGCCCCCCAAGACAGACTTCAACGCCCACAAATAAGCAAGATGCAGTCTTGAGAATCCACCGTCCCAATTTCTTCAATGTACTATGCCTAACTCCTCACCATTTTATTAAAGGGGATGTTGTAATCTGCTGGCCTAGTCTGTCACCTGGGTACCCTGTCCCTTTAAGAGACAAGTCATACTCACTCCCAACCTCCCTCTTCCACAGTCCCACCTCCTCTCCAGCTTTCTCTCTCTCTCTCTCTCTCTCTCTCTCTCTCTCTCTCTCTCTCTCTCTCTCTCTCTCTCATTCTCTCTCTCCCTCTTTCTCTTTCTCCTCCTTCTTCAGGAGAGGCAGCTTTTACCTGTCCCTTCTTCCCTCTCTCCTTCCCCCACTTCTACCTCTCCCTTCCCCCTCCATAACCCACTGAATAGACTCTATATCCCAGCTCACTCTGCATGGAGTATCTGTGTGTCTCCCATGAAGGCCACTGACCCGCTGCCACCCCCTGTGGGACCAGTCCCCTACCACCATATCTTTATAAATGATAACAGTTGGGTTTTTATAGTAGCAAAAAGTGGGGGTTAGAGATTTCTAAGGCCCAGGACCCCTGATTGGCTGACATTTGTCCAGGGGTGTCCTGATGAAAAGCAATGGGTGTGTGCTGGCAGGTGATCCTATCTACAATGGTTGGAATGTTAGGAATTTCCTTTGGATGGTCTGTTCCTGGGTGGTGCCTGGGTGGTCTCAGTTTGTGGTCTTTCTTGGAACCAGGCATTGCCTTAGGGTAAAGTCTATTGACTTTGTCATGGCTGGGTCCTTCACTTCCCCCTTCACCACAAGTACCAATGGCAGGACCCAATCATGGGTCCCACTTGCCCATGGTTTTAAAGAGATATTATTGGGACCTAAGAACCATTTTATTTAATAAATCCATTAATTGACAACTCTAGGCCTATTTTTTTTTTTTTTTTTTTTTTTTGTATGTCAACGGGCATTATAGGTATCCGTGGAGTTCCCCCTTGTCTCAGCTTTTCAATCTGCTCTGGGCAGGGAGCACAGGACCACATGTTCTCTTCTGTAACTACTTCGAGCTGACATTGGGGTGTTGTGTTCAGGACCCAAGAAGGCTGAAAGGCTAGGAAATTCAGGCCATGGGGCACTCACCGTAAATATCTGCTTCACAGACTCTTGAAGAGACCAGGAACATTCACAACTGCCGGACTGGTCCACATCAGCTTTCAGCAAGTCCAAGGTTCACAGTCATTTGGAGCAGGGTATAGTCAGCAACTGATGCTTAGATACATCTGCCAGAGAAGTGGAAACCTACTGAGATGAGTTTAAAGTAGGAACAGAAGTTAGAATTTATGTATTTAAAGGAAAACAATACAATTGAAACTTTCAGGGCTGTGTTAAAAATCCATATTGTAGAAAGAAAGTAGATAACAGGTATCTGTAAAAACAGCAGGAATAGAGTCATACCTTTGAGCCCTAGCAAAAACTACAGATTTTGATTAGAAGCATGTATATTTTCCATTGTCCAGAGAGCCAGGTATGGAATGGACAGAGATATCATTGACCTGATGAGAAGCACCTTTAAGTTCATCTTTAGACAGCAACCAGAATAAATCTAAAATCTTGAGCTTGTGACCCAAACAGTAAATAATCATTGCTCTACCAGCTTATCAGAACTATACCATAGAAGGGGGAAAGAAATCAGAAAAAAATCATATCTTAACCTGTATTTACATCTTAAATCATTTTTAGATCCTTAAAACTTATGATCTTTTATATTTTAAAACAGCTTTTTAATTAAGAGACCTGGTAGCTTTAGAAAAAGCAAGGCTTGATTTCTGTATATATAAAATGAGCTAACAAGCTGGCTGTCGTCTTGAGGAAGGATCTGGATGCCTGTGTAAGATCCAGCCATAATAAGCTCAACAGAGGCCCTAGTCTCAGTAGTTTACCCTGGTTCCAAGAAAGGCTGTTAAAAATAATGTTAAGAAGAGCCTCTCCACCAATGCAAAATAGCTCCAATTAGATTAGACTGAATCAAAAATGTCCATGTTTAATAAATGCTGCAATCTTGGGTAGACTGGGACAGCATGGCAAGAGAGGAGCCCATGCAAACCCCAGAGACCATGTGTTCCTTTTTCTGGTGTGAGCCTAAATAGCCCGTGGGAGTGGTTCTGACCCTTCCTGGGAAGGGGTCAGCACTTGGCAGGCTGGGATTTGGAGTCCAGATCAAGGCAACACCCAGGCCAGAGGCTGGAGTGAGCTTCCAGCTCAATATTACATTCCAGACTCTCTGGATATAGGGGCATTAGAGGACTAGGGTCTCACTTTTGACCAAACAAAGACCACTAACTGGGACTACCCAGGCACCACCCAGAAACAAACCATCCAGATAGGATCACCTGTCAGCACACACCCATCATTCCTAGACGTCAGCCAATCAATGGTCCTGAACCTTAGAAATCCCTCATCCCCACTTTTGCTATTACAAAACTCAACCCCAGCTGAGCTCAGGGCTATCTGACCACTCCAATATATTGGACAGAGAGAGTATGAGTTTGTAAACTTGTGTAAGAATAAAGGCTCTTTGCTTTTATGTACAGGACTCAGTCTTCTAGTTGGTTTTGGGGGAACTCCATGATCTGAGTACAGATCAACTAGCTTCCAATCTATTAAAAATGACAGGGACCAGAGTCCATATACAGTTAGCTGTCACAAGCCATTTCCCCTCTAAAAATCATTACAGGAACCATCATCCTGGGGGGTCTGCAGGGAACCCCACACCCATAATTATGTTCTATTGACAGAACGCCCCACACCCAATTAACTGCTAATCTGTTAGCAGAACCCGCCTCACATTCCAGCTATCCAGGGAACTAGGTGTGGCAACTTGTGACTTCTTGGCCTACCTGTCTGTCTGAATGTAACCTGGCCTTTGTGACCGGAACCACGTGGCAGTGAGATCCCGTGCCCTGCCCCCCATCTCTTACCATATATAAACTGTAACCTGTCCCTAATAAAACGGAGGCTTTGACAAATCTGCTTGGCCTCCTTCTTCTGTCTTAGCTCATTCCCTTCCAGGTAGCGCCCCTCCGAGACCCTGGAATAACTGATTGCAGCGTGGGTTACAAACCCCTAGACTGAGTAACCCACCCAACGCAATCGACAGTTAGCCTTACCCAGGTTTCCATAGCACTGGAGAGAGAAGTTTCAGAACAGGAACCTTAGCCAGGCCCACAAGGTGAATTTTTTTCCTGTGGAAGAGATACATGAAAAAGACTGACCTTATTTTGTCTAGGCAAAAGTAATGCAATTAGTTCTCCAATGTCTGCTGTTTGTCCACAGTCTGGACCAGGTCCTGGCAGCAGGTGTCACACTGGGGCATCTTGCCCAGTGGTCAGCATTATCATAATCCAGGTGGAGACATCATGGTGTCCATATTCTTCTTTGGAGACCTTGGGTCACTGCAGATCTCTGAAGTATGAGGGCTGCCCAGGTATATCTGATTAGGTAAACTTTATTCTGAGGGTAAAAATGGAACAAGTTTGTATCCAGCTGTTAATGCTGAGAAGGCAAGGAAAAGGTCTCAGGGTGAAATGGGAACAGGAGGGAGCTTAGGGGCTAATATTGCCTAGGGCAAACTGAGACTCTGGACTACCATCTTGATGGGTGTGTGCCAGGCTGCCCTGGGCCCTACATTTTCCCCTTCAAAAGTGCTGATGACAGAACTCAATCATGGGTTCTGTCTGTCCAGGGGCTCAAGGGGGTGATACCAGGACCTCAGTACCATCAGTCGAACAGTATGACCTGTTCTCTAAAAAAGCCATCAGTCTGTTGATGAGGCTGGGACCAAGAGTAAGTATTAGGAGCAGGAGCATTCGGGGCCTGCTAGAGCTGAACGTAAAGTGGTTAGCCAAGGAGACCATGTGAGCAAGTTTTCATATCTTCCAGCTTCTGCACATACATTCTGTTCTGTCATCAATCCAGTTTCTTACCAAGGCATTAAATCTCTAACTACACTGGAGTGACTGACATAGAAAACATTCTTCCCCAAGGCACATAGGCCTTCTTGTTGCATGAGAGGAGGTCCAAACCTCTTTGATTCTACAAGGCAACCTCAGCCAGGGAATCTACAGAGGTCTCTTCCTTGAGTATAGACTGTTCTATGTTTTTGAGATCTAAATTAATGGCTGACTATAGTGCCTGGCAATTTTTATTTTAGAGGATTAAGGCTTAGGTGCCCACCCCCATTGTTCCAGCTATGCCCAGTCCTATCAGGGAAGAGAGCAAGACAGCTGTTGCCCCTATTGCCAGTTTTGCCCTGGCAGGAGATGGCATACGGTCAGTTCCATTTGGGCCTCTGTACAGTATTTCATGCTGAGGAGCAATGGGACCATCTCACAAAAACCTTGTCCTGTTTCAAGGACTGTCCCATGGATGCAGGGAGTGAGTCCCCAAGTGCAAGCCAGCAGACACTGAATAGAGGTGTTATTTTCTATGGTGATGTCTGGTTACATAGACCTTCTGGGGCTTGCCTTCCAGGGGGTACCACATAGGTCCCCATACTTGTCACCTGCTGTAGAGAAATTTTTTCTTGTTTTCCCCAAGGGTAAGATTTTGAGGAGACTGAGGTGTAATCACCAGCTATTGCAATACCCACATAGAAAGGGGGTTGTCATTTAGACAAAGCCAGCATTTTTTCAATCAAATCGGGTTTAAAGGCATTTAACACCTGGAAGAATTTAGAAACCAAGGCCCATAAAGGCTGTTAACTACATGGAGAATCTTGGCCTTTGAGGGGTAGTTCCCAAGTGGACTACTGACTTCTGGCCCCCTCCTGGGGGCCTGGTGACTGGAGCCTCCTGAGATGCCAAGACTGGATTAAGTTCTATTGCCACTAGGGGTTTGTCTGAACCTTTAATCTAACAGTGAAGAGTGACCCTGGGACCAGCCCAAGATAAGGCCCAGGGTCATCGTAGATTTGAATGCCCCAGGTTTTACCAGTAGTTCATTCCTCAGTCAGAGTCTGTTTTCCTTGATCAGTAAATTCTATCCTGAGAGGGTTGCATTTCTGCCTTCCATAGGACCCACAACCCACATCATATATCCCTGATTGGACAGTGATCAGATCATCTCTTACCGGTGGTGTCCACCAGATAGGTCCAGTGCTCACATTTCCAAGATGCACAGAAGTAAGATTCGGCTCCCCCCATTGCCCGCGCCAGGGCTTTGCAGTCATAAAAATTGCTTTCTCTCTCTCTCTCTCTCTCTCTCTCTCTCTCTCTCTCTCTCTCTCTCTCTCTCTCTCTCTCAGCTGGCGCCTGTCTCAGTTGGCCAGAAATAAATCCTGCACCTCAAATTCTAGAGGAGGGTACCAAGTCCTAGGAGGAGCATTAGCTGATTCTTGTTTGAGGGTTTCTCCAGAGGATGTGTCGCTGTTAGTCCAAGTGCATTCTGAAGGCTGGTGTGAATTAGCAGGAAACGTAGGGTGCCAGAGGATGGACAATGCCAGCAAGTATAGAACCTTCATGATGGAGGGTGACAACTAAGTTTGAGCTTGAGCAGGTTATCTTGACATTCGACTCTCCATCCTGAAGGGCCTTTTTTCTGGGATGATTCTGTGGGGTCCTCTATCTCTGGATCTGTCGGCCTGGTGTTGGTGTGATGAATCCAGATGGTGAGGCAATAGAGGAAATAGACTCATCAGTTAAAGAAAACATCAAATCTAACAAAAGCTTAACCCAAAATATCCAGGAAATATGGGACACCATTAAAAGGCCAACTCTTAGAATAATAGGTATAGAAGAAGTTCAACTCAAAGGCATAGAAAATTTATTTAACAAAATCATAGAAGAAAACTTTCCCTACCTAAAGAAAGATATGCCTATGAAGATATAAGAAGCTTACAGAACACCAAATAGACTGGATCCAAAAAAAAAGTCCTCTTGCCACATAATAATCAAAACCCTAAACATACAGGGTAAAGAGAATATTAAGAGCTGCAAAGGAAAAGGGCCAAATAACATATAAAGGTACACCTATCAGAATTACACCTTACTTCTCATTGGAGACAATGAAAGCCAGAAAGTCATGGTCAAGCATTATGCAGACATTAAGAGACCACAGATGTCAGCCCAGACTACTATACCCAGCAAAACTGTTGATCACCATAGAAGGACAAAACAAGATATTCCATGACAAATCTATATTTCACCAATACCTAGCCACAAACCCAGCCCTACACAAAATACTAGAGGGAAAACTCCAACCCAAGGGAGTTGGCTACACCAACAAAAAAATAAAATTGATAATCTCATTACAGCAAATCCCAAAGGAAAAAAATGCACAAATTAACATCACCAACGGCGAAAACTAAATTAATAGGAGATAGCAACCACTGGTCCTTAATATCCTTAATGTAAATGGACTCAACTCACCCATAAAGAGGCACAGGCTAACAGATTGGATACTAAAACAAAATCCATCCCTCTTCTGCATACAAGAAATGCATCTCAACCTCAAAGACAGACATTGAATCAGAGTAAAAGGTTGAGAAAAAAAATATACCAATCAAATGGACCAAGAAACAAGTGGGTGCAGCTAACCTAATATCTAACAAAATAGACTTCAAGCTAAAATCAGTCAAAAGAGACAAACAATGACATTTCATATTAGTCAGAGGAAAAATCCATCAAGAGGAAATCTCAGTACTGAACATCTATGCCTCAAATACAAGGGCACCTTGATAGGTTGAAGAAACGCTTCTAAAGCTTAAATTATATATTAAACCCCACACACTAATATTGAGAGACTTCAATACTCCTCTCTCACCACTGGACAGGTCATTCAGAAAAAAAAAATGAACAGAGAAATAAGAGAACTAACAGATGTTATGACTCAAATGGACTTAACAGACATTGATAGAATATTTTACCCAAACAGAAAAGAATATGCCTTCTTCTCAGAACCTCAAGGAACCTTGATGGAGGTGGGTCTTGTATCTTATCTGTTGCTTTCATTGGTTAACTAATAAAGAAACTGCCTTGGCCCTCATAGGACAGAAAATTAGGTCGGCGGAGTAAACAGAACAGAATGCTGAGAGAAAGAAGCTGAGTCAGGGAGTCGCCATGATTCTTCCACTCCAGACAAATGCAGGTTAAGATCTTCCCTGGTAAGCCACCTCGTGGGCTACACAGATTATTAGAAATGGGCTAGTCCAGGTGTGAGAGTTAGCTGAGAAGAGGCTAGATATAATGGGACAAGCAGTGTTTAAAAGAATAAAGTTTCCATGTAATTATTTCAGGGCATAAGCTAGCCATGTGGGCAGCCGGGTGCCGGGGACGCAGCCCCGCTGCTCTTATTACAACAGAACCTTCTCAAAAATTGACCACATACTTGGTAACAAAACAAACCTCATCCAATACAAAAAAGATATAGAATAACCCAATGTACCTTATCAGAGCACCATGCTTTAAAACTAGAAATAAACAGCAATACCGATTCCAGAAAACTCACAAACAGATGGAAATAAAACAATGTTCACCTGAATCATCAATGGGTCAAGGAAGAAATAAAGGGGGAAATTAAAGACTTCCTAAAATTCAATGAAAATGAGCACACAACATACCCAAATTTATGGGACACAGTGAAAGCAGTGTTAAGAGAAAAGTTCATAGCACTAAATGCCTACCTAAAGAAGCTGGAAAAATCCTACACTAATGAATTAACAGAACATTTGAAAACTTTAGAACCAAAAGAAGCAAACTCACCTAAGAGAACTAGAGAGCAGGAAATAATCAAATTGAGAGCTGAAATCAACAAAATAGAAACAAAGAAAACAATACAAAGAATAATGAGACAAGAGTTGGTTCTTCAAGAAAATCAACAAAATAGACAAACTTTTATCCAAACTAACCAAAAGGCAGAGAGAGAGATTATCCAAATTAACAAAATCATAAATGAAAAGGGGGACATAACCACAGACATGGAAGAAATACAGAGGATCATCAGGTCGTATTTTGAAAACCTGCACTCCACAAAATTGGAAAACTTTAAGGAAATGGACTAATTTCTGGATAAATATCACTTACTAAAATTAAATCAAGACCAGATAAGCAAATTAAACAGACCTATAACTTCTGAAGAAATAGAAACAGTCATCAAAAGTCTTTCAACAAAAAAGAGCCAAGGACCAGATGGTTTCAGCTCGGAATTCTACAAAATTTTCAAAGAGAAACTAATACCAATACTTCTCAAGTTATTCCACACACTAGAAACAGAGGGAACATTGCCAAACTCTTTTTATGAGGCTACAATTACCCTGATACCCAAACCACAGAAAGACATTACTAAGAAAGAGAACTACAGACCAATCTCACTCATGAACATTGATGCAAAAATACTAAATAAAATACTAGCAAATCGAATTCAAGAACACATCAGAACCATCATCCACCATGACCAAGTCGGCTTCATCCCATAGATGCAGGGATGGTTCAACATACGAAAATCTGTCAACGTAATCTACCATATAAGCAAGCTGAAAAATAAAAACCACATGATCATCTCATTAGATACCAAAAAAGCATTTGACAAAATACAACATCCCTTCATGATAAAGGTCTTGGAGAGAGCAGGGATACAAGTAACATACCTAAACATAATTAAGGCAATGTACAGGAAGCCAACAGCCAACATCAAACTAAATGGAGAGAAACTCCCAGTGATTCCACTGAAATCAGGAACAAGACAAGGTTGTCCACTCTCTCCATACCTATTCAATATAGTTCTTGAGGTCATAGCTAGAGCAAGAAGACAACAAAAGGAGATCAAGGGGATATAAATCAGAAAAGAAGAATTTAAATTCTCAATCTTTGCTGATAATATGATAGTTTACATAAGCAGCCCCCAAAACTCTACCAAGGAACTTCTACAACTCAAACACTTTCAGCAATGTAGCAGGATACAAGATTAACTCAAAAAAAAATCAGTAGCCCTCCTGTAGACAGATGATGAAAGGGCTGAGGAAGAAATCAGAGAAACAACACCTTTTACAATAGTCACAAATAGCATAACATATCTCAGAGTAACTCTAGCCAAACAAGTGGAATACTTGTATGACAAGAACTTTAAATCTTTGAAGAAAGAAATTGAAGAAGATACCAGAAAGTGAAAAGACCTCCCATGCACTTGGGTAGGCAGAATTAATATATTAAAAATGGCAATATTACTGAAAGCGATCTACAGATTCAATGCAATCCCCATCAAATCCCAGCAAAATTCTTCAAAGACCTCAAAAGAACGGTACTCAACTTCATTTGGAAAAGGAAAAACCCCAGGATAGCCAAAACAATCCTGTGTAATAAAAGAACTTCTGGAGGCATCACAATCCCTGACTTCAAACTCTACTACAGAGCTACAGTACTGGAAACAGTCTGGTACTGGCATAAGAACAGACAGGAGGATCAATGGTACCAAATAAAAGACCTGGATATCAATCCCCACATCTTTGAACACCTGATATTTGATAAAGAAGCAAAAAATATAAAATGGAAAAAAGAAAGCATATTTAACAAGTACTACTGGCATAACTGGATATCAACATGTAGAAGAATGAAAATAGACTGATATCTATCACCATGCACAAAACTCAAGTTCAAATGGATCAAAGACCTCAACATAAAGCCAGCCATACCGAACCTTATAGAAGAGAAAGTGGGAAGTACACTTGAATGCATTGACACAGGGAACCACTTCCTAAATATAACCCCAGCAGCACAGACACGGAGAGAAACAATTAATAAATGGGACCTCCTGAAACTGAAAAGCTTCTGTAAAGCAAAGGACATGGTCAACAAGACAAAACGACAGCCTACAGAATGGAAAAATATCTTCACTAACCCCACATCAGACAGAGGTCTGATCTTTTCAAGTAGTTTTCAACAAACATTTTTTATAACAACCCTCTACTAGAACCTTGGAAAATAAATATAAATAATTATACCTCTATAATTTGGGGCAGAGTTAACAGGCATATCAATTTTGTATGCATAAGTATGTGGCTGTGTTAAGTGATTGAGTTTCCTGGCCTTTAGATTAAGAAGACCTAAAAGTGAGAATATCGTGCTGGATGGTGATGGCTCACGCCTTTAATCCCAGCACTCATGAGGCCGAGACAGGCAGACAGATCTCTTTGAGCTTGAGATCAGCCTGGTCTGCAGAGCAAGTTCTAGGACAGGTGCCAAAGCTACAGAGAAACCCTGTCTTAAAAAACAAAAAAGCAGAAACCAAAACAAAAAAAGTGAACATATCAATAGACATGCTAACTCAGAAGTGGGGAAATTTCTCAGGGTTCTCTCTCTAGAGAAAGAGTAGGAGGCAACGAATGAATGCACGGAGAGGAAAAACTGACTTCCTCCAGCGATGAGGTGGTTACCCAATACGGAGCTATTAGCCCTGAAACCACACATACACAACAACAGAAACACCCGGCAGGCTGTATTTATATATTTGTGCATATATATGTAACAATAGTAATCAAAGAAAATAAGACTATCAATTTGAGATCCGGGGCCATGGAGGTGTTGGAGGGAGGGCACATGGAAGGGGCTTGATGGAGCTAAAGACAAGTGATGCAATTTTACTTCAATTAAAACTATATTCAAAATAACAGTAAAAAAGAGAACATAAAGTTGTGAGACGTGGTAGGGGAACTAAGAGATGTGTGAGAGAGAGGGTAGTGAAAGGGTATAACCGATAAACAATGTAAAAATATCTGAAACTTTCAGAGAATAAAAATATTATTAAAAACAACCCAACACACATCAAAATATTCAAGCTGTGATGGTGTGGGACAATTCTGTATTTTGTCAATTATGTTTTAATAAACATTGATTGGCCAGTAGCCAGGCAGAAAGTATAGGCAGGACAACCAGACAGGAAGTAGAGAGAACAATGAGGACAGGAGAATTCCGGGAAGAAGGAAGCCCATTCCTCCCGAGTCCTGTCCAGACATGGAAGAAGCAGGATGTGACCTGCACTGCTGAAAAAGGTACCAAGCCTGTGGCTAACACAGATAATAATAATGGGCCATATAAGTCACAAGAGTTAATAAGAAGCCTGAGCTAATGGCCAATCAGTTTATAACTTTGTAGACCTCTGTGGATTTCTTTAGGGCTTACTGGCTGTGGAAACTGGGCAGGACAGAAACCTCATGTTATACTGTGAGAACAGTAGATAGTGTTCCATGACTTCATATTCTTTTCTAAAGAAGGACAGAACACTTGTCAGTTGTATTCAAGATAGTTGTATCATGTTTTATTGAGCTGGGGTCTTTCTTTGGAGATCAGTACGACTTAAAGATTTGTGTGGATACCAAGTTGACAAGAGATGGGTTTGTGATAGTTAATTTTATGAGTCAACTTGACTAGGCCATGAATTGAGTTGTTAGATATTTTTGGCCAAGCATTATTTTGGATGTGTCTATGATGATATTTCTGAATACGTAGACTGGGTCTTGCACAGTACCCGCCCCCCCCCCCCCACTTACGAGCACATCATTCCATCTACGGCTGGTGTCTCTTGTGAATAAGGACTGACACCTGCGTGATTGCTTGGGGATGTTGCTTTGTAGATTGTACTGATGCTGTTGGCTCTTCTGACCCCACATAGACTGGAACTACAGGTTGCGTCTCCAGGTTACCAACTACAATCATGTGAGACAACCCCTTAGCATAGATTCTGTTTCTCCGAGGAATCTGATTCTACTATAGTTCTTTTTGAGGAATGAAAACTGCCAAAGCAGGAGAAGCCCAGATTACAGGCCAGTCAGGCTGACACAGTGAGACCCAGTTTCAAAAATCCAATCCAATCCAAACCAAACCAAACCAAACCAAACCAAACACACTTGTAACAAAACTGCCATAGTGCTAGGCTAGGAGATCACTTTTTTATAAAACAAATGAGTTAGCGTTTAGGCTCTTTTCATGTGCTTGTGCATATGTGTGTGAGAGTGCAGACAAGTGTGTGCTGCTTGTGGAGGCCAGGTGACAACCACGGGTACTGTTCCTCAGGTGCTGTCCATTTCTCTTTTGGGGAATTTTGTACAACGCATTTAGATCAGTTTTACTCCCCTACCCAAATTTTTCTCAGATATACCCCCTTCCCTACCCACCTAACTATCAAGCCCAATGTGTGCTGCCTACACACTTGAATGTGTAGCGTTCCAGCCAACCTCACTGGGACCAATCCCTTAAGGAAATGACTCTCCCTTTCCTGCAGCTCAGTCACAAGCAGTTCCTTCCCCCCCCCCATGCCTGGGTTTTATCTGGCTTGAGCTCACACAGGTCTTGTGAGTGCTGTCACATGACTGTGTGTCCATATGCGCTTTGCCAGCCTGGAAAACAATGCTGTCTTGTGGCCATCCACCGCTTCAGACTCTTCTGGCCTCTACTCCGAATTGGCTTTGAATTTAAGTAGGCTAGGCTCATGAGCCCAGAGATCCCCCTTTCTCTCTCTTCCCAGTGCTAGGATTACAGGCAATGTGTATCACTTCACACAGACTTTTTTAAAACTATGGCTTATAGAAATGGAATCCAGGTTTTCATGCTCATAGGCTAGCATTTTGTAAACTGAACCATTTCTCAAGTCCAAGATTAAATTCTTTTTAAATTATAGTTTTCGGTAAGCAATAAGAGTATGTAAATTTTATAGAAAAACATACAATTGATAAAATTAGAATCCATGATGAGAGTTTTGAATTTTGTTTCTCATCAAGAAAACCTTTTAATGATTAGTTTAATTGGAGATAAAGTGTGATTTAGAAATATTTAAAGAGTTTAAAAAATGCAATCTAAAATCTGTTATTAACAGGTAGCTTAGGACAAGCAGCTTAAACTTCTGGTACTCTCTTTGATATCTGCAATTCATTCTGACACAAAAGGAGTCTCTGAGGGTGCTTTTGGTTACAATGGCCGGCAGTGGTTTTCAGAATCCCCCGAGTTGAGGAATAGGTGAATTGCATCCTTCAGAGCACTCAATAAACAGCTCTCCAGTTTTGTAACCACATTCTGTGCAAGATGAGAGACAGATGGTGTCCCAAACACCACCCTATTATGGTTGGAGATTATGCTTCATCTGATCTCAGTGGGGAGCTCAATGCAGTAGAGAAAGGAAGACAAGAGCAAAGAGGGACACTGATGTGAGCATGCTCAGTGTAGACTTCTCCAATTTAGTCGCCAGATAAATCATCTCTACCCCAGAAGTGTGAAAAGCAAAGGGACAGAGAAAATCCTGACGTAGAATGTAATAGATTTTTCCCCCTGGGAAGAAAGGCTACGAAATGGAAGGATCGTTTCTGCTAACAAGTTATCAGAGCGGAGGGAAGAAGCAGGGAGATTTAAGTGGGCAGCTGTAGGCTAGACCCAGATACACTGTAAATGAAAATCAATAGAGAGTTCTGTGGGCACCGGAAAAACAGCAAGGTGAAAATAGTTTAGAGAAAATCGTCACCCAGCAATCAGTGAATTAAAACAGGCAATGTGGAGAAAATTGATGGATGGAAAAAGGTAAGAAGTAACAAAGGCTTAGTTGGACACTGTTTTGAAGGATCATTTATTTTTAAATGTAAAATTAGATTTATGAAAATAAAATGAATTATCTTTCGAGCATCAGTTATTTAGGATAAAAGCAAAAATTACTGAATCTTTTTGTTTGTTTGTTTTTGTTTTTCAAGACAGAGTTTCGCTGTGGGTTTGGTGCCTGTCCTGGAACTGGCTCTTGTAGACCAGGCTGATCTCGAACTCACAGAGATCCACTTGCCTTTGCCTCCCAAGTGCTGGGATTAAGGATTAAAGGCGTGCGCCACCACCACCTGGGTTAAATTACTAAATCTTGTTTTTGTGTATTATGTTTAATTAAATGTTTGCCTATGAATAACCTTCTACAAAGAACTTTGGTGTAGGAAGTAAAGGAGTTTAATTAGGCAACAACTCCATGACAAGTCTGTGGAGTTTTCCCACACTACACACCATCACCTAGCCCCATCTCTATCCTTTCTAAGAACTCATAAGACAGATCTGAAATTACTTTAATTCATATATGTTTTTATAACTTTTGCATTTCTTCCTCTTTTTACTATAAAGCACTTTTATTTTACTTTGCCCTTTGCAGTACATTTTTAATTAAAATATATTTTCATTATTTATCCCTTTCCTCCTTCTAGCTTCTCCCATGTTTCCTCTCCTTCTCAAATTGATAGCCTCTTTTTCTTTGATGATTATTGTTACACCTTATACATATGCACAAATATATAGCTACAACCCTCTGTGTCTACTTTTCTTGTGTGTGTGTGTGTGTGTGCGTGTGTGGTTTCAGCTATAACACAACACCCTTGGAAGCTTAGGTAGTAATTTCCAGTACTATAGAAGCTATACTGCAGGGAAAGCTTTCAGGTTAGATCCCAAGCAAACAGTCTACGTCCTGTGTCTTGAGTGTGGTGTTTTCAGCAATAGAGACTTAACCTTAAGTTGCTGAGAGTCAACCAAGGGCAATGGTAATAGCTTATGTTGTTTTAGGAGTCACTTGGACTGCCCTGACTAACAACTTGAAAGGAAGTTTCTTATGCCTCTACTGGGGTTCTTGTTAGGGTATGGTTCTTGTGGAGGAGCACTGTCAGCCCAACGGGCATAACTTTATTTAATATATAGCATACACGCACGCGTACATACACATACACATATACTTCCAAGTGTTGTATATGATTTTGTATGCCTTCCATTTGCCATCCCCTCTTGGTCTGCCTTCTCTGTTTGACCATTTTCCCCTTCTTATCGCCTGTATTGAAGAATACTTTGACAATAATAAAGGAAATTTAGGGAATGGAGTTCCCCTGTGCTGTCTGCTAGGCCAGAGGTGTACGGTGGGAAATGAACGTTATGCTGGAACGGGTTTTGCTTCAATGAAAGCAGCAACTCAGGCTTAGCGGCGCCGAAATGTGTGAGGGCACAGTCAACTTTCTCACCACCCAAAGTTGGTCATGTTAGCTGGTCTTCACCTTATATGATCAGGTTCCTTTGTAATACGTTATTTTTAATATATACCTGTTCATTGTTCTAGAAATGATGAAATCAGGAGACATTTACATCTGGCCATAAACACAAAGGTAGCCAACTTGCTCTATAGCTAGGCCTGATAATAGACCAAGTGGGCAGATGGCCAGATTTGCTGGAGCCAGCGAATCTTCTCAGCACTTCCTTTCCTAGAGCCCAGGCTCCCTTGCTGCTTGCTCTGGCAGGGTGTTGTCCAGGCTTGCCGCCTCTGCCATCACTCAACACTGCCTCACAACACCGTCACAGCTCTGAATGCGGCTTTATCTATGAGTGCTGAGCCCCCAGGCCGTGGAGGGTGGCCATATTTCCCAAAGTCAGCCCAAGGAAGTGATTGATAAATCCAAGCAGCAATAAAGCAGGGAACGGTGCTCCAAAATAAAGCAGAAACTTCAAGTATGCTGTTTCCTGCGTTTGGGCGACATCACCCAGGTTCGCCAGGCTTGTTCATCCGCGCTTGGAGGGTAGCATCAGGATTAAGAAACGGCAGGTAGAAAAGACAGAGTTACAAAAGGAAGGAGGAGAGACAGGGTGGAGTCAGGAAGGCAACCCAATGAATACTGAATCACCCGTGTTTATTTCTCATGGGCTTTGTATACCCCCATCCAAAGAGGAGGGGGACGACCAAAGGCTTCTTTACCATCAACAATGAACAAAGTAATCACCTTCTCAATTCCCAAAGCATGAAGTAACCACAACCTAGGTCAAAACTGCTCATTAGTAACCATCCTAACCTTGAAGGAGAAAGAATTAGACTGAAGTCTCTGACCTTTGGTCAAGGTGAGATGAATCCACTTCCATGGGCTCCCACAAAGTACTGGGTATTACAAATAACAGAACACTGAATTGTACAGCTTCTGTAGTGAATAAGGGAGGGGGAATAAACCACTAAAAGGACGAATTAAATGAGCAGGCAGGTCCACTCCCAGCACAAAACATTTGCTAGAACATTGTTGATAGTAGAAAAGGGAGTGGCAGAAACGTGGATTCCCCAGGAAGCGGGTGAGGCAGGGGGTTAAAGTTGGAGCAGAAGCAGTGAACGCTTCAACACAGAAGGCGCGCACTGTGGAGCCACTCAGGGCAAATCCGTGGACCAGGCTTCCAAACACCATTGCCTCTTCTCAGTAGAGCCTAATACCAGGCTGGCGGAGAAACACTTGGTGTTCGTCTCTTCTTGTTGATTGAACATAGCAGTAATTGACAGAAACCAACGAAAAGGGCGAGCCGCGCTGTTCTGCGAAAAGGACCTCTCTGCTCTTCTACCTCATGGGGAACGTGGCTGCTGACAGAGACAGAACAGCGCCATGTTGCTATATATGCCGAAGATCACTTTGTGGGCTGGCCAGCCCTCCCACAAATGTAGCTCCATCTCTGAGAAACATTCTAGAAAAAAGAATGGAGTGTATGTTGTTATTTGTCAACGAATTATAACCCATGATCCATTTGAAGGCACAGGTTATAAAAAAGAGCAAGATTTTCTTCCAGGACAATATCAAATATTAGATGTATGCCAAGTCAGCTATTTCCCTTTAATAATGTATATTGACCTAATAAACATTTTATTAAATACAGCAGCTGACAGTTCTACAGTGATGCAGTTTCCAGGCCACTGCCTTTTAAAGCCTCTTATAGCTGTGGGAAGATATGACCTTTGACCCTTTGATTTTGAATTGCTGGCTCCTGCTGCTGCCGGGTACTGCAAAAAAATTAGGTACCATAAAAAGGAAATGAATCTATCTATGTATGAATTACACAAGGCTTCAACTACCCCATAAAGCTTATAGAAAACTCAGAGAAATTCTGGCACTAGTGTATCATAAATATGACCCTTCTGAGGGGAAATATCTGGAATTTGATGGGATTACCTTCTGTCTCAAGTAAGACAGACCTATGGATTTTAATGTAAGATGAAGTTTCAGGTTTTACATTGGCTGTGCTGTTCAAAAACAGTTAACTCCTGGGAAATGGAACATTGGCTTAGTAGTTTAAACTACTTATTGCTCTTGTAGAGGACCCAGGTTCAATTCCCAGAACTAACTTGGCAGCTCACAACCATCTGTAACTACAGTCCTAGAGGAGCTGACATTTTCTTTTGACCCCCAAGAGTACAAGGCATGCATATTGCATTCTGTGTATATACACACAAACAAAACACTCAGACACATAAAAAAATTTTTAAAAGATACTGCTTTGTAACATTAATCAATTTTTTTTCAATGCTGGGGATTGAACCTATATCCTAGGTAAGCATTCTACCACTGAACCATACCCAACCCTCAAATCCATGGCTTTAAAAATGTATATATTTTCAATTTTAAAGCTTGTGGGGGCGTTCGTGTGCAACTGTGTGAGTGAGTACCCACACATGAAGGCAGGGGCCAGAGGAGGACAGAAATACTGGATTCCCCAGGAGCTGGAGTTACAGGTGATGGTGAGCTGTCAGATTTGAGTTCTGAGAATCTAATTCCAGTCTTCTGCAAGAGCTGAATGTGATCAACTACAGAGCCATCTCTCTATCCTTCCCTGGCTTCTAATAAGACAGACAAGCAATGGCTTGCCATGTGGAAGGTCGCTCATCTTCCTCTGCTCCATTCTTTCAGAAAATCCTTATTTTATTCCTGGGTCATTTCTGTCCACATGAAATCACTACTGATACTGCTCTAAACACATTCATCAATTTTTTGGGGGGGGGGGTTGTTTGTTTGAGGGAGTGTCGATGTAACCAAGCTGGACTTGAACTCACCAAGCAGCCGAGGCCGGTTTTGAATGCCTTATGTTCAAGAGTATATTACCTGGAAAGTTGGACAGCCTGATGAGAATATAGGAACTTAGCAAGCCTGAATTTTAGATCCAAATACATTTTTGATTGTATTTGTTTACTTATTTGTGTGTGATTGTGTGTGTGCCACATGTGAAAGTCAGAAAACAATTTTCTGGGGTTGGTTCTTGCCACGTCCACAGCAGTGACTGCCGTGTAGTGACAAAATGCCTCTGCGCTGGCTTTCGCCTGCTGAAGGATTGGGGTTAGAGCTTCCTGGAGCGAAGCCCCAGGTGGTCCCCTGGCAATCAGTGGTCAAGATAGGACCTGATGCCTTAGGCAGATCTCGTATCTGGAAATGGCCTTGAGAGCGAGCCCTCCTGGCACCCTGCATGATCTTTCTCTGTATTTCTTATCTTTCCTGTTTTCAGCTGACTGCTCACCAAGAAATCAAAGTATGTCCTTGGCTCGGCCCCACCGTTCTTTAAGCAGTCCTTGAGGAACTGAAGCATGCCCCACGCCACATGAGCCTTGGAAACTTTATTAATAATAAAACAGAAGAATAAAAGACTATATAGACAAAAGCTAGACCCAGGACTCTGAGAACTAGTCCCCCACGGTAGAATATGGTTAGTGGTGTGAGACAGAATTCTAAGAGACAAAACTAAAAGTCCTTGCCAACACCTTGAGCACGTAGAAGGAGTTCTATTTTGATTATGCTTAGCCTTGATTTATGTCTGGAACCCTGAATGGGGTGATGCAGTGAGCCTGCCAAGTTCTTTGATCTGTTTTGTACATAAACTGAAGCTTTGCAGAAGTAAAATTGCAGCAGATTTTCACTACCAGTGTGTCTGTCTGTCATTCCCTTGCGTCGTATCCTGGCTATCCTATCCTTCACCCTGTTCTCCCGTGGATAGTGGTCTCCAAGAGGGACGGTCCGCGGCAGGTGGCGCTCGGAACAGGGACGTGAAGGATAGGTAAGCTTTTCCCCCTTCTCTTTTTCTTTCCAATAGTCAGGAACGACTCTCACCAGGACGCTGCAGGTTCGCCGGTAAAGGATCACCGGTTAAGTGTGAGTAATCTAAGTATAAGGGAACCATGGGGCAACATATGACTAAGAGCGATAAAATGATGGTAATTATGCTGCGGCGACAGTTAGCCAAAGCAGGATTTCAGGTCGCAGAAGACGACATGGTAACTTTTACCAAGTTCCTGAAAAAGGTCAGCCCTTGGTTCACGGAGGAAGGGACCTTATCGCTAGATGAATGGAAGCGTGTGGGTAAGGAAATGAGGCGCTATGTGCGTGAGAATGGGGAAAAAACTTTACCTACCTATGCTTATCAAATATGGTTTCAGATCCGAGAACTGCTGTCGGAAATTTCCCCCTTTGAAGGCTTGTGTCGTGACACTGCCTCTGAAACGGGAGCTGCTTCTCCTATCTATAGTGAAGTTGGGGAAGAGGAGGGGGACGTGGAAGAAAAGAGACCATTAAAACCTTCTGCTCCCCCCTTCGCCTCATCTCATCAGCCCTTAGCAAGGAATGATCTTGATGGCGACTGGGGTCTGGATGATCAGCAGGAGGAAACAGAATGGGAGGATGATTTTAGAGACCACACTGATCCTCCAGTAAGGGCAGCAATTGGGAATATCACAAAAGGAAAACCTGTTCCAAAGCCACGCAGCCGCCCCCTACCTCCTGTAGGTTTTCAGGGAGCGCTGGCTGAGGCACGTAAAACAGGTGATACTTCCTTGGGGATATTTCCTGTTACAGAAATTGGAGATAACGATGAGCCCATATGGGAGCCTATGCCCCTTAAAACTCTTAAAGAATTGCAAAGTGCTGTTAAAAGTCTGGGGCCTTCTGCCCCCTATACCTTACAGGTTTTGGATATGGTCGCAAGCCTTTGGCTCACTCCTCATGACTGGATGCAAACTGCCAAAGCCACATTAAGTCCAGGAGATTACATTCTCTGGCGTACTGAATATGAAGATAAATGTAAAGATTCTATAGTTCAATCTATAAAGAAGAGAGGCCCTAAGCCAACAATGTCCATGTTGATGGGCACAGATGACTATGCTCTTCCCCAAGATCAGGTAAAAATCCCACGTGATATATTGACAATAATAACTGGTAATGCCGTTTTGGCATGGCGCAAGCTCCCACCTCCCGGAACCAAGGGTGGAGCATTGGCTAGCATTAGGCAAAAGAATGAAGAATCCTATCAGGACTTTATTTCCAGGTTAGAGGAGGCAGTCACCAGAATGCTGCCTCCTTCGGAAGGAACAGATATGCTATTGAAACAATTAGCATGGGAAAATGCCAATGCTCTTTGTCAAGATCTTATTCGACCTCTAAGACAGACAGGGACATTAAGTGATTATATCAAAGCATGTATGGATGCCTCACCAGCGGTCGTTCAAGGAATGGCCTATGCAGCTGCAATGAAAGGACAAAGATTTAGCGCCTATGTAAAAAAGACATATGGAGGGGGTGCAAAAGGCATCACCACTCCTACTTGTTATAATTGTGGAAAACCTGGGCACATTCAAAGGGATTGCAAGAAATCCAAAAGCTCAGGACGAAAAAGTTTACCGGGCATATGTCCTCGGTGCAAAAAGGGAAAACATTGGAGTAATGAGTGTAACTCAAAATATCATAAAGATGGTTCACCTCTCACTAAAGAAGGAGAGGAAGAACCTAAAGAGTCAAAAAACTAGAACAGGGGTGTTCTCCTAACCCGACACCCAAGGGAGAAGAAGGTTCTCCGTCCCAGGGCATGTTAAACCCTGAGGCATCAGAATTCACTATTCATGATTTGCCTAGAGCTACTCCAGGAAGTGCTGGACTAGATCTAGCAAGCTCAGAGGACTTGCTCCTCTCCAAATGGGATGGAGTGGCCTTAGTTCCTACTAAGGTTTCTGGGACACTCCTCCCTCAGACAGTGGGACTAATCATAGGGCGAAGCTCTAACTACCAGAAGAACTTTGAGGTTCTTCCAGGAATAATTGATGCAGATACCCAAAATGACATTAAAGTGATGCTTCGGCCCTTGGCTGAAACTATACAAATACACAAAGGACAACGTATAGCACAGTTATTGCTATTACCATACATTAATTTACCCAATAAAATATTAAAAGAACAAAGAGGTGAAGGGCAGTTTGGATCTACTGAAGGGATCTTCTGGGTTAAGGAACTCAATGAGAGACCATTTAAAACTATTAAAATAAATGGTAAAAAGATAAGGGGTCTCATGGATACTGGGGCTGACAGGACATGTATTTCTAGCAGGGACTGGCCAAACTCTTGGCCGATACATAAGACGGGATCATCTTTGCTTGGATTGGGATCAGCCTCAGGAGTTATGCAAAGTTCCATGATTCTTAAGTGGGAAGATGAAGGAAAAACAGGACATATCCAACCATATGTTTTACCCTCCTTACCATTCACACTCTGGGGGAGAGATTTGCTGGATTCCATGAATGTTAAACTGGTTACTTCAGATAACCTTAATGAGCAGTATTTTACATAGGGGCCACTGCGGAAAAATTATATGCAGATAAAATAGAATGGCTGACTCAAGAGCCGGTTTGGGTGAGTCAGTGGCCCCTAACAGAAGAAAAAATACAGGCTCTTGAGCAGCTGGTGCAAGAACAACTAAACAAGGGTCATATAGTAGAATCCAACAGTCCCTGGAATACTCCTGTATTTGTTATAAAGAAAAAGTCGGGAAAATGGAGATTGTTACAGGATCTCCGAGCCGTAAATGCAGTCATGAAGGATATGGGGCCCTTGCAACCTGGGCTTCCATCACCAGTAGCCATACCTCAAGAATGGAAGATTATTATTATAGATTTGCAGGATTGCTTTTTTACCATTTCCTTGCATCCTGAAGATAGTGAACGTTTTGCCTTTAGTGTACCTTCAGTGAATTTTAGGCAGCCTTTTAAAAGATATCAATGGGTCACCTTGCCTCAAGGGATGAAGAATTCTCCAACATTGTGTCAGAAATTCGTAGCTCAGGCCCTGCAGGAGGTCAGGCAGGAATTTAAGGAAGCCTATATAATGCATTACATGGATGATATCCTTCTGGCTCATCCAGAACAAAGGACAGTTGAAAAAATTTTAACACAAGCCATTTATAAATTAACCCAGTATGGACTTGTTATTGCCCCTGATAAAGTTCAGCGTGACAGACCATTGAGCTACTTAGGACAAACTATAGGCACTAATTATATTAGTTCACAAAAATTGTCAATTCGAAGAGATAAATTGAAAACATTAAATGATTTTCAAAGGCTGTTAGGAGATATCAATTGGCTAAGACCTTATTTAAAAATTACCACTGGGACTTTAAGCCCTCTTTATTCTATACTTCATGGGGACGCAAATCCTAAGTCGCCTAGGCAATTAACCCAAGAAGCATTAAATGCATTACATATTGTTGAGGAAGCCATTGCCTGTGCCAGGGTTCACCAAATAAATTATCAAGATAGATGGGGCCTGCTGGTGTTTCCAACCGCTTATACTCCCACTGCCTGTTTGTGGCAACACGGAGTATTGGAATGGTTACATTTACCACATACTCAGGCAAAAATGTTGGCTGACTTTCCTTATTTGTGCTCCCTTTTAATTATAAAAGGTAGAATTAGATCTAGAGAACTATTTGGACGAGAGCCACATTTTATAATAACTCCTTATAAGAAGGCTCAAGTAGACTTATTATTACAAAATAATGAAGATTGGATTTTGGCTTTACAAAATTATACAGGTCAGATAGAATATCACTACCCCAAACATCCTCTCATAGAATTTGCTAAGACCGTGGAAATTGTGTTTCCTATCTGGTATTCATCAGAACCTCTAGATCAAGCGATATTAATCTTCACAGATGGTTCTTCCACTGGAAGGGCTGCAGTTTATACATATCATCATGGCTCATACTGGGAAGAAGGAGAGCAGACTTCTGCCCAGCAGACTGAAATAAGAGCAGTAATTTTAGCCTTCATGACATTTCAGCAGCCTTTTAATTTATACACAGATTCTAAATATGTAGTTAATTTGTTTCCAGCATTGGAAACTGCCCTTTTGTCAGGGAAATCACCTATATTACCTTTGTTACAAAGATTACAAATGCTTGTACACCAAAGGAAAGAGAAGTTTTTCATAGGCCACATACGTGGTCATTCAGGTCTTCCAGGCCCTCTAGCACAGGGAAATACTATGGCTGATTTATTAACTCGGTCTCAAGGTGTCTTTTCAATGCAAGAAGCACAAGAGAGTCATGCCTTACATCATCAGAATGCAAAGGCTTTGAAACAAATGTTTCATATTACCAGAGAACAAGCTAGGCAAATAGTAAAGCAATGCCAGCATTGCCCAGTTGCCTACCATCCCTTAAAAATGGGAGTGAACCCTAGAGGTTTAAAGGCTAATGTTATTTGGCAAATGGATGTGACTCATGTTCCATCCTTTGGAAAATTGTGTTATGTCCATGTGGTCATAGACACTTATTCTCATTTCATACATGCTTCAGCCCGAACAGGGGAAGCTGTAAAAGATGTGATTCAGCATCTTATTCAGAGTTTTCAAGTAATGGGTATTCCCTCACAGATCAAGACAGATAATGGGCCAGCATATACTGCCAAAGCATTTGAGCAGTTTTGTATGCAGTGGCATATTCAACATGTCACAGGAATCCCTTACAATCCACAAGGACAAGGGATTATTGAAAGGGCCCATCAAACCTTGAAGATGCAAATACAGAGGCTACAGCAAGCCAACAAGTATTATACTCCTCATCATGTGTTGTCACACAGTTTATTTACATTAAATCATTTAAATATAAATGATCAACAAAATAGTGCTGCAATAAGGCACTGGAACAAGGATAGAAGACAATCTCCATTGCCACTAGTAATGTGGAAAGATCTCCTTTCCGGCCTCTGGAAGGGGCCGGATGTTCTAATCACCTCGGGACGAGGGTATGCTTGTGTGTTTCCACAGAATGCCGACTCCCCCATCTGGATCCCAGATCGCCTCATCCGACCTGCTGTTGCAAAGCAGAAGAAGGAAAAGACGGTGGCGGAAGCAGAAAAAGCAGCTCCAGCAGCAAATGAAGAAAATGAAACTAAGCCGGCCCACGGCAGAAATAACATGGACGAAGATTCGTCATCTGACACGAGAAGCGAAACAGCTGCTCACTGAACAAGGAAAATCCCTGACAGCGTCTATGTATTTCCTCGCCTTTTTGGCCATTATCTCTGCTCCCCAAAGGGTGGAGGGAGTTTCCTACTGGGCGTATGTCCCGAATCCCCCTATCTTGCAACCCGTGGGGTGGTTAGATCCTGAGCCTTTGAAAGTGTTAACCAATGATTCAGTGAGAATGGGTGGTGCTCAGGATTCTGACGCACGAACTGGTTTGTCCTCTCTTATAACCTTTGAGGGAAGGGCAGACTCGCTTCCGATCTGCATTTCGCTTCAAGGGAGAGTGCCTTCGGGTTGCCTGAGTACACGCTACAGTACTTTTCTCACTGACGGGCCAGACAAAGAGAATGCAGGTAGGAGATGGATGTGGGAGATTCAGATGCAGACCTTGGGAAATCCTAATTATCATGACAACTTTACGAAAGTTCATGATCTACCTATAGATCCCTGTATAGGAAAATATAGAGACAAGAATCAATTTTGGGACTCTTCTTTGTCTAAGTTTCCTACATGGCTAGCTTGTGGCTTTTCGGATTCTGCGATGTGGGTTAGGCCTGTTGATTATGATTATGAGATATGGGACTATTCAAATTCTAATTCAGGGGTTAAAAGGAGCAATGGCAAAGGACTTTATGAAGATTACATTGATACCCATAAAGACAAGTACCACAATTATGCGTGGACTGGATTAGGAGAGCCACTTAGGCGATGGTTTTCTCCAGGATTTGTAGAACCCTACTGGTTTGCAAAACATGAAAATAAGACAAGGAAACATACTGATCTTTTTAGACTGGTTGCTGCAGCCAATATGTTTCTGGAAAAGAAGCCCAATCATACAAAATCTGAACCTGTCGGACTGAAAGCCTGTATAGCATATCCTAATGCATTGCTGTTAGCTCAGGCAACTTTTGTGAATATTTCTCAGGAAGGGAAGTCGTATAAAATAGTTTGTCATTCCTGTAAATTGACCAATTGTATAACATCGGCAGAACAAAAAGAGTTAGGTACTATGATCATTGTTAGACGCCCTCCTTTTGTGATGTTGCCTGTAGATTTGGGGAATGATCCCTGGTATGATAATTCTGCTATGCAGGTTTTAAACACTCTAAATGAGTTGATTAGGCCAAAGCGATTTGTAGCAGTATTAATTTTGGGAATTACAACATTAATTTCTATATTAACCACCTTTGCTGTGGCTACTACAGCCCTGGTGCAGGAAATTCATACTGCCCATTATGTGAATGCTTTGAATAAAAATATTACTTCAGCATTATTAGAACAAGAAGCTATAGATAAGAAGTTGGAAGCAAAATTAAATGTGCTAGAGGAAGTAGTGCTCGTTCTTGGTCAGGACATTGCTAATTTAAAAACAACTCTATCAACACGTTGTCACGATGATTTTAAATCAATCTGTGTCACACCACTACCTTATAACACTTCACAGCCATGGGATAAAGTTAAGGCTCACCTACAGGGATTGTGGCGGGATAACGATATTACTCATGATCTAGCCGCATTACAAAAGGATATTTCTGCTATGAGTCAATCTCATTTACAATTAGGGGGACTGCAAGATTTGGCTTCGCAATTGGAACGTGGACTTAAGAGCCTTAATCCCTTAGATTGGGTGCAGTACTTTGTATTCATTGGAGTAATTATACTCTTGATAGTATTGGTCATCTTTTTATTCCCCTGTCTCTTAAAGTGCTTATTTTCTTCATTACAGGCAGTGAAACAGGAGGTGTTCGAGCTTCATTTTAAAAATAAAAAAGGGAGACCTGCCACGTCCACAGCAGTGACTGCCGTGTAGTGACAAAATGCCTCTGCGCTGGCTTTCGCCTGCTGAAGGATTGGGGTTAGAGCTTCCTGGAGCGAAGCCCCAGGTGGTCCCCTGGCAATCAGTGGTCAAGATAGGACCTGATGCCTTAGGCAGATCTCGTATCTGGAAATGGCCTTGAGAGCGAGCCCTCCTGGCACCCTGCATGATCTTTCTCTGTATTTCTTATCTTTCCTGTTTTCAGCTGACTGCTCACCAAGAAATCAAAGTATGTCCTTGGCTCGGCCCCACCGTTCTTTAAGCAGTCCTTGAGGAACTGAAGCATGCCCCACGCCACATGAGCCTTGGAAACTTTATTAATAATAAAACAGAAGAATAAAAGACTATATAGACAAAAGCTAGACCCAGGACTCTGAGAACTAGTCCCCCACGGTAGAATATGGTTAGTGGTGTGAGACAGAATTCTAAGAGACAAAACTAAAAGTCCTTGCCAACACCTTGAGCACGTAGAAGGAGTTCTATTTTGATTATGCTTAGCCTTGATTTATGTCTGGAACCCTGAATGGGGTGATGCAGTGAGCCTGCCAAGTTCTTTGATCTGTTTTGTACATAAACTGAAGCTTTGCAGAAGTAAAATTGCAGCAGATTTTCACTACCAGTGTGTCTGTCTGTCATTCCCTTGCGTCGTATCCTGGCTATCCTATCCTTCACCCTGTTCTCCCGTGGATAGTGGTCTCCAAGAGGGACGGTCCGCGGCAGGTTCTCTCCTTGAAACAGTGGGATCTAAGGCATCAAGCTCAGCAAAGCACCTTTGCCTGTTGTGTAATCTTTACAACCAAGACACGATTCACTGTTTATCAGGGACTTGATTGACCTAGGCTTTTGGTACTTTTATTTGCTGTCCATTGTGCCCACTGTGCCTGTTCAGGACTCTATGTTTTTGCTTTGGCACCCATAGCAGCTGGCTGGCAAACCCTTTCCTAGTAACAACTGGCAATATTAAAGACAGCGTTGAACTAACCCTAGTATTATAATGAAAGAGAAGAATTTTCTTCTTAGCATCAGACCCCGAGATATCAAACGCTGGGTCCAGAAGCAAACACAGGAACATTTGCTATCAGACAGTGTCTTTGGCTTAAGAAGGTCTACAGGGGTTCTGTGTCCCAGTTTGCCCAAGGCATTCCTACTTTATGCCCCGTGTTCTGACAATGTTTGTAGCATTTGTCTCATTCCCAAAGTGTCTGGGTTTAGGAATAATAGACGCAGTCTCCCAGGTAGGAGCCTTGCGGTGTTCACTACGAAGATGTCATTCTCACCTTCTGAAAACAGAGACAGCGCTGCTGGCCTTCGCATCCAGGAGAAGGACACACGTGTTTCTTAGTACTGCCAGCTTTAAAGATTACAAAAGTAGAAACTTAAGAAAAGCAAACAAACTCATAATTAAAGATGTTTATTGTCCACACTGAGTCTGGCAAAGAGAATGAGCAGCGACTGGGTTTCAGGAGGAAAAAGACAATGAGATAGAGATGTGGGCTTGGGGTCCTATTTCCTAAAGTATTTTCAAAAGCGAAGGGGTATGTGGCCAAGAAAGTTACGAGAAGGGCCCGCTACATATCAATTTATGGACCTGCTTGTTATTAACATTCCCTCAAAAATACTCTCTAAAATTTCAGATGCTAATTCCACATTAACATAGTTCAGGTTTAGAATGGTTGTCGTCACCTTACTAACACGGGCCATGATTTCGAAGGCTTTGGAATGGACTTCTCCCATTCTGCATTGTACCAGGTGTTTGGTTCTTATCATTTCAGGTTGCTCCCAGTGAGCCATTTATAATGCCTTCTTTTGGTCAGCACCCAGCCCTTCGCTAGGGCTTATATACCAAGGCTGGGTGCAAATTTGAATGTCTTTTCTATTTGGTCCAAAACATTGTTTTGTCGGCACTTTAAGATGTTCTTTCATTTCAGGATTGTCTGTTTCCAAAATCTAAGTTGAAAGTCTATGTTGTGTGTATATGACTGTATGTGTGTGTGTTATTGCCAGCTGTCATTTGGATATCAATCTATGTGTGCAGTGATGTTTGGAGGTGGGACGCGTGTTTGTTTATTTATAAACAGCTTAGATTACTTTTTCCAAAACGTATTTTTGACATTAAGACTCTTATCCTAATTTCTGGCCATGTAACCCTGCCTGGGAAAAATCCTTTTACAATTTATCTTAGTTCACCCAAACACTTAGTCCATGTGAAGAGAGTGTTTCCTACAAGAAAGGACATTTTATCATGCATTCTTTTTGATAACTTATCAAAATAACAAAGGAGAAGTCTTAGAAGTGGGAGACGTCCGGGCAGTCCAGGGATTTATCTTCTGCTGGAGAAGCAGTTGCTGGTTTCTGCTGTTCAGTTCCCGTCTCTGAGGCATGTCCGTATTCACGGCATGGCTAATCTACTCCCATGACAACGCCAAGAAGTAACACAGCAGCTCAGCACCAGTCTGCACAGCTCAGGGCACTAAGTAGCAGGAACTATGCAAGAGCATGCCCTGTGCTCTGGGCTGGTCTGTCTTTTTGTATTAGAACAAGAGAATAAAAACATCTAATGAATTCTGCTGAGGGTCTGAGCTTTTATAATTATTTTCTTAGAAATCCAAACATTTTAATATGCCAAAAGCTAATGTTACTGGGATGGGTGAATAAATGTTGCAAATTATAATTAATCATAGTAAGCAAAACATAATAGGTGCTTATATTGGTTAATTTAAAATTTAGAAAAAAGATAAAATTCACTGGTAACTAAAGATGTTGTAGGGTGAACTCTGTTGTAAGAAACATCTGGGCCACAATTAGTTTTTTGTTCCATAATTCTACAAATAATTACATATAATGACTGGATTTCAAAAATCCTTAATATAAAATTAGGAACAGAATTTAGAACAGAAGTGTGTGAATAAATAAGAGGGCGGTTTTAAATAGACAAAAATAAAATTTAAGGGCTGACAAGACTCAGCAGGGTAGCGTATTTGCCGTACAGTCTGACGACCCGAGTTTGAGCCCTAGAATCCACGGAAGTGGAAGAAGAGAAGCAACTCCACGAAGCTATCCTCTGGCCTCCACACATGCCCCACAGCACATACTAGTGCACACAAGCACAGCAATAACAACAAAATCTTAGAAGTAAAATGTAGATTGTATTTCTAGCTAAGTGCACAATTTCAAATGCTATTGTTCTTTTGAGGACTTTGTCTTGGGTAGTCAAATGACTATACAAGATCAATTTTTTTTCAACTCTAATTTTAAACACAATTAATTGCTAATAGAGAAGGAGGAGGAGGAGAGAGAGAGAGAGAGAGAGAGAGAGAGAGAGAGAGAGAGAGTCAAACTTAGTTTTCTTTCTTCAAGTACTTGAAATGTTCCTAGGATGACACTTGACAGATTGATACTGTTTGAGACTTATGATGTGGTTGAGAATTAATACTTCTGAGTTAGGCAACTGTGAGCTCCCAACCCAGTCTGCTTCTTAGAGTTCAGACAGTTATGAAATCTCTCCAAACTTCAGTTCCTTTAGCAGTAAAAGCAGGGTTTGTAATAGTCAGCTTTCCCCTGGTGCCAGGAAAACTCCCAGAAACCCATAAGCATGACCCCCACTAAGACTCCTAGCCATCATGGAGAGTGTGCCTGAACTGACCATCTCCTCTAATGAGATTGGTGACTACCTTAGTTGTCAACAGGGAGCCTTCATCCAGTAACTGATGGAAGTAGATGCAGGGATCCACAGTCTACACTGCGCTGAGCTCCTGGAGTCTTGCTGAAGAAAGGGATGAGGGATTGTAAGAGCCGGGGTGGTCATGACAGGGGAACCCACAGACACAGCTGGCCTGAGATAATGGGAGCTTACAGACTCTGGAGTCTGCATGGGACTCATCTAGGCCCTCTGCATGTGGGTGGCAGTCATGTAGCTTGGTCTTTTGTGGGGCCCCCAGTAGTGGGATCAGGACCTGACCCTGGCGCATGAGCTGGCTTTTGGAACCTATTCCCACACAGGGGAAGAGCTCAGGCTTTGTTGACTCCTATGGGAGGCACACCCTTTTGAGGAGGAGTAGATGGGGTAGGTGGATAGGAGGTAGGGGGAGGAAAGAAAAAGAGAGGAGGGAGGGGAAACTGTGATTGGTATGTATAGTAAATAAAAACATGTAAGAAAAAAAGAAGAAAAGAATTGCTGAAAAATAAAGGAACATCTGAATTAAATTCCATCACTGTATTGAAATATCGGAGATAGACTATTTTATAGAGAAAAGACGCTTATTTTCTCACAGTTTTGGAGGCTGAAAAATTTAACCAATATGATGGCATTCTGGTAAGCACACTTCAGGTTATATTACATCCAGGACAGATGACATCACACATGGAGGAGAGCACAGAGGGCCAGGCTTATAACTATCGGTAACTAGTCAGGATCCCATGAGAACTGCTCGGCCTGGCAAGGGCTTTGGAAGCCTCCAACAAGACCATACTTTCTGATCCTTCCCAAATGGTACCACTAACTGGGGACCACACATAAGACCAGGGGCCCACTCTCATCCCAACCACCACAGACTATGATGTAGAAGTACAAGCTAAACAAACCATTTCCTCCCCAAGTTGCTTTTGGTCATGATGTTTTCTCACAGGCACTAAGACACCAAACTTGCCTTCCACTAAGCCACATCTCTTCAAGGTTGTGACCTCTTAACATGGCTATACTGGGGACCAAGTATCATTGGATGCGAAACTTGTCCCTTGGACTTGAGACACGAACAGTAGAAGAAATAATAACTTCGTTCCCGTGAACGGAGTCCAGTGGTTATCAGGGGAAGGAGGTAGAGGAAGGACTGGGGAGATTGAGGCCCCAAGGTCCAGAGTTGCTTTAGGTAGGCTAGATAAGTCTAGAGGTTTGGTGTGTGACCTGGACTAGAGTTAGTAGCATAGCAGGGCATCCTGGAAAATTACTAAGGGTGGATTTCAGGTGTTCCTATTACACAAAATATATGTTTCACTATGTGCGATGATGGATAGGTTGAGTTGCTTGACTGTAACAATGATTTGAAACAGGCTAGAAAGGCAGGGAAAATTAAGAGGACGTGGGAAGAGACAGGGGCTCCTCTCCTTTAAGTCTGACTGAGGTCTCTATCAGCTGAGAGCCAAGAATTATAGAACAATTAACAGAACTTGCTGTGACGGTTGCCACTATAGGAACTATATTATTTTTGTGCAGACATATTTTCTAATTAGAATGTTAAAATAGCAGTGAGCCATGCTGAGGCCTGGGAGTATATGACCTCCTTTTCCAGGAATTTAACAAGGATAACTATTAACTTTTTGATTAAAAACCCTTTAACTTCCTCTGTACTCTTCCTGTCTGTCTTTCCTTCTTCCTTCCATCCCTCCCTCCTTCATTCCTGTCTTTCTTTGTTGAGAAAGGGCTTTTCTTTTTAGCCCTATCTATCCTGGAACTCACTCTGCAGAGCAGATATCTTCCTGCCTCTCCCTCCTAAGTGTTGGGATTCTTTAATGCCTTTGCATGGGTCGCCACCACCTTGTTTCTCCTCTGCACCATATACCATTTCTGTTAAAAGGTTTCACCTTACCTTTCCAGCTACCTATCTTGGCAACCGTTTAAGGTATGACTTCAGAAGCCACCTATAAACATATTTTTCTTTTATATGTACAAACACACACACACAATTACATATACATACATACATATAAAAGACACTTAAGTGAAACTTTCTCCTTGGAATTCTCGTCATGGTTGTGGGAGCAGATGAAGTCCCGAGTGAATGTGTGCTGTTGATATGAGCATGGCCAGGCCGAGGACCCCAATGCTTCAGACCCGTGGGAATGGCAAAGTCTTCCCTGGATCAGGCTTTGGGAAATGGCAAAGTACTGTGGGACAATGGTCTACACCCTGTCACTTGTATTTTAAATAAATGCTGATTGGCCAGTAGCCAGGCAGGAAGTGTAAGTGGGGCAACCAGGCAGGAAGTAGAGGCAGGACAACAAGAATTCTGGGAAGAGGGAAGTTTCAGTCTGCAGTTGTCACCCAGACACAGAGGAAGCCAGACACAGAGAACACAAGGTGTGACTGCCTCGCCGAAAAAGGTACCAAGCCATGTGGGTAACACAGATAAGAATTATGGACTAATATAAGTTATAAGAGTTAATAAGAAGCCTGAGCTACTAGGCCAATTAGTTTATGATTAATGTAGACCTCTGTGTGTTTCTGTGGGACTGAATGACTGAAGGACCGGGTGGGACAGAAACCTGGGTCAACAGCAAAGCCTTCCTCTGATCTATGTGCAGATGTTGACAGTGTATGAGAAGCCAAAGCTTCCTCAACCCAGATGATTGCAACCCGAGACTGCTCCCTTGTAGACTTCCTACTGAGATTAGCTAAAGCTGCCTCCAGGATCAGCGGCATATAATAAACATGGCAGCGAGTGTCTGGGCTGCTGGTACGTCTTCATTAGCGCATACAGCCCACATGATTCCCACTTCACTGTGTGTGTGTCTGTCATGTTTTTCATCCCCTCATTGCTCCAGTTAGGTCAACTCCTAAAATACTGTAGCTCTTGTCACATGATGTCACATGGTGTGACAGCCTCCTTTCCTAGGAACCCATGTGCTTACATCTATGTTAAAACGTTTTTCTAATAAACTTCAACTGTTTCATACTGACAGTTTACGAAATTCTTTTCTACAGCAAAATCTAGACTCCCAGCTTCATTCCAGCATTGGTTTCCAAAAGGGGCTGCCGAGGTTGCCCCAGGCTGCAGTGGGAAACTGTCACTGGCCTGCAATTTTGCTAGGTATATCAAGATATTATGTTCTATAATTTTTGATGAAAAGCTTTTCAGGTGAGTAAACATGCAGCCAGGTAGAGGACCACTGTCAGGTCACACATGTAAGTCCTGGTGTCCCCTCACCCGAGGTGGAACTCCTAAAATGAGTACTAGTAATGTCCTTCTTAAGCTGTGGGGTTGAGCATCACATAGATGGGCACAGATTAAAACACTCTGCATTGTATAAATGTACAGTAATTAGTAAAGTTGCGTTTTTGTTGTTTATTATTTCATTTTATTCTTCTCTCAGTCATTGCATTAGTAAAGTTGTGTTAAAGGTTTTCAGCAATTGTTATTATGTACAAGGGAGGATTATAATTCGCACATTAATTTTTGGCTCGAGTTCAAACATTCTCAGAGAACATTCAGCTTCTGTCTAAGAGTGGTCGTGTTTTCCCCACCCTAGTCCTGCCCATCAGTCCCTGGCTGCAGAAACTCCTCTGTGAGGAGGACCTAGTGTGAGTTTGAGCATCATTGACAACTCAGTGGCTCCTGGCAATCAACGCGTCCTAGCACGTTTGTAGAGCACATACTTGTTTGGTGCTTTTTGCTGTGGTTTGTAAATACACTAGAACTATGGGACACATGAGGCCAGTGTTTGCCAAGTGAGAGGAAGATGAACTGCTTTTCCAATTGTGTTCTGTCAGGAAATTTCCAGTTAAACTGCATTTGGTATAACAACCTTTCAAACCTGATTATTTTCAGGGAGTACCTTCTGCCAGGTGTGCGGCACTGCACAGTCTCCCAGGACTCTCTGTTTAATGGTCCCCAGTGTCCCTTTCGTAGGAAATTCTTTTTATTTTTCCTAGTAGTGTAGGAGTCAGTTACATTGTGACTTCTGAAACTGTGGCATCCTTTAGAATAAATACTAGCATACTTTAAAAATTTTAAGTTTTTTTTTTAACTAATCAGCTAGCTTTTCCAGTAGACGCTTATGCAGAGTAGGCTAGTATCGAACTTACTAAGTGGCTTAGAATGACCTTGAGAATTGACCCCTCTGCCTCTACCATCCACCTTCTGGGGTTGCAGGTGTATACCTCCGTTCCTGGTTTTATGCTGGTTTATGGAATAAACCCAGAGGCTGAGGTGTTATGTGGTCTGGCAGACTTATTTTCCATAGACGCATGTTTCGGGTCACACCATGTGCTGCGTTGTGTCTGGAGCACAGACTCACTATCCTGCATCTGCACTCCAGGACCGAGTGTGAGGAGTAAAGGCAGATCACCGATAGTGACGGGCTCACAGAAGGGATGTCACGGTGTGTGTTACCTTGTCTTCTGACTTCTCATGGCTGTAATGTTCATGCAAACCTCTTTGCTCTCCAGAAAATACAGTTTGGCACAATAAAGGAAAGTTTTGACATCTATTTTGTTTTGGTGAATAAATTCTGACACTTGTCCCACCATTTAAGTTCTGGGAATTAGCACCAAAAAGGAGAGATGCTTTTTCCTTAGGAGCTCGTTCATGTATTGAACATCTTTGAAGAAGTTAGTGACAGCTTGCTGATACTTACTGGTTGAAAGCAAACAATTGAACAAGGGTGATCAGATTCACACATGTATACACACAGAGATATATTATATAAACATATATATATATATATATTATACACACAAACACACACGCACGCTTCATAGTACACGGGTGGATGTCAGAGGACAACCCTCGGGAGTTGGTTTTCTTCTTCCACCCCGTGAGCTCAGGTGTCAGGCTTGGCAGCAAGCACATTATTTCCCCGCCGAGTCTCCTCACCAGACCCAGGTTCTTTTGAAAATAGAGCACTAAATGTTGTACCTGCCTGCCTCACTTTTCTACTCACAAGCCACAGGCCACAGTACAGTTTATAACTATGAACTTTAGTGTATTTGACTGTGTAGTGCAGGCAGACATATTCTGCTGTGTAAAATGATGGGCTGGTGAGTTAGAGCCTGCAGCCTAGATTTTTTATTACCTGAAGATTATTTTTTATTACACTTACGTATGTATTTGAGATAGAGCCTTGCATGTAATTTTTGCTTGTCTGGAACTTGTGATGTAGTTCAGGTCGGCTGTGGTATCATCTGTCTCTGCTTCTGCAATACTGAGATTTAAGGCATGCATCATTCAACACACTCAGTTCACACACACACACACACACACACGGAGGGAGGGGAAGAGGGAGGGAGGGAGGGAGGGAGGGAGGGAGGGAGGGAGGGAGGAAGAATGTGCAGTGTGCATGGTTGTTTGTGGAGTATATTTGTGGAGGTCACAACCCTAGTGCAACTTGTAGCTATCATTTCTTGACTTCAAGTGGTTCCCAGGGATTGAACTCAGGCACCTTTACCTACCAAGACTTTCTGGCACTGATTTTTACATTTTTTAAACTGTTGCTAAGAATAAAATAAGTGACAGAGACCACATATCCCACAGAGCCCACGATACTGACTAAGTGATACTTTCCAGAAAACGTGCTGGCCCCTGATAAGTGGAAAATATCAACAACAGAGCTCACTCGTTCTACACATTGACTAAGAAAGAAACGAGTGTTGTTCTTCTCTTTAGTACAGTTTTCCACCTGTTTACTCAGTGTTCGCAGTCACCAGAATGAGACCCGGTGACGTCGCCCGTGAAAAGCATATGACATCATCACCCACAGCCGGCTCTGTGAGGCCAGTTACTCCTCAGCTGTGCGGCAGTCCCCTCTGCTCTTGTTTGAGCTCTTACTGTCTCCTAGACCTTTTCTCAGCTTCCAACGTGGCCAAATCACTTTAATTGTTCTCCTGAGCCTGTTCTGTCACACCCCCTCCTTCTCCACCTCCTTCACCCTGCCCTCCTGGGACCCTTGTGGGCCACGTGCTTTCTAAATCTAATATTTCCATGGCTTGACTTTTTCTTGTTTTTATTTCATTTTAATTGTCTCACGGGTTTTAAAATCAGCAAGCAGACTTTGGCAAAGGGAGGCCACAGTCAAGTGGCGTTCCTGTCCAGGCCAGCTGAACCATTTCTGCAAGTACTTGATTGCCCAGTCTGGAGGTTGCTTGGAGACACTGGTGTCCATACTGTATGGTCTGATTTGCCCCATGAGCCCCCACAGCAATCAGTTCCCACATCTGCCACTCTGACCAGATCGTACCAGTGGTCCACCGAAGACCTCCACAGCCAGTGCACCTTTGTTTCCAGAGCCAGGCTGATCTCAAACTTTAATTTTCTTAACTCCAGCCAATCTTGCTGAATCTCTCCTGTTGCTACCTGAATTCAGTTGTCTTTTGACAACCTCACCTGCAGTGGCAGATTTGTGTGAGTGCGTGTGTGTGTGTGTGTGTGTGCGTGCGTGCGTGTGTGTGTGAAATGCTGGAATGGAACCCTCAAGGCCTCTCACATGCTAGGTCAGAGCACTGCACCCCTAGCACCTCTTTTTGCTAAGTTTTGTTAGGGAAAAGCCGATTTGCAAACGCAGAGCAAGGCATTGGAGAGGAATCAAGAAAGTCGTTACCCTACACCACAATGGTAAAAATGGGACTATTCAGAAGTAAACTCCATCACAATGAAACATCTTAAACTAATAATAAGAATAATGATAAATATAATAAATTGGCAACTAAAGAATATGCGATCCTGTTGACCTTTATTTAAGTAGAGGTTAAATAGCAAATGCTAATTAATAACCTTTCCTTGTGGTTTACCCATTTCCTGCCTCACTTGCTGGGGACCCTGCCTTGCCTCCAAGTGCATCTGTAAACATTACACTGCTATATATAAATGCTGTTTTTCCACTACACAGCATAAATCAGCATCCTTCCTTGTAAATATCCCCACTCCTCATCAGAAACCGAATGGAACCGCATCCTGCGTAGGCTGGTGGGTTGTAACAGTGATGATCTGTCAGCCCAGCTCAGATGGTAGGTTTACTTAGTGAGCAGATGGAGAGACCGTTGCTCGGTTAAGAGATGCGCCTTTGAAATAACTGTGCCGGGACACTTTCTCCTCCATTTCCTTCTCCCTTCAAAGTCCTTGGCCGTCTTCTTTCTGGTTTTATTCTCCCAAATTCATTTCCAAGATGCGTAGTATAACAAATACAAGTTGGGACAACCTAGCCACCTTGCCCTCTTGAGCAAGACCTTTGCAGGAATACTGGCCTTAGGGAGCAAAGACACCTACACGCTCAGCAGCTTGACTACACCATGGTGCTGGGTAATCTACCCAGCCTCCGGCCTGACTCACTGATCACGTGTTATCCAAGAGAGTTCCCTGGGCCTTAATTATCATGTTAGGACTTGGGGCTACAATGTGAACGACAAGGAAAACCGTGGCTGCCTCATACGGAGTCTCTGTGTGTGTATGTGTAGTGTTAATATTAATTACAAGTTGATGTGTCCCATAAATACTCCTGCTAAAATTTGCAATGAAAAGGCTAAAATTAATATCCGACACCCCAACAATCTGAGGTCTGTGTGCAGGTCTGTCCGTCCGTCCTTGTCTCTCTCCGGAAGTTCTTGTGTTGAAGCTGCACAGAGAAGGCAGCAAACAGTCTTGACAGCGTGATGGTGATGGACGCTTAGCTTGTTTTCTTTTTTAGGATTAGGGTCAGGTTTAGGGTTACGTTTACGGTTAGGGTTCGGGTTCAGGTTAGGGTTTGGATTTGGGTTCGGGTTAGAGTTATGCTTAGGGTTTGGGTTAACTTCTTGAAATCTCCCCGACCCTCTTCAAGTATATATTTTACCTCTATTTTAAATACAGATAGTGGAATAAGATACCACTGTTATTGCTTAGCCATCCTTGGTAGAGTGTATATGTCAATGCTGGTATTACTGGAGTCTGGTGGTAGAAACGTGTCTCGAATTCCAGTTTGAACTACCAGAATTAGCAGCGGCTACTAACCCACCCAAGCCAGGGAATTGGCAGAAGTGAAAGTATCCCCTTTCTCTGAACAAGGTAAGACTGGAGCCCATAAATAGAAATGTGTTCTCAGAAATGTCTGTCCACCGCCAAGGTAGGTTGACAGACGATAGATTTCCCAAGATAGCTGCCACGATTGGTTTCTACTCCTCCGTATTTATTCTTTTCCAGACACGGCCCCTCATACTTTCTGAATTTAGCTTTCCTCAAACCTATGGGCACAAGCAGGAAGGACCTATGACCCTGCAAAGGGATCCCAGTGGCTCTATGCCCATATAGGCAAGCCTGCGGATGCTCCGCAGAGCTTCCCACTGTCATCCCACTCGTTGTGAGGAGAACAGCTATTTTTACTTCCCCGGCAGCGGCCCTTTATATTTATTTGAGGGAAGGAAGTAAATAAAGATTCTAGAAAGAAAATGCGTGGACTCAGTTTTCCCTGTGCTGGAGAGGGTTGGTATAGAAGTGGGTGTTGAGGATGGGTCGTTTTCCTTGGCAAGTTGCTGTTAGATCAAGCCCACCCCAGGACTGGAATCGTCTGCACTTTTCTCTTTGGGTTCAACCCTGACTGTAGGCTTGTTTCTCCCCTACCCCCATCTTTGGAGGTGCCACCATCTCTTTTGATGCTGCCTGGGATGCTGTATCACTCTGCACCCCCCCTCTCCCCACACCTCCCCGGGGCTCCCACAGCAGAGCATGCGCAGTGTGGTCCATGCGGGCCACAGCATCAGCATCTGCAAGAGCATCAGCATCCGCACCCGAAAGCCCGCTCGGGCGCGCTCCCGGAGGGTGGGGTGCAGTACCGCGCTGCGCGTCCCCGTGTCTCGTGCCCGCGCCGCGCGTGCCCGCGCCGCTCGCTCCCGTGCTCCTCCTCAGCATCCTTAGGCCCGGCAGCAACCCCCGCAGTCACAGGAGCGGCCGCGCCCGCCACTGGGAGGGTGCAGCCACTGGGGAGGGTCTAATTTGGCTGAGCGGAGGGGACCCTCTCTGCAGGCCGCTTCCCGAAAGGCGGAAATAGCCGAGGAGGGCGCGCCGACGTCCCCCAGCCCCCGGCCCCTGACCCCTGCCCGCGGCCGCAGCATGCGCGCCCAGCCGGCGTGACCGGCTCCGCCCGCAGCCGCCCCGCAGCCCAGCCCGGAGCTCTCGCGGGTCACTCGGACCGGCGCCCGGGAGCGATGAGCCATGAAGCCGCCCGGCAGCAGCTCCCGACGGCTACCCCTGGCGGGCTGCAGCCTGGCCGGCGCCTCCCGCGGCCCCTGTCGCTGCCCCGCCGGCCCGGTGCTGGCCCGCGCGCCACCCTGCCGCCTGCTCCTCGTCCTTCTGCTGCCAGCGCTCGCCGCCTCGTCCCGGCCCCGCGCCTGGGGGGCCTCTGCGCCCAGTGGTGGGTATGGCCGGTGCCCTTTTCGTTGCCTTTTCCATGGGGCCCTTGGGAGGAGAGAGAAGGGCACGCAGGTGCGTGTACCCTGGACGTGTGGGTCCCCAGCCTGGCCTTTGAGCGCCTCTCTGTCGACCTGTGCACCCTTCTCAGTCCCAAGCCCAGGTTCATGCTAGTTCACTTTTGGAAGTCCGTTTCTGTTGCATTCACTAAAGACTCATTCCAGTGACTGTGGGTTCCACCCAGAGGTTATTTCGTGGCTCCTGAGTCCTTTAGCGCTCCCTATGTAACTTCCAGGGACAGGGATACGCAGTGAGCAAGCAAGTTGCTTCTTGCTTTGGGGAACCTTCCTATGAATGCGGGGAGCATGCAATAATAGTGGCAAATGCTTGTTTCTTCAAATCCCCCACTAGGTTTAGTGTCTGCTGTTGGAATTAAGGTGAGGGAGGCATACTTTGGGGACCAGAGAATGAAAGTCTCCAAGACACACTTTGCGCATGACCTTTGACTGTGTTTTCCCAAAATGCTTGTCATAATGAGCAATCAGAATAATACAGTGTTGAGCACACTGGTGATTGGAAGTCACTGAAAGCAGAAAGCTGACCTTGGAAGTAAAAGAAAAAGAATTTGGAAAGTTGCCAACTTCTGTAGCCCTTTATGACAAAACAGTTTTTTCCCTCATCTCAAAGTTAAAAAAGAAAAGGAAATCATATATATATTGTTGAAAGAATCACTTTACATTCAAGGTTCATGAATTCAGCCCCCAAGACATGTCAGGAATGTTCTTAGCTCCCAGATGGGATGCTGAGCTTGGTCCAGTTGAATTGCTCTGACCTCCAAAGAGGGAGGGGATGAGGGTCAGGACCCTTGAGCATGTCCAGTTGCTGACTCTTCTCTAAGCCTTTTCTGTCCCTGCCCCCTCATAGTTGGGACATTCAGATCGAAGACTAGTTAGGGAAGGTCTACAATGGCTACAGTATAATATATAATATAGAGCCACGATTGTATAAGCTTCCCTGGCTCCTAACTTACCCAGAGTATCCCACTGTTACAATCACTTGTTTTTCTGCCTCTCCACTTCCTACCTCCTTATAAATAGGAAAACTTTGTTAATGCAATTAACGGAAAGGTGCATTTTACAATGTACAAACTTACTGGATGTCTATGTGTATGTTTGTGTATATTTGTGCTTTTTGCCCCACTCCCCCACCCCCAGCTCTGCATTGGAATGAAACTGCAGAGAAAAACCTGGGAATCCTGGCAAATGAAGACAATGCATCGCAACAGAACAGCAGCAGCAATACCAGCTCCAGCAGTGCAGTGCAGAAGGAAATCACACTGCCTTCAAGACTGGTGTACTACATCAACCAGGACTCCGAAAGCCCTTATCATGTGCTCGACACAAAGGCCAGACACCAGCAGAAACACAGTAAGGTAGGCAGGGGCTGAGTAGGCCCGGGTTGCTGCCATGAAGACTTCTCCTTCGGTTTGACTTTCTGCCAGAATCTGATTTCACAAATTTTAGTGCAGCATTTTATTAAGAAAGCAATTAATATGGTGATAGAAGAGAAACCAGAGGGGATTAACTTGGGATGACCAGGGCAGGGTTTACTGTTTGTTTCTTTGGCTAAATGAAACTGAACAATTTCAGATGTCCCGTGAGGAACTTGGTTCCCATGTCCCTCTGGTGCTTTGGTACTAAACAGTAGAGCAAACTTGTTTTGGGGACCTTTACGTAAGGATGCAGGGATCTACCTTTCTGGAGATAAAAGCTCCTGGCAGTCTGTCCACAGAAGGCCTCGCCAATAGGCAGTGTGGCTGCTGTTTCCCCAGCAGTGTTTCTGTGTAGAACTTGCATTTGAGTTTACTTTATTTCTTTAGCTGGGCATTGAATTGGCATGGCAGGCAGCATTGCTATGATATATTTTTTTCAGTAAACAATTTGGCATTTCAAGAGGCTCTGAAGAAGAGGGAACCATGACTTGTCTAAGATAACAACTAGTTTGAGTTGACATCATCCTTGAGGACTCTCTGCGTCAATGGGGAACATGAGCTTCTAGGTTGGTTTAGAAAGTGGTATTGCGCTTGAAAAGGGGACTCGATTGAAGACAGAAGTATTTAATGTCCCAAGAGTTTATGGGATCCGTTCTCCTGTGTCATTGGACCCGAAGCAGGTCTACACAGTGACGTGGTGGAGCCTCTGTTCTGTATTAGGTGCAGAAAAAGAAAACAGACTCCTTATGTTATGTATTTCCTTCTGAACAGTTTTTGTTCAGTTGGCAAGAGAAGGAAGTAGTTAAAGCATGTAGAATGTAGGCCAAGCTTCTGTGATTTGCACCAGTGTGTGGTTAGTTTACTGAAACAGGGGTAAGTACAGTGTCCTTCCCCATTCCACACATGGGTAGATAAGGATGCAAGGCCTTTCGATGACTCTTCTGAAGGTTGTAAAGTAGCTTTTGGATTTGAACTGTTAATTGTTACTATTTTTAGAACAAGTGAGGTCCTGAAACAAAGCTTTCTTCCTACTGAATAACTTCGTTAACCCTGTTCGGCTTGTTTGTGTGATTTTGAAGGGGTTTTTGCCCACTGTGGTTCAGATCATGAACTTCTCTTTGGCCAAGTCTTTCCCTCAGAAGGTTTCCTGTATCAGTGGAGCAACTAACACTTCACGTCTTACGGGTAGAGGGGGTGGGTGTTGTCTTTAGGAAGAGATATCCAAGGTCAAGCAAGCGTTGAAGACTAAATAGCTTCCCTTATTAATGATCCTTGTGCCAAGTGGGGGATGGGCTGTGCTCTGTAGTTATAGTTTTTAAACTCCAGGGCCTTTGCACAGGGCGCTGGAGGAAGGAAGGCCAAAGTTGCTTCAAAGCTGGCTTTAAAGAACGTCTAAGCCCTCCTCAGCCGAGATCTGAAAGAAGCTTCGGTGGAATTTCTTTTTAACTTGGGCGTTGAACTCTGTGACTGATGCTTGCCCGGTAGTCTAGCCTTAGATGGCTGTTTTGCTTGTGGGTGTGATTTTACATCATGTGTCTGACTTAATGATAGTAATATCTGTTGAACTTTTACCTGTCACTATATAGAGGCACAGAGTCTTCCTGTGGAGCCTGGTTTGATGTTGAAGTGACTAAGCTTCTTGACAGCCCCTCCCCCATAGACGGACTTCTTTTTGACTTTTGAAAAGAATGTTTAGGCAGGAATAATATTCAAAACTTTTTTTCTTTCTAGTTTAATTCTGTAAATATCTGTTATACATTTCTCATATGCAAAGCTGCATGGTAAGGGTTCACAGATAAGAGATAAGAGTTGCAAGGATGAAAAAGTCATAGTTATTCTCCAGGAGAAACAGGCTTGGCATAAGCAAGATTCTGAGATGTGCCTGGGTCAGATTTTAATAGTGCCGATCTGATTTGGTGCCACCGAAATTTCCTTTTGTGGTCCATGGTTTCCTTTTCCCTGGTATCTTTAGGGTTTTCCTGGACTGGTTGATAAGAAATATTGTTAACATACAAGAATCTGGAAATAATTCACCACAAAAGACCGGGTTCGAGCAAGCCAAAAATTCATTTAGGAGAAACCTGATATCAGGGAGGCGGCAGGGTTCTGGTTCTAAACTGTGTCCCTGAGGCAGGGGCCTCAGAGCCTGCTCCAGAGTCCCATCCAATCAGAGTGTAGTACTGGGAGAAGCAGTTGGGGACTTTGATGGTGACACAGTTTCCGCCTGTCAGGGAGTTCTGTGATTTGGTGGCTCAGACCAGCTCTAGGCCAACCAATCAGAAAAGAGTGGAATGCTTGTGTGAGAGACTGGGGCTGCTGTGTACGGGGTTGGGGGGCGTGCTGTGGCTATGTGAGGGTTAGGGGGGCTGCAGCCTAGCCTTAGGTAATTTGGGTAGTAGCTCAGGGCAGATTGGCAGTCTGGGCCACAATGGAGTTTCTGCTGCTAACTAGGATGGAGCAATAGTGTATGTTTTCCTTTGGCTCTTATGATGGTTTGCTTAATGTCAGTGATGAGAGACTTATCAGCTTGCTGCCTCCCAAAAGTTACAATGAGAAAGCATAGAATTGCATCCTCATTGCTTTTAGCTTTTGGTTTTAATATCTGCGGACTTGAACTTTTCCTGCACTCGGGTTCTGTCGCGCTGAGGCACATTCTAACGAACGCCCTAGAAATGCTGAGTCACCGTGCCTCCCTTCTGAGTCCCTGGGACTGGGGGGGGGGAAGGACCGAAATGGGGCTTTCCCAAATCTAGGTCGCAAGGCCAAGCTCCACCTTTATGTCTGAAGAAGTTTCATAATCTTGCTTTGGATGCATGAAAAGTTAAAATGCTGATTAACTCTTTCACAGTTGGGGAGTCTGAAAGCGGCGTGTGTAGTCCACCTCGGTATATGTTATTGGGTTTGAAAATCATAGCTTTCTTTTTGTCAAGGAATGCTGAGGAGTTGTGCAGGTTAGTTTTTTGGTCTATCAATTTGACACAAACTAAGAACATTTTGGAGGAGGAACTCTCAACTGAGAAAGTGCCTCCATCAGATGGCCCGCAAGCAACCCTTGCGGACATCCTCTTGATTAATAATTGATGTGGGACGTCCTTGCTTACTGTGAGCAGGGCCACCCCTGGGCAGGGGTCCTGGGTTCTATAAGACAGCTGGTAAATAGCCCCCTCCAAGGCCTCTACTTAAGTTCCCGCCTCCAGGCTCCTGGCTTGAGTTCCTACTCAGACTCCCTCAGTGATAGACAGCAATTTGGAATGTGTGAGCCAGATAAACTCTTTACTCCCTAAGTTGCTTTGGTCAAGGTGTTTTATCACAGCCACAGAAAGCAAACTGTAGCAGGAATTATTTCAGTTTCTACATAGTCGAAATGTTATAGAAACAGTTGTCCAAACAGCTCCATTTTGGAGAGAAGTGAGTACACTTATAATATGCCAGGATATGAGGCATAGACTAAGACAGCCAGAGAAGGCAGAGAATAAATAGGCCCCTCAGACCTAAACTTTTTTTTTTTTTTTTTTTGGCTTTTGGCTTTTGGCTTTTGGTGCTTTCCCAAATTAAGATTCCTTTTTAGACAGTCTTATTGGCTGATAGTTTATTATAAAGTCAGTTTTGTATGATGTAGCAGTTTTCGAGCCTGCTACAGAAATTAGTCATTTCGTGTGATGCTGGAAAATACAGACCTGTTGCCATCCTATTTTCTGTCGCACAGGTTCAGTCTTCCTGAAACCATCAGGTCCTGAGCCGCTCTTCTGTGGGACAGCACTACAGTGACTGGAGGCCGGGTCCCTCCAGGAAGCTTTAGCCTGGGGGTCTAGCCTCTACAAAGACGAAGGCGTGATTGAAGGGTTGGGGCTTTTAGCCTTGCCCATCAGGAAAGGGGCTTAACATTTGGTTGATCATCAGTGCCTAGCAACACAATCGACCATACTTACCTAATAAAGCTTCCCTGAAGATGCAAACGCATCGGATTCTGGGAGCTTTCGGGTAACTGAACATGTGGAGGTTCCGAGATGGAGTGGTACCCAAACAGAGCCTGGAAGCTCAACACCTTACTCCCATACCTGGCCTTATGCATCTCTTCCACCTGGCTGCTCATCTGACTTTTCTATAATGTCCTTCATAGCGACTAGTACATGTTTCCCCAGAGCTCAGTGAGCTGCTCTGAGCAAGCTGATCAACCCTGAGCAGGGAGTGCTGAGGCCCCTGAGTTATAGCCAGCTTCCATCAGCACAGGCTCTGGCTTGGGACTTGTGACTTGTGACTGACATCTGAAGTCTTGTGGGACTCAGCCTTCACCCTGTGAGGTCTGACACTATCTCCAGATGTACAGTGTCAGAACAAAATTGAATTAGAGAGCGCCTGACTTGTTCATTGTGAAGAACCTGCCGGTTGCTTGATGTGTAGGGAAGAAGCCCCAGACAACTCATGTTAGCAGTGCTGTGTGAGATGGAAGATTGAGCTTTGCATGTTCTGATGTCTCTTTGTTATCAAGACTTGCCCAGCTTTATGAATCTAGGAGGAATGATATGATCATTACACACGGTAATGTATTAATATCGATGCAGGGCACTAATAAAATGGACAAAGGTGAGGAGCATTCTTCACTCATCCACTCCTTTTTGAGGTGATTCTGTGAAGTCTGTTCCTAAGAAAGACTAGCCACAGCTTAGGGTCAGGGGAATGTGATCCAGATATCAATGGAGTCACCGAAACATTGACCTCTTGCCGTGGACTGACTTTTAGGTAAACAGTCTGCTCCTTACTCCCCACAGTTGCAGACTGAGGAGAAAAAGAGATGATTTAGTGAATTCAATTTCTTCCTTTTTGGGTGCTGAATCCAGAGAATCGTGTGTGGTAAACGCATATGTACCACAGCCGCATCCTGGCTGTAAGTGAATTTGGACCATAGTAATTATGCTTTTGAGTTTACTTCAGTTTTTTTAACAATATTTTTATTGATTATTTGGGAATTTGACATGATGCACCCTATCATCCTATTTCCCAGTTCTGAGTTTTTGATTTTCTAGGTGCCAGAAGCTCCGTTCTTCTTGTTATGCGGCAATAGGAAGAGCAGTGTGGGACAAGGCGGTCCCAAGTGTTTCTCCTGCAGGATGTTTTTAATAATCTAGAAGTCAGGGATATATGTTTTTATGATCCTTGTGGAATTGGGAAAGAGGAATCTGGTCGGAAAGTTCCTTTCGCAAGTCCAAGAATTAGCGAAAGATCTGTTGGTAAAGTCTTACGCTGTGGAAGCACCCCTGCTTCTGCATCAGCAAACTCTGTGATTCTGATGGCCAGGTCTGAGTGGTGCAGAGCCCTTCCTCTGTTGTGGTGGAAGAGTGTATGAGAATATGGACTTTGATATTGACCTCAACAAACGTCCTAAGTTTCCCAGCAGTTTCTAGGCAATCATTGCAAGCTTGTGACTTGTGGAACTCTGTTTACTATTGTGTCATTTGTGGGACTTGGACTAGTGTATCTGTTGAGGGAATTTTTGTGTAAACAAAATATATAAGAAAGTATACAGAAAGAATGTAGTGATTGCCATAACATTTAATGTTATAGTCATACTGAACTTGGAAAACAACCTCCGGATTTTTTTTAGTTATTTTTGGTGCTGGGCTAGATCATCAGGAGAGGTAATTTTAGTCTTGAGTTTTGGCGTTGTATAAGTTGCTAAACATATGTTTATACTGTTTAAGATAGCAAAAGTCCCTCTATGGTGGCCCCTCCTCCAGTCACAGTGTTTCTTTCAGGCATTTCAGTTACCGCTCAGCTGTGGGCATGGAGGAGGGTGGTCCAGCACAGTAAGGCATTTGAGAGACCAGGGATGGGGTGTGGTTAGTGAGAAAAAGGTCCTTGTAATTCTCTAGAAATCTGGAGACCAAGGTTGATAGACTGTGCAGCTGAGAGAGCCGGGAGAAGTGGGAGGCTGTCAAGACTGGAGACAGATGGAGAGCTTTGGTTTAGTCCGTGTCACACGGCGAGTCATGAGAGGGGGCTTCAGGAGTGAGCATGCTCTTGAGCGTCCATTCCGTGACCCGCGAAGAGCTCACCTTCCTACAGGACGTTAACAACTCTGGCCCATTCATTCTGAGCACCGACAGGTACCAGGAGAAGATAAAATAACAAGGATAGTGGACACAGTGATCTCCTATATGGGGCAGAGTGGGCCTAGGACTCTGGGTGTGACAAGGGCACCAATTGTTAAGAAGTGAGTCTTATCGAGGTAATGTAGGCATACACTTTAGATAAGGATAGGAAAAGACAGAGAGCCACACTTAGTGCCTTCTCTTTCTCCTGGTGGAGTGTCAGAACCAAGGTGCTGCGGTGTGTAGTTCATTGCTAGCTGCTGGAACATGCCTGGTAGACATGCAGAGGAGGGACTAACCTTTGCTCAAGGAAGTCAGAGAGAAGAAAGAACTGGCCAGGGTCCCAATTCTACTCCACAGACTGTGGTTTGAACGTGTTCTACACAATTTTGTGTTGGAAATGCTATTCTCAAACTCATACATTAGTGGTATGTGATGATGAAGTTAGGATTGGAGGAAGTTATGATGGTAGGGGCCCCATGATGGCATTGACGGGAGAGCAATAGAGATGCTCTAGTAGAACATTTGGTGTGTCATGTGATACCCTCAGCCTTGTCAGGATGCAGCAAGAAGGCCTTTTTGTACACACCAATGCCATGGCCCAGGGCTTTCCAGCCTCTAGAATCAGGAGCCAAATGCACCTACGTTCTCTCAAAGTCATCTAGTCTGTAGTATTCAGTTATAGCAGTAAACAAAAGACTAAGGCTTCCTCCTGCCTCGGTTGTAACCTTCTTTATTTCTTTTGCTTTCTTGGTGTCTTTGTGTATTTGAATTTGGATCCTTGTCTCTGAGTCTTTTCTTCTATCAAGTCTAGACCATTTTTGTTTACCCCCACCCCCCAGAATCAGTCTGAGCAGCTCACAGCTGACGCATGCTGTTCAAAGTCCAGCTTCATTGTGTGGCCCTGGATAATGCTTTTTGCTCAGGGCCTGATTCCTTCTTGCCAACTGTATAACTGCTGATACCATCCTGCCTTCAATTCTCAGGGTTAGTGGCCCACCGTCCCTCTTTTCAGCCAGTCAGAAGATAACCCAGGACTCTTTGCCTGGTGTGATTGCCCAGGTTTGGTGGTTTCAGTCTGCGGGAAGTAGTTCAGGCAAGGAGAGAGCTGCTCGTCATCCCCATTCTCTCCGGGATGTTGTCTCTCTGCATGGAAGAGTGAACATGGGGAGCGTCTTTGCCTCTTCTCTCCTTCACTTCCTGTCTATAAATAGTCACTGATCAAGTCTTGATGCTGAGCCCCGAGCCCACCCCTCCTCTCCACATTGTGTTCTTGTCATTGCCTCTTGCCTCTGTCAATCCATCAGTCCCACTGCTGACAGATCCATCTATCACGTGACTCCCTTTATCCACATGCAGCAAGCATCCTTTCAGCTGGATAACTTTTCCTTGGGCAGAGCACAGGGTGTGCTCCTCCGCTCTCCTCTTTGATCCCGAGCCCCTGTTCTTCCTCTTCCAGCATTCTTCTGGGTCTCTTTGTTCAAAGGTCAGTCTGCCTACGGAAAAGTCTATGTGCATGATTTTATTCGTATCTGTCCAAACTCTGGGGGTACTCTCAGAAAATGCGTGTGTCCCTGGGAAGACCCTGATCTGTTAGTAATATGGCTTGAGGCTTTGAAGGCCAAATTCTGTTAAATTCCTGCTTAGTTCGGAGGATCTCGTCAAATCTATCTTTAAGGCCTGAAAAGTTAGTTGTTCCTAAGGTTTGAGCTTTCAGAATCAATTCTTTTCCTTTCCAGAAAGCACACAAATCATGAAGTACATAATCATAAAGTTTTGTTCACACAAAGTATTCAGTTCTCAGGTGACACAGGTCCCTTTCGCCACAGCTCGCTGAGGGTCGGGTTTGGCAGCGATCCTGGGGAGTCTTTGTGTTTAGAATTCATGTACATTTAGTACAACTTTAATCGAGTTTAATGCTAGAAATTCTATTACAAGAAGGATAGATCAAATTATCTTTTATTTGGAGTCATGATCCTGAGAAAAGCCATCCTCATTCATGGCGGGGTCAGGGATAGAAGTCTCCGTCCTGGGAACCCACTCTGGTGCACCTGTGACTTAGTCCAGGTCCTCAAAGTTTTGTTTTCTTGACTCCTTCTTTGGCTAGAGCCTGGGCAGAAGCACATTTCCTTACCTGGAAAATTACAGATTGGCGGACTGACCTCCTCTTTGAGTTCTTCTGTGAAATGCACTGTTCGTTAAGAAGATCCACCCTAACACTAAGCGTTTTCTAATGGTACCAGGAACCGCCCTAACAAAACGAAATGTCTTCTAAGGGCTTGTGATGGTAAGGATGGGCACACAAGCAAATCCTTTCTACACCATGGGCAGTAACTACTGAACAGTTAAGTCTCAGTAGGCTGCTAAACACAAGGATGACTAGGTTTAAATCTATCATTACACAGCTGGGGACATTCGTCTCTTACGTATCTCTGAGGCTGTGTCCTGCCAAGGGACCAGTTTTGTCAAGCTTTAAATTCTAGCTGGACAGTGGTGACTAAGTGATCAATACTTCTGGACTTTATTTATTTATTTATTTATTTATTGCACAGTAGGAGTAAAGATACATTCAGGAGTAGTCTGACCCTAGCATGGGCAGTAGCTGAAACACGAAAAATAAAACAAAGCAAATCAAAACAAGAGCTGCAACAAAACAACCTAAAACAAAAATAAAACAGCAACAGGGTAAAACCAAAGCCCTCCAAGAGGGCTGGAGGTAGAGCTCAGCTGTAGGGTGCTTGCCTAGTGCTTGCTGGGCACTGGGTCTGATCTCTTGCACCACTGAGGAGAAAAAAATAAACCAACGAAAAGGCATTGATTTTTATATTTTGAGTGCCTGCTGAATTCCAAAATCTCTATGGAGCTTGCTTCCCCTCAGTATGGATGTTTAAAAACTGTCGTGGTAAGCTGCTGTCCGGCTTGCTTCGTTGGTGTTTTGGGCTGTCTTTGTCACCAGGCTGTAGTAAGGAGGCCGCTTGTTGGTTGCCTGCCACTCACCCCCAAAATAATCACACAGAAACTGTATTATTTAAATCACTGCTTGATCTACTAGCTCTATATTCTTATTAGATAGTTCTTATATATTAATTTAACCCATTTCTATTCATCTGTGTATCGCTACGCGGCTGTGGCTTACTGGCGGAAGTTCTGGCATCTGTGTCTGCCGGGTCTACATGGCTTCTCCTGACTCTGCCACCTTTCTCTCAGCATTCAGTTTAGTTTTCCCCACCTACCTAAGTTCTGCCCTGCTATAGGTACAAAGCAGTTTCTTTATTAACCAGTAGTATTCACAGCATACAGAGGCTTGCTAATACATATAAAAAAGCCACTGTGGATGGAGTCCACCTAGTTGTAAATCACCAAATGCATAGATAATTTTCCCCCATGGGTCTCCCAACTATTTTTTTAGTAAAATAAAACACAATAAATTAACTTGATGCCGAACTCTCCAATGCTTTGTAACAGCGAATATAACCCAATAGCTTTTGAATTGAACTTGAACAGTTTTTTTTTTTTTTTTTTTTTTTTTGGGACAGGGTTTCTCTGTAGCTTTGGAGCCTGTCCTGGAACTAGCTCTTGCAGACCAGGCTGGCCTCGAACTCCCAGATATCTGCCTGCCTCTGCCTCCCGAGTGCTGGGATTAAAGGTGTGTGCCACCACCGCCCGGAACAGTTTTATGGTAGTGTTGTCATACGTAAAACCACACATGATCCTCATAGCGAAACTACTGAGATGATTATTATTTCTATGTTCTGGATGTGGAATTTGTGTCTCCAGACTTCCAGTCCCTTGCTCTTTTTTTTTTTTTTTAATAACAATTCCACGGATGGGGCATAGAGAACTTGCCTTCTCTTTTAGATAAAAATGTTTTTATCTAATTTTTTTCAAAATACTTCTTAAATATTTACATTTGTGTGTGTGTGTGTGTGTGTGTGTGTGTGTGTGTGGTTATGAATGCAGGACTGCAGAGATTAAGAGAGAGAGTCCTATTCCCTAGAGCTGGAGTTACAGGCAATGTGAACCCATCTCAGAGGAGCAGTGCATGCTCTTAACCACTGAGCCATCTCTCTGCCCAGACACTCATCTTCTTGATCAAAAGTCTAATGAGGTGAGGTAATGACACACGAGCTGTGTACCTGGGTATATTCCCATACACACTGTCTTCCGGATTTCCCTGCATTCGATGGCTTTTTGGGTCTTTATATTTTCCCTTCCCCTCTTTGTCCCTCTTTCCTCTCCTCTCTTCCTCCTTATCTTCTTTCTTGCTTTTTAATTTTTGAGACAGGTTTATACTAAGCAACCCAGGCTAGCCTTGAACTCACAATGTAGCCCAAGCTACGCTTAAGAAACTGTGATTTCAGCTTCCAGAACACTGGGATTGCAGGGGTTTCCTACCAGGCTTGGCACCTTCCTTGTTAGCCTTTAATTTAATTTATTTTTTTTTCTATCAGGTTTTCCTTCTTTATGTTAAAAAGCGAGATGGACTTGTTTGGTGTTTCCAAGCTGTGCCAGACGTCGACTCATTTTAGAAGTGACTTCTTTTTTTGGAAAATATTCTTGTATGCTTTATAGGAACTCACAGCTTAAGGAGGTGGGCGTCTGAAGTAAGCTTATTTAACAAGAACTGGTAAAGCTGGTACAGCCTCCCTTTAGTTTTTAGTAGGAAAAAAAGACAGAACTCCCAATTTAGCCTTTTTGTCAGCACGTGAAATGCGGCCTAACCCGCGATTCAATACAAAGATGGTATTTCAACTCAAAGCAAGGAAATGGCCATTTAATGACCCGGTATATCCATTTATTTGTGGGACAAATAGGATTTTAAAAAATATGGCCATTGTTGTGGTTTGAATATGAAATGCCCCCCCCATCCCCCCCAGGCTAGTGTGTTAAAAGGCTTAATCCCCAGCTGGAGTTGCTATTTCGGGAGAGGATGGACACATCAGGAGGTGGGGCCTGGCTGTGGGAAGTAGATTTTGGGGCTGTGTTTCACCCTGCAGTTTCCTGGGCACCGTGACCTGAGCAGTGCTTGCCATGTGCCCCTGCTGAGCCCGCTGAGCTGGGCGGAAGCCTCTGAGAGCACGAGCCAAGGGGGCTTCTTTCCTTATAGGTTATTTTCCTGAGGTGTTTCTCACAGCTCTGTGAGGAGGGCTGCTTGGAGTATCAGGACATATTCTTCGTCCCCTCCTGCTACCCTTGTGGCTAGTGATGAAGAAGGATTCAGGGTTTTCAGAGTCTTGGTTTGAGCTGCAAAGGAGTTAGGTCCATATCAGAAGGAAGCGGACGTAAAGACTGAGGCGGGCGCACGGGCTTGCCTCAGCTCCTGGGAGGCCGGGGTGGGACTCTGACAAGGAGAGACTGTGGGAGGATGTGCAAGATGAATTAATTAGCTGTGGCCCTTGCCAAACCACGGTGGTGGCCGTTAGAGGAGCTTTCCCTAAACGTGAGATTTGGAAATGGGGCATCTTAGTGAGTTGAAAGGCAAACCTTTCTCTAGTCACCTTTTCTTCATTCTTGGCAGTGCAGGAGTGGAAGCCAAGGCCCGTGAGTGCCAGGCAGTGCCCTGCTACTGAGCTATGCCCCCCAGCCTCAGGGCATCTTTTTGTTCTGCTTTGAGGGTATTGATAAAGCCCCCAATACTTGTGCTCTAAATAAAAAACCATTAAGATAATTTCCCCCCAAGAACGGTCCCAGTAAGACGCCATTCACCTTTCTTCCCTCCTTTCCACTCTCCCAATTCAAGCCTGAGAACAACTTAGATTTGCCTTTGAAAGTTCCTTGGCTTGGAAATAAAAGATAGCAAGGATGAGACCATGACAAATAGAGTGTGCCTATGTCTGCCAACTAGAAAAAACCCAAAACAGGACGAAAATAACAGATATACAGTTTGCTTTTATTTTCACAGTGGGATACAGTTGAACAGGCCACGGCCAGGAGGTAAAAATCTGTGTGCCTGTTTGCCTGAGGAGCTGGCGCAGATTCTCCACCGCTTAGGAATGATGGCTTTGTAGTGAGCGCTCACTAATTGCTTCGCTAATTGCTGTGCGTTGTCCTGTGTGACAAAGTGGCCTTTTATCTCTGTGGAACGGTCAAACAAAAGCTAGCAGCGTCCATCCCTGTTGAGCTGTGGGAACACCATCACTTGCTCCCTTCAGAGGAGATGGTCAAATGACATTTTGTTGTTTTTGGCTTTGTAATGGTGTGTAAAATTGTTTTCAGAAATGGTTAATCATTATTCCTTTCTCTTATAATTAATTTAATACCTATTTTTTTCATTTTACTTGTTCTTTTATTTGGGCGGTATCCATCATTTTAATAAAGTACTGAAGCATTTCATATTGTTGCTCAAATAATGTATTTATAAACTAGCCCTTCCCACACTGTCTTCATAGTCACCTCTAACCTATTTTCTATAAAATAAATTCTTTATGCATAACTGGAATCTAAAAGTCTGCCTATATGAGACCATAAGTTTGTCTTTTCATTCAGATTTCCCCTGCTTGTGGATTCTCCTGGGTGTTTCTACACCCTAATATGTTAGAAGTTCCTGAGCTAGGCTGACTCACCGTTATGAAGCACTTAGGGCCCCTGACCTTCCCTGGAAGGTCACCCTAGCCCTGCAGCATTCACACTTTGTTCTACGTTGATATGTAAGAGACTACCCAGGCTTACCATGATCATGCTAACATTTCCTGTGTCAGCCCACGCCTCCATGTTCTTCCTGTGTTCTTTCAGGCAGTTGCTCAGGCTAAGAGCCTTCTCCCACTCTTTCTCCTAAAGCATCGCTTCAAGCCACTGACTCCACTGCCATTCAGAAACTCTGCCGAGCTGGTCCAGCGTGCCATCACCTCTTGCCTACACTGTCTTGTCAGCTCTTCTCCTGTCCTTGTCCACCTCCCTCTTCCCACTCTTGCCATTTCTGCACACATCCGGCAAAAACGAGGGTGTCAAACCCTGTTTGGATTATGTCACCTAGGCTTCTCAGATAATGATGAGGTCACTAAAGAGAGCTAAGCTGTTGGCTGTTGTAGTTGGATAGATAGACATGCTAATGCTCTTTATGTTTATGGCTTTGAGCACATGAATTAGAGAAATGAATAATATTTAAGTACCAGTTTCTCCAGTGATTTGAAATATAATAAGCTATACTTTACAGAATTCACTTTACAACATGAATTAATTCAATTTAATGTAATTGTTTAAATAAAAAATTAAAATTGTATACCAAAATTACTTATGCACTTTGATTAATTCACATTTTAATAAAACGTTTTTGTTTTCTTATTTTAAAATTTTAAATCTTGGAATTAAAGTGGATTTCTAAATTATAACAATAGAAAACAAGAGCATCATCTGAACATATCTGCTGATGTGATATATTAAAGGGCATCTTTCTGCCCAGAATGCTTTTATGGGTCAGTGACTTGAGAAGTTGATGCCTCTGGATTTGGCCAAGGGAGAGGCTGTTTCTGTGGTCCAATTATTATTTTTATTTCCACAGGAAGAGGCTCTTTCCTACTTCTGGGTATCTAGGGCCAAGTGTAGAGACTCAACAGTGGTAACAGACAGACATCTTCACAGAATTTTGGCGGGAGGGCTCTTAGGGAAATACACCATTCTGCAAACTTCGGGCTTCCTGGGCATAGAAGAGAGGACAAACCTGTATATATATATAGGCCCTATTTTGCAATCTCACTAGTACTGTGTAAGGGTCAACATCCTTGTTGACCTTTTTATCTTCAGTTTTTAGATACTGACTATTCTATTAGGTGTCAAATGGTAAGTCCACAAGGCTTTGTCTTTATTTCTTCAGTGTTACTAAGATTGAATACTTTCTGATAAAGTCAGTGATGATGATATATATGTATATAATTTCCCCCTCTGGAGAAGTTCCATATTCATTTTGTGTCCCTTTTTGTTTGTTATCTGTTGTTGATATATAGAAATTCTTCACATATTCTGAGTTTTAATCCTCAGTCCCTTGACCTACAAGTGTTTTCTTTCATCTCGTGTGGACTCTGTCTTCCTGTTGCCATCCCTTCCCTCCCTACCTTGGGAATTGGCTCAAAGGCATGAAAGGCACCGGTTCTGATTGATAGGCAGGGTTCTAGCATCTGTCTTTCTACTTTTTATTTTGAGACAAGGTCTTATTAAGTGGTCCAGTTCCCCTTGAACTCACTCTGTGTCCCAGGTTGGCCTCAAGCTTGCAACCTTCCCGCCTTAGCCTCTAGAATAGCTAGAATTATAGGCCTGTGCTACTAGGCAGATAGTGTTTTTTGATGTGCAAAAGTTATCATTTTTGTGATGCCTCATTTAGTTTTTCTTTTTGATGCCCATGCTTTTAGTGTAGTAGCCAAAGAACCATTACCAATTACTGTGTTATGAGGTCCCCCCCATAATTTTTCCTGCTCCCATTTTTTTCCTGAAAGTTATTATTTAGGGCTTAAGTTTAGGTTCTTGATGACCATTTATTTAAATTTCAAATAAATGTCATGGAAGGTCAGGTTTTAATTTTTTTTTGCATGTGTATATCCGGTTTTCTCCTATCGTGTATTGAAAAGACCATTTTTCTGCTTTAAAATGCCGTACTATCCTTGTTGAGTATTGTCTGACTACATTTGTGTGAGGCTTTATAGTGTACTCTGATGGCCTTTATGTTTTTCTTTAGGCCACTAAAATACTTTTGATTATCATAGCTTTGCAGTAAGTTTTGAAGTCAGTGAGTGTCAGTCAGATCTCTCTCCCCTGCACTGACTGAAACCAGGGACCACACGCATGATAAGCATGTATTCTACCACTAAGCTGCACCTGTAGGCTCTGTTCTTCAGGTGGATTTGGTTGTTTGGGGGGGGGGTCTTTTGAGATACCATTATAAACTTTAGGACAGATTTTCCTATTTTCTGGACTTCGATCACTCTATCGATTGCTTAGAGTAGTGTTTGCACTTTTTTCTCTTGAGTTTTAAATCCATGAACCCTGATGGATACCCATATATTTGTGGCTGTAGGTTTCTTTCATCTAGTTTTGTGGTTTTAGAAATATATCTTTTGTATATTTAATGTATTCATCATTTCATTGTGGGTAGGGTTGTTTGATTGATTTAATTTTCAGATTGTTTATTGCTAGCACGAGGACATCAGACATTATTTTGTAGTTCTGGGGATCTTCTCAGGGTCTCACATACTCTATTAAGCACTTTACCACTCAGCTACACACCCAGCCCTTCAAACTGAATTCTGAGTGTGGCTTTTGTGCTCTGCACACTTTCTGAATTCATTTATTTATTACTCTTTGATTTCTTTTTGTAGACTGAGGGATTTTCTGTATATGAAGTTATGTTATGCACAGACAGATGAATTTCTGTTTGTCTTTCCAATTTGGACGCCTTTATTTCTTTTTCTTGCTTAATTACTGTAGACAAAAGTTGATGTCTTGCCCAGTCCTGCAGCTGTTCAGTCCCAAAGAAACACAGAAGCTTATATTAATTATAAACTGTTTGGCCTATTGGGTCACATTTATTGTTAACTTTCTCTTACAACTTAAATTAACCCATAATTCTCATCTATGTTTAGCCACATTGCTTGGTACCTTTTCTCAGTAAGGCATTCTCATCTTGCTCCCTCTGTGTCTGGCTTTTTGTTGTTGTTGTTGTTGATGCTGTTGATGCTTCTTTGCATTCTTTCTTCCCAGAATTCTCTTAGTCTGGTCACTTCTTGCCAACCAGAGTTTTTTTTTTTTTTNCTTTTTTCCCACCAGTTTTTTTTTTTTTTTTTTTTTTTTTTTTTTTTTTTTTTTTTTTTTTTTTTTTTTTTTTTTTTTTTTTTTTTTTTTTTTTAAAAAAACAACACAAGTGACAAATTTTACAGTGTACAAGAGCATTATCCTACAGCAAATTACCTTGGCTGAGACTTCCATTAGAGTGTTGAGTAGAAGTGGCAGAGATAAGTACCTTCATTTTCTTTCTGAACTTAGTCTTTACTATTGACCATCATGTTAGCTATAAGTTTAGATATAGAGCATTTTTTGTTTCAATAACAACAATAATAAATATAAAGATAATTTCCTTCTATTAATTTTTGCACACATTTCTTTAATAAGGAAACCATGCTATGGGATGAATGATTGATTAATAGGCTTCCAACTTTGGGTAAGTTATTTATCTGTATTTAAAGTTTGTCATTTTAAACCTAAGAAGATTGAATTATATTTTGGGATGTTTTAGTGTGATTTGGATCCGCTTGGGAGGTTGCCGAAAAGGTGTGTGGGATCCAGTGATTAGAATTGTTATGTGTCATTTAATTTTGATGTGGGATAGTTCATTTGATACAACACCCACAGGTTGTATATCTGTGGAATGTCCTTCAAAAAGAGATAGGTGCTGTCAAGTGAAGGGTCTCTCATTATTTCTAGGATTGGCTCTGTTTGTGCAATAGTTACCTTCTGAAACTGGGGTGTTAAACAAAGAATTGGAATAATAAATTGTGGATATTTATCTGAAGAAGGCTCATTTTAGAGAAGCGTCTGCTGTGCAAACTTGAAGACTTGTGTTTGGGTCTATAATAACCCATGTAAAGAAAAGCTGACCATGACAACTCATTTCTCTAACTTATATTTGGAGCATGGCCATGGGTAAATAGATCCCAAGGGCTCACTGGCCAGCTAGACTAGGTGAACTCATGAGTTCCAGGTTCAGCGAGAGACTCTGTTTTAGAAAATTCGGTGGGGAACATTGAGGAAGATATTTGATGCCTTTAACATCCACACAACTCAAGTGTCCCTATCAAAGACTCACAGGAACATGTAGTACCAAAGAGGGTGTGTGGGGGGAGTGACAGGCTTCAGGAACAAATGGTGTAAAGTGACCCAATGAGAAAAGAGTTTTGAAAAGTAAAGCTGAGGAGTGGCTGAGGAGTGGTTTTAAATAGAAACACCGTTAGCTGGATTATGTTGCACCCCTGACTTATCATGAAGTCCTTAGCAAGACAATTTCTGGGTTGTGGAATTCCTAAGAGCAATGTTGGGACTCCATGGCAAAGGAGTGTTATAAGAACTGATGGTAGATGTATGTACAGATGCACGTTTCCATGTGTGACGTTGGCATACATGTGTTGTGTGAAATTCATAGTTACTCTTACATTTCCCAACGTGGTCTAAAAATTCAGAGTCACAGCAGCAGAAGATAAATAGCAAGTCTCTTTCTGAGCTCTCTTCCAAGGCTGTTGAATCCTGTTTTTAGTTCTCATAACATTTAATAATTTATTTCTGTCCTATTTTTAGATTCCCATCAACTTAAGATATTATCTTTTCTCTGTTGAGAGGAAAGGTGAGCATACTTCACTATTGTGTGCCTCTGTCTTCCCCAACTCCTGACTTTTATTTCTGACATATTTTCTTTCCCTTTGTGTGTGTGTGATTTTTAGCAGGCATTATACACTTAAAATAATCTTGAAGGGATTTACTTTTAGAATTATGTGTCAAGTTGTCGTCTTTGGCCTCTGGAGAGAGAGATGAACTTGGAGACCCAGGGAGAGCAGCTGGAACAGATTATGCTCCTATGATGGGTTCCCAGGAGTGCATGCTCAGTGTGTAAGGCCTTGGCAGGTTGATGGTGAAGGACAGAGAGACATTTTGTGGATGAAAAAGTATTGCATATTTCCTGCTGTGTTATTTGTTCAAGGTAAGAAAGGACCAGAGGACAACGGTCTTGTTAGGATTGCTTTCTTGTTATGTTCAAATGATGTGGAAATATTTTAAAAGGGAAGGAAGGGAGCAAACATTACCTGATTTATATTTTAAGAGACAATCTGGCAGTCCTATTCAGGATGGAGTGCTGTAGGGCTAGAGTGGATGTAGGAGATCTTTTGGGGCATGTGCATTGCTGTCTAGGGCGGGAGCAGGAGCATGGCAGGTAAATAGCTAGATTTGGTACATGTTTAGAGATGAATCTGACAAAAGAGTTTTGGTAGGTATAATTAATTAAAGGATTGTAAAATGAGGTTTGAAGACCACATGTGAGCACTGTGGCCCAAATGAATCAGAGAGAAGAGGAGGTGACAGTGGATGCAGATGCATGCTGGGGTGGGGGGACCCATGAGTCAAGGAGTGTGTTTATTCTTGGGATATCAGACAAGAAGGAACTAGACTCTTGCTGGGGCTCTACAGATGGAATCAGGCTCACCAACACCTTCACTTTAGTCTCTAGACTTTGATTTGGACTTTTGACCTCCCAGAGTGTCAGATAACAATTTGTATTGTTTGTAGCTCTGATATTTATAGACATTCACTATGTCAGGCATAAGAAACTAACCCAGAAGTCTGGAATGCCTGCTGAACCTTTCCCAGGGAGCCTGTGGAGGAAGCTTAGAAGCTAGCGTTCTCTGCACTTGGCTGCAGAGAGTGTCTGGTCAATGAGTGACTTAGTAGTGGTGTCAGGAACAGGGCGAAGTGGGGAGGAGATGTGTGAGCCGTCGTCCAGCAAATGACATTGGGAACTCAGGGAGTTTGATCCTCTGAGAGGCTATTGCCTCAATTGTGGAGAGACAGCTGAGTAGCCTCCGGATGCGGGCTCCGTCATGACTCCATTCCTTCTCATTTCCAGCTGCGTACAGTACATTTGCTTGCCTTTGTGTCACCAAATGACATTTCAGAGGCTAATAAGCAGCTGTCACTTCAGGAGGAAAGAAAGTCATTTTAAACATCCTCTAAAAGAGACTGAAATCTTGGACCGTGTACATGGTTTCATTATTGCTTTCTTTATTATTTTTTGAAGAAAGTATGTGAGCCCTTGTGACAGGTTTAAACCAGGGCTTTAATTTTGAGGAGTCTCTATGGGTATAAAAATTTAAAACTCCCTACTCCTCAGGTGGCTCACTCTACCTGCGGAAAGAACTGAACTTTGTCTTTTCCTTTACCGTTTACTTTCTGTTTTATCTAAAGGACTTTGTTGATGGCTGCAAAGGGGCTTTGAAGGGAAGATTAAACGAATTTGTGTAAAGGCAATGTGTCTACAAGGATCTAAATCCACATAGCTCCTGCATATATAAAACAGGGATTCTTAACTAAGGTAGTTTTGGCTCTTATATACCATTGGGCAACGCCAAGAGATATTTTGCGGTTGTCCCAAGCTGGGATCATCTGTGGGTAGAGGCCGGGGTGCTGCCAACATGTTGTGTAGATAGTCTCCCATCCCCAATCAAAGAAACAATGAGTTCAAGTTGCCAGGTGTGCAGAGGCTGAGAGACCCTGCGAGAGACCTTGCAAACCTGTAAACTAGGAAACAGAACGATCCACCAACACCACTTTCTATAGGATATCTGTTTGCATTCTGAGCCGGCAAATGTAGTCTTTGGCCACCTTCATATACGTCCTGGAACTTTCCTATGTATTTTGTAAATTTTTGTAGGGAACTGGCTAGTTTAGTGTTCATTGAGATAGAAGGCAGAAAGAATGTGTCTTTATTTAAATATCCATCTCCTTTTTTTTTCCATGAGAAAAGTATTACATTTATTATAAGCTTTATTTTAGGAAAATTAATGTTCCGTAAGTAGTTTTTATTTTTGGCTATTTATCAGATATTGATAGCATTGTTTCCCCTGTAATCATTAATAACTAAATATCACCCTAATGCAGTTATTTGCTTATGTCAGGTAATAAAAACCACTTGACATCCCTATAAATAAAATTTAAAAAATTGAAAAATTACCTAATTTCTTTCCTATTTATTGGCACTATTAAATATCTTGGATCACTGTGGTCTAAAAAGAAATATTCACAAAAATTTATTTTCTCTTTCACTTGTTGGTTTAAGTAGCAGTGTGTGTGTGTTTGTGTGTGTGTGTGTGTGTGTGTATAAGAGAGAGACAGAGAAAGAGACAGTCAGAGAGAGAGAGAGAGGAGGGGAGGGAGAGATTGATTGAGAAAAGTCCGGAAGGAGGCAGACAGAGACAAAGACACTGGAGATAAGAGGACAATTTTTGGTTCTCCCCTTTCACTGTGGCTTTGAAGACTGAACTCAGACTTTCCCACTGAGCTATCTTGCCAGCTCCACAGTCCAGACCTTGGTCACTAAATCAGAAGAGACCTTGAGAAAAGGACACTATGTAGTAGAATGTGGGATATGTCTTAATTTCCCTGACTTAAGAACAGGTCTTTGAGATGGAAGCTCTAGGTAATAAAATAAAATCAGTACGAATGACTTTCAGAATTCCCAAAGGTCCATGACAAACAGCAATGGCACATTTGAAATATTAAGAATGACGATAGCGTAGCTTCTAAAATAGGGAGATGCACTTGCAGAAATGCGCAGGTAAACTTTGCATTGTTCCTTAAGAATACTTGATATACACAGCCACAAAATGACCTCTGTGCTGTGGAAGAGAGCTAACATGTACTAACCACTGAGGTGAATGCTTTTGTGCTTAATATTTTATTTTTGAGGGGAGGAGTTTTACAGTATACACTGTCTCTTGGGATAAGAAAATGTCACTTAATCATTATACTTGAAAATATTGTTTTAGACCTCCTAAGTAGAGTTGTGTTGACTTGTGTAGTTTCCCGTTTAACTTCGCTTTTTACTCAAACCTTAGTTCTGTCACAGAGTATGTGTTCTGTTGAATTTACTTCCTCCTTCAAATCTTTAATTTTTTTTTAAGATTTATTTTTTTGTGTATGAGTGTTTTGCCTTCATGTCTGGCATCTGTAAAGCACATGTGTGCCTGGTGTCTGCAGATGTCAGAAGAGGGCAATGGATCCCCTGGAGTTAGCTACCATCCGTATGAGCTACCATACGGATGCTGGGAACCTGAGTCCTCTGCGAGAGCAGCACCTCATTATTTTTTATTATAATTTTTGAGAATATAATATAGCTACATCATTCCCTCTTTCTTTCCACCCTCCAACCTCTCCATGTACCCCTACCCTGCTCTCTTTAAATTTCATAGGCCTTTTTTCTTTAATTATTGGTATGTGTGTGTATTCTTAGGTATATAAGTATGTCCTGCTTAGCCCAGATAATGAAGCTGGAATGTGTGTGTTTTTAGGATTGAGTACTTGGTATTGGAAAGCTGATTAATGTGCTCCTCCCTGTGCCCCGAGGTCTTTTACTGGAACTGTTTTGTATCTCCAAAGTTCATTGATGTGTTCATTAATCCATATGCTGGACCAGTGACTTATTTGTTCATTCCTTCTTAATTTTCTTAGTCATTGGTAAACATTCACTAACATCAAGGATAGGGACCATGTATTTACTCTCTACCAGGACGTTTTATGCCTGTAACAGATAGAAAATGGCCGAAAACCCTGGCCAACTTACCTAACTCAGGAAGTTTCCTGTTCCTTTTGATTACTCAGGCCAATGCGCTTTCTCTTTCAGTCGCATTGCTCATAACTCACTTAAAATCTGTGAGCAGTGTCCTTGACTGCTGCCAGAACCCGGTGACTTCCTGGCATCTCCACGGCTCACCGAGGTCCAACTCCCACCTGGATTAGTGCAGCAACCTCAGTTTGGACCCTTTGCTTCCTTTTGTCACCCGACATCTTTAGTCCAATGCTAGGAAGAACCCTTGAGTGAGCGGTTAGACAGGAGACCCAGTTGTGACTTGGTGACTCCTGTTTCATTCAGAGCACAAGGCCAGAATCTCAGCCTTGCTTACCAGCTCTCCCACAACTAACCCTCCTTACGTCTCGAACTCGCTGCTCAAGCTGCTGTCTTTATCTGCTCCACGTGGTCCACACCGAGCTCTCTGCTCTTCTCTGATGTAGCCAGCATGCCCTGCGTTAGGGATTTCACAACTAGCTGTTTCTTCAGCCTGGAATTTTCATTTGCTAGGTATGCACGTATACAAAACTTTAAAATAAGGTAACTTTGACCCTCTTTGGCAGGAAACAGGCTCCAGTGTTACTAGTGTTAAAGAAGTTTAGGGCTGGAGAGATGGCTCAGAGGTTAAGAGCACTGGCTGCTTTTCCAGAGGTCCTGAGTTCAATCCCCAACAACCGTCACAACCATCTATAATGAGATCTGGTGTCCTCTTCTGGGATAGTCATGCATACAGGCAGAAGGCTGTATACATAATAAATACCCCCCCCTTTGGTTTTAAAAGGAAGTCTAGAGACACCTACCTGCAGCTTTGTAAAATGGTGAAGTCCATCTTTGGGACATCTTCTAGTTTGAAAGTTACTCTTTCTCTCCAAAGGGGCAGGAAAAATACCATCAATGATTGCAGTCAAGGTCAGAATTGATAGCAAAGGACAGAAGCAACAATAGCTGAACCCCAGAAAGTTCAGGGAACTCCATAATCTACAAGTTCTTATAGACAAAAAACCGAGACTGTACCCCAGTGTTAGGCAGCTTGTGACGTGAGTCTTGTGGAAAGTAGTCAAGGTCTCTTAGCAAAAATGTTGTTAAAGAGTGCACATTTAGGGAGAAGGCTGAGCTTTCCCCTAAGCAGGGCCTGGGGAATCCATGCAGAAAGAAACAAGAGGCTGTGATGTGGAGATCTGGCCAGAGTCACTAGGATGAGTGGTTATAGACAGTTGTGAGCCACCAAGTGGGAGCTGGGAATTGAACCCAGGTTCTCTGGAAGAGCAGCTAGTGCTCTTAACCCCCGAGCCATCCCTCCAGCCTAGCTGGGAAGAATGGTATGGGAACCATCAGCAACACGTTTAAAGAAAAAGCATGTTTTCTAACTTGTCATGTTAGACCCATGTGCTTAGCCCCCCTTAGTTATTTGTCTATTTTTTTTCCTGAGGGAGAAGTTGAAATGAATATTTGGCTCTATACTGTATCACTTATGGTTTCCCAGATACTCAGGCGAAGTGTGTGATAACTGGACCCTAATTCTCATTTTATTAAGTCTTACCAACGCCTTATATGGCTATCGCAAGTTAAAGCACCATCTGTCCCAGAGAGATATTGAAAAATGGAAAGAAGTTGACTGAGTTATAGCCAACAATCCAAGGAGCAGGCAGCAGGCTGGGTTGTCATCAGGCGCTCTCTGCAGGAAGCTGGTTTTCAGGATGGTCCTACTGTGATGTAAGCAACGCTGAGGAAAATGGCAGTGACTCACCCACAACAAGCATGAGGCTTGATTTATTTCCTTTCCAAATTTTCTTGTCTCTCATCCTCCCTCTCCACCCTTTCTCCCACCCCCATCATTTTTCTTCTTCTCCTCTTCTTCCTTCTCCCCCCCCCTCATTACTCTCCTTCAGGACTGGGGACTAGGGCATCATGCATTCTGGGCAAATACTCCATCATTGAGCCGTGCCCCAGCCTCACTATTCTTCTCTTTCATTGAAATTACTTAGTGGGTGTTTAGTCATTTTGTCCAGAGAGACAGAATTTGTTCTTACTTTAGGGCAAAAGAGGAAGGCCCATTTGGAGTTGTGCAGTTTAGTGATGTAGGAATTGATGAGGAGAAAGAAAACGGTGAGTCACACCTCAGCTACTCCATTAATGCATCCCATTAAATGTTACCATTCAGGAAGGCCTCAGAAAGAGACTGCTTCCATGGCAACTGTTGTCATAGCTGGATTCTTACTCGTCTTTCACAAACTCCAGGAAAGCTAAAGAATGCAGCTGTTGTGATACTGGTAATGCTTTACTCGTCTTTGAATAAATCGCTCTGGAGGCCTGTGATTTCGTCTGTTTTGCTGGCATTGTAAGTTGAATATACAGAAGGAGAGTAATTATCAAAGGTTAGAGTTTAGAAAATATTTAAGGCAAATGTCCAAAGGTGCTTTGTCAGTGATATATTCACAGAACCTTCAGGATTGCTACATAATCACCAGGAGAAAATTTCCTTGGTCCTTTAATCTCTTCTCATAATATTAAAGATGGCTTCTTTTCTTTGACTCTTCTTTAGAGTCTACAAAAAAAAAATCAGCGTACATGAGTCCCTGCTTATTCACTGGAATGCCTGTGCGGGTCACCACTGTGGCTTCTCTTCCTCTTTTGTTCGCCTATTTTCTGTATCAGACTTTAAGGGTACCTCAGGGTGAAGGACGATAAGAAAAGGAAGTAGATGAAACCAGAGTCTCTAAATAGGTGGCTAATTTGAAATGGAGTTCTTGCAGGAGGTTTGCCAGAGGTCTCGTGGATCTATCAGCCCATGCTTCCCTTTCTCTTTGTCATCAGATTCAGTAATTGAATGCTGGCTAGGTTTCTTTCAGACCCCATGTTCCTTCTTTCTTCGTGAGATGGCTTAGAGAAGGAAGTCCGGCAGTGACCCTCTTTCTTCATTGGGAGATGCTGATCTGTGGCCTGTGTGCTACCCGTGCTTGGCTGATGTACTGGTCCCGTTTCAGTAAATTCCTCCAAAGGACATGGCTTCAGTCTCCTATTTCCTGCCAAAGATAGATTGGTTAGCAAAATGCATTAGCATTTTTGGGGGGTTTGTACATTTATCACATTTATTGATGTCATGGAATGCCTTATGATGCATTGCCAAGTTTGACTATCACCACAATCTAAACTGCAGTTTAATGCTCCAGAATGGAAGGCGGTCTGTGTTTTGCTTTTAAAGTGTGTTTCTGATGTATCTATTCATTAGCAAACATTAGAAACACTTGATAATTTCATCCTACTGAGTTGCTGAGCTATCTGAGTTCTGCTAATCTTTACATGCTGAGACTCCGCATAAGCAGTTGTCACTTATTTCCAGTCTCCAAAATCCCCCCTTCAGATTCTAATACACTTGTCCATCCCCCACATTTGATGATTAATCATGCTTATGTGTCCCACCGTGATAAATAGTTTTTGTTAGTATTTAATCAGTGCATTGTATTTTGTACTCACTTGTTTTTCATTTCATGTCCCAGATGGTTGGGTTCTTAAACGTGAATCTCAGTTTCTCTATAGCCTCACGTCTTCCGCAGTAGCTCATACAAAGTAGGTTTTCTATTCAAATTTGTTAGTGGGTTAACTCATAATACGGTGCATTAGAACACAGTGAAGAACACATGAATATATTCTTTTCCACGGACTACCTATTTAAATGTGACTTGGCAGGAATTGTTCAGCAAATTACTTTAATTTATAAAACTGCCTTTGTGAAACGTTTGCAGCTGTTTCACTTCGTAGGAAAATGATTCATATTGTTTCAAAGACACAGCACTTGAACAAGGTCAAAGCACAATCTATAATGGTAGTGAGTAATAAAAATATAACATTCAAATTTTGCAGCATATAAATGCACATTGGAATTTGCTAGAAGGTAAGCAGATACATTGGGAGGGAATTCTGAGGCGAGCTGACATGTCTACCCTTTCTAAAATGTTAATATATTCTCCTTTTTCAGTCCACATTGCTCTTCTCTAAATGATTAAGGCGTTTCAATGTAATCAACCTTTTCTAGTAAGTTTCTGCTACATTATGACCTAATTTAATCCTCGTACACATCTTTGTGATACACTATTGTTATTTATATTTTAATAGCTAGAAATCATTGAGGCTTGAAGATTTAAGGACTTCTGAAATGGACTTGGCACTTCTTGCTTAACTGAAGCTAATATCTTGCACAACCTTGAACAAGAATCTCACTTAACCTTCTATTCCTTAAATTTTTCCTTCTTTTTTTCTTTTTATAAGCAGTAAGAACATCTGTCCTGCCAATTTCTTGGGCATTCTGGGTAGATATGATGGTGCTCTGGAATGATTAAAACCCCAGAAGGAGATGGATATGCCACTTAAATTTATTTTTATTTTTAAATTATGCTTGTATATGTGTGAATGTGAGTGGAGTGTCTGAAAAGGCCAGGGTTGGATGTCCTGGAATTACAAGGCACTGGGACCTGAACTCAAGTCTTCTATAAGAACAGCCAGCGCTCTTAATTGCAAAGTCATCTCTCTAACCCTTTATAAGTTGCTTTTAATGTTTCCTCTATTACCTGAGTGAAAGTCTTCATAAAGAACAGATCATAGTTAGGAGAAAACCACTTCCAGACTGTCCTCTGCTTCCCGAGCTCAGTAAGAGCAGACACACAGAGGTAGAGGCGTGGGGACTGACATCACAGACTTTCTGTTCTGCAACCTTTTCACATTTTACCGAAGTCTGAAGTTAGTGCAGTTTCTGTTGCCCAGTGTTAGTTCTAGTGATGGGTATACCCTAGAAAGCCCAGCTCCCACAAAAGGCAGTGGGAGACGGTGTTTCATGACAGTGTGCGCATGTTCAAATGACCATTTTTTTAAAAAAAATTATAGGTGGAGATGTAGTTCTGCTCGTTTTAATGTTTACTAACTGTCTCAAGAAGAGCTCACCGTGTCTCTTCAGGTATGCAGTGTGCCTGATACAAGCTGCCTGTATTATATCACGGCAGTGTGTGATGGCAAAGCATCCTGTGGCAGCTGCCCTAGGATAGAGTGGGCTTCTAACGTTGCTTAATAGGGGGGAGGGAAGGAAGGAGTCAGAAGAACAGAAGAGTACTTTGAAGACTTGCGAATTGTCTCTAGCGAAGGAGATTTGTGTGTATATAATTACCGTTAGTTGTTTTTGTTTATGAAGCTCCTGCAATTTCCCTGGACCAGATTCTTAGTCCCAAGCAAAGTACTGACGTGCTGAGCGAACCAGCTGTTTCCAGTCCTTCAGGGTGGCAGTTCTGAGCCCAGGGATGCACTTCTCGTGAAATGATGCTTCTTGCCTCGAAAACTCTGTGGCCTTCCCCAGTGCCATTACAGAGGATGTCCTTATAAAAACAAGACTGTCTAACAGACATCTTGAAGGAAAAAACAGCTGACCTCGTGTGGGGTCAGTTCTCTCAGAAGTAGTCTGAGAAGCTGGTTTTATATAAACTTTACCGTGTCATCCCTTACTTTGTATTTTCAGCGACGTGTAGCGTCTTATGGATTCTAAACACGTTAGAGCGATCAGAAGCGGTCTTACACAAAATCCTACTCATGTCTGCTATTGTCTAACTTCCTACCACTTGAAAGGCATGTGTGTGTGCTCTGTTTGTGTGTGTGTGTATACACACATGTATGTATTTAGGTATGTAAATAAAAATTGTATGATCTAGGCAGATTTTTACTTGCATAATCTTAGCATTTGGGATACAGTAGAAGGAATTCAGGCCACCCTCAGGTATGTGGTGAGTTTGTATCTCGCCTGATTGTGTAAGAATCTGCGCCTGATTGTGTAAGAATCTGCCTCAAAGCCAGGCGGTGGTGGCGCACACCTTTAATCCCAGGCAGAGGCCTGCGGATTTCTGGGAATTCAAGGCCAGCCTGGTCTACAAGAGCTAGTTAGGCACCAAAAAGCTACAGAGAAACCCTGTCTCGAAAAACCAAAAAAAAAAAAAAAAAAAAAAAAAAAAAAAAATCTGCCTCAAAGCTGCACGTGGTGGCGCATGCCTTTAATCCCAGTGCTTGGGGAGGCAGGCAGATCTCTGAGTTCAAGGTCATCTTTGAATACTGAAGGAGTTCCAAGGTAGCCAGAGAAAGCTTGTTTTGGAAAAACCAACAAACAAACAAATAACCTTCCCCCTCAAAACCAAACCAAACCAAAAAAAATGAAACACCCCTCCCCCCCAAAGAACTTGTCTCAAAAGTAAGAAAGATATGCACACGTAAACATGTACACGCAGTAGTGAAGGACTCACTTGGCCTGATTATAACGTATATTACAAATTTAAAAAAATTGTAAAAGTATTTAATTTTGTTAATAAAATCTTATAAATTGGAATGTAATAACTGAGTTCAGAAATGAAATTCTTTTTAAGTGTGGTGTCAGGAATACTGTGGGGATGGCAGAAGGGTAAGGAAAGAAGCCCCTGCTAGGGGCGGAGACTCTGTCCTGTGTGCACCATCGCATTCTGAAGAGCAGTGGGAAGGAAAACAGAATGTAAGACAAATGTCTTTTTCAAAACGGACACAACTCTATTAAGTAAATTTACAGGGTTTTTTGATAGTATGAGCAGGGAGAGCAATATGTGGAAGAGACATATTTTTATAAAAAATGTGCTGCCTCCCTGTTAGAAATGAAATGAGTTTAAATTGTTAAAACACCTCTGTAGATAAAGATAAGGAGCCGTGTTTTTTCTCCTGTGGAAAACAGGCACATTATTGCTGGTGTGGCTGAGTACCTCAGCCCTTCTGGGGAGTAGCAGAGTCATGTATTTGGAGAACAGTGATGGTGGCCGTGGGACCTGCTGAGTGGTCACAAGGAAAGGTGGCTGCCGTGGCCCCGCGTGCACGCTTGTCATCCTAAATCACTGAGCGTCTCACACAAAGCCTTCCACCTTTCCCATCCATTGACATTTACTCTGCAAGTTATTTGCCTATAGGGCACACATATTGTTTTAAAAATGCAGAAAGGGTTCTTTATTCCCACATTCGTGTTTAGGATCCTATTTTTGTAAGTTCATCTTTGTTCCCCTCATAGCTGGATTCTTATTTCACCTTTTGAAATTTTTTCCAGGGAGCGAGCACTTTGTCAGGGAAGCCACACTCCACAGCTGCAGTCCTAGGGCTTGGGGTGTGGCTCAGCCGCAGTAGTGATGGCTGTCTCTGAGGTATCCACAGGCGCTTGTGCGCGGAACCTCCTGGAAGGTCAAAAGGCTGACCCAGTGTCCTTTGCTACGTCTTGTATTGGATTCCGCGACACTGAAGCCTGTTGTGCTGACTCAGGATAAACTTAGCAAAAATCAAGTTGTGTAAGTTCAAGCTGTTGTACAAAACGGGTTTGCTGGGTTTGCTACCAGGCTGCCCTCTTTTTTTTTTTTTTTCTGGGTTGATACCAGGCTGATATCAGAAGTTTTAGGAGCTTCCAGATCAGTTGGGTAAGCCACAGTGAACATTTCTCTGCTATGTAATATTTTATGAGGAAAATATAAAGCTTAAGTACTTATATTCTCAGGAAATAAGTGTTAGATTTTTAGACAAGCTTTTGGAAACCATAGCTGAAAAATCTTATCTTGCTTATTCATCTTTATAAATGTCTTCAAGCAAAAACTGATGGTGTAAGATACAAAATAAATTCATGTAAAGACCCTGCAGTTTGTCCTGGCTGTGTAGAGGATCCACTGCAGGTGACAGAGACCTCACTTGGCAAGACAGAGAATTTCTATTTTTATGTTTTGATTCAGGAACCTTGGACTTGTGTGATGATCTTACTCTGTGTGGTTTGGACTTTGGGATGGAGGCTGATGGTGTTAGGGTAGCACGGACCACTTATTGGTTTTGTTTAAAATTTAGTATGTGTTAATTGCCTTTAAAATTATATTTACTGATTTTATTGAGTAGCTGGCGGTTGTGACGGACTGAAATAAAAACCGTGGTTTTATTGATGGTCTTTTTATGGCTGCAGCAAGATAGTAGCCTTGGCAATAAATGTTTGGTGAGTTTTGAATTGGAAGGTTTGGATGGTTTTGAGGAAGGGTGATTAATCTGTAACCATTTGCAAGATGCCTGTGATATGTGTCGTGGTGTTTACTGTCCTTGGAGGGGATGGAAGGAAGCAAATACCCCGAAGACAGAGGAGGGGGAAACAAGTGCCCTGCAGCTCTGAGGACCAGAGTTTATACCTAGAGTGTGTATGATGGAGGGCGATTGGCATGCTTGGAAAGATTTGATAAATAATAATGTCAGAGAGAGTCGAGAGAAGCCTGCATTGGCAGTGGGGTAGCTGGGAATATCCAGTCCTTGGAGAGGAAGTCTGGTGTGTGTAAGTTGACCTCCAGTTACCAGGCACAGCTTTTCACCTGTTCTTTGGTTCTCCCTCTACCTTAGGAATAGGTCTAATTGGTGTGGTTATCACTACCTCTCCTCTCTCTCTCTCTCTCTCTCTCTCTCTCTCTCTCTCTCTCTCTCTCTCTCTCTCTCTCTCTCTCTCTCTCTCTGTATGTGTAATCTTCCCGGGGGCTGTAGTCCAAGTGCTCTCAGGTGTCAGAAGCCTGGCCATTTCGTTTTATTGTCCCGGTCTGCAGGCACATCACAGAGGAAGTTCCTCTTCCCGAAGAAGGACAGAGTGCTGGCAGGGACTCTCATTTGGGTGTGCAGCGAGCTTCATTTGGAGCATAGAATAGTCCAGAGTCAAACCTGGATTAGAGTTCTGCTCAGTTTATCATGTTCACTTTGGAAGTCCAGCAGGACATGCTGCTGATTCTTGCTTCAGTGGGTTTGTTTTGGAGGATCTTGTATTAGCTCTTTGCTGCTTACATATGTTGGTCTTCCAGGAGGACCGAGATGGTGCACCTAATCCTTTAAAGAAATTCTATGATAGATAAAGATGCCTAAAAAAGTCTACATAAAAATGCTTGTCCTGTCAACATCTTTTAAGTTTCCTTCTCTTTCTGCATTTAGGCTGTCCATCTGGCCCAGGCAAGCTTCCAGATTGAAGCCTTTGGCTCCAAGTTCATTCTTGACCTCATACTGAACAAGTAAGTACACAGCAAAGCCTCTGAGGAAGCAGGGATAGTAAACCTTCATTTCTAAGATTCACCATCATAATGTCTGTGCTGAAGCAACTGATGTTTTCCAGTTGATTATGTGGCAAAGAAAACTTGAAGAAGAGGGAGAAGTTTGATTAGTAACTGTATCCTTATTTCCTTTTCCTGAAGAAAAACTTTTAACATGTTACATGTCCCAAATGGAGAATTTATACATTAGGATTTTATTTATTTATTTATTTTTTATTTTATTTTATTTTTCGAGACAGGGTTTCTCTGTAGCTTTGGTGCCTGTCCTGGAACTAGCTCTTGTAGACCAGGCTGGTCTCGAACTCACAGAGATCCGCCTGCCTCTGCCTCCCGAGTGCTGGGATTAAAGGTGTGCGCCACCATCACCCGGCTTACATTAGGATTTTAATAACTTTTATTGAGCTGTTGATGATTTTATCCTTCCATACATGTATAAAGAACTTTCTAGTTACTGTAACCTCACCTGTTACAGTAGTGCCCTTCCCACCTCAAATTCCCACCCTTTTGCTCTTTAAGTTTTCTTTCCACATTTATATCTTATTTTCTTTTTCTGAGGCCCACTAAGTTTAAGCAGAATTGTCCATGTTATTGTGGGGTTTGAAACTAGCCACTGGAGTCTAGTGGACTTATCAGTTGATATATAACCAAAGATAGTTATTACCCCTCCCCCAGAATCCATTAAAATAGACAGTAATTCAGTAAGGAGAGGTAGGGCCCTGTGCCCCTTTCTGATTAACTGTTGGTGGCCCCAATCTTGTCATATTATGGTTTTAAATAGAATAAATATTTGAATTATTCCTAGTTAATTAAATGCTAACTGTAGTAATCAGAATATAAGAAGCATAATAAACTACTGACTGAAGCATAATTAGACTTTAGTCTAGAAATTTCTTCCATTTTACTTTTTATAATGCACCACATGACTTATGTAGGAAGACGACAGTAAGCAATGACTAACAAGTGTCTATTTTGAGAAGACTCTTTGCTTCAGGTTTCACACTAATGTAGATTCTTTGAAACTTTGTACTGATGAAAATTTACCACATTGTCTCTGTTTGTTTATAAATTATATTGGTATTTAAATGCCTTTTCCCAAATCAGAACAGTTTATACAGGTGCTCTTGCCTTATCCAGGACTAAGGAGATCACATCAAACTGACACCAAACCTTTGGGGAAGGTGACTTCCTGTGTGGCTCTCTTCAGTTGCAGAAATGCTAGACAGGATTTTCAGCTCTCCTCAGTAGTTTAAACAGGACTACATCTTATAAGAAACTGTTAATTAATGCTACCGGACACCGTAATGCAGGTGACCACAGTCAAGATCAGTGGAACTGCAGAAGGCTATCAAATTTCTTGTATGCCAAATTCTGTCAGCTCTGCAGAAAAAAAAAAAGTGCAGAGTAAGCTTGGATGCTCCTTACTCAAGTGTTATTGCAGCTTTAAGTCAGAATGAGTCAGCAGAACTCAGAATTTCTGTGTTAAAGATATTGCAGGTTTTCTTCTTTGGTTGAATTCCAGTTCACCATGCTCTGTCAGCAGTGTGCCTGCATAAAGGATGGTCTTGCCAAGTCTTAGGCTCTGTTGAGTACCAGGATGTGGCTAATTTTAGTTTGTTTCAGCTCTTTGAGGTGGAGGTTAAAATCGGTGCTGCAGGGCACTCTGGAGGGCAGCTCTGCTTGCTTACCACTGCACCACCAGAACTGTCCCAACTGCTATGGAGTCTTAATATTAGCATATCATGACCCCAGCGGAACCTTCCAGTCAAAGAAGCGATGCCTGAGAAAGGGTCATATGGGATATCCCAGAGCACTTAGAGTTACAGAGGCAGACCAGAAAATATTTATTACCACTTAACACGAAAGGAATCAGACTGAATATCTCTTGTGGATATCCTTGTTTGAGGAGTTGGGGCTAGGTGGGGGTTGGTTGATAGAGATATGAAATGACTTTAGAAGAGTTGTGACGTGCACTGTGCTAATGGTTAACACAGAGTGCTATAGGGATGGGGCCAAACCCAAGAGGTTTACTCCTCTGTGAGTGAAGGCCAGAGAGTACGACCAGAGAAGGAAGAGTTATTACTTGCAGCCAATAAGATGGCTTTCCCCAAAGCACTGTCTCTTTGCACACAGAAGGCTAGGGATTTCATTCTGAAGACTCATGCGTATTCATATTGGGAAGAGTTGTCAGCACATGTCGACTCTTGAGAACTCCTGACCATGTGAATAAACCTCTTCATAAACCACATGTGCAAAGATGGTGCCTGGCAGCATCCAGAGAATATAACTTCTCACACAGAGGGTTTAGCATTATAACGAACAAAGTTTACTCTGGACAACTGGCTTCAACTGGTGCCGCATCTGCCTCCGATAACTACACACAATGGAAAGGATGGCAGGAGCCATTGAAAGGGACAGCATCTTATTCCGCATGCAACTAAAAGTTTCAGTTTTGCAGCTAGCCGTCTCACCAAGGAGAGGCAGACCTTTAGGCTGAGCGGATGTGAAGATTTATCTAGAAGGGACACTGCTGGACACCTACCTTGTTAGACAGGAGATTATCAGCGAGGAGAGCATTGGGAATGGAGAGGAAGAGGGAGGCAGAAAAGATGGAGAAGGGTACCCAGGCATCGGAAGGTCTCAGATTTAAGGGGTTCAAAAACAGTTCAGAGTAGATTATTTTTGGGATAAGACATTTATTAGAGGACACACGAACACTATAAACAAACAGGCGGGTGTAGTGGATTCCGAAGAGTGTTAAGACCCGCCAGGCTGACAGGGCCCCTTTTAGAGGTTTCTGAGACGTGGACAGGTCCTCTATGAAGTGGATGACTAGCCTACCGTCAATGCTTGCAGTCGGGTGGTGTCTGAGTCCCAGGAGAATTGGGAAAGGTTAAGTTCTTTAGTTACCATGTGTTTATCATACAGGAAGAGCACCTTAACCTCTGATTGCTAAAATTCCTTTGGGGAAGTGAGGATTACAGACACACAGACAGCACCATAGGGTGTCCATCGTTTCTTTTACAGCAGATAAAAGGGTACATAGAGAAAGAGGTCTAGTCCCAGTTTAGCAGATCTGTAATAGTGCATGCTGAGAAGGCAGGGTCGCATGATGTTGTGCATGAAGGGACAGTTGTTGAATTTTACATAAGTTAGAAGGGTGAGACAGAGGGAGACAATCCTGAAGATCTAAGCCCAGGATTGCTCAGCTTGCTGGGGTCTGGAACCCAGGTCCAGATGCTCCTGTCATGATAAAAACCAGTATTTAGGATATGAGTGTTGAGGACAGTAAGAGGCATATTCAGTGGTGGAAGAATGGAAAAGAGGGAACTTCGCTCACAAACTAGTCTTTGAGTTCCAAGCCGTTGAAGAGTTGTGATGTACTTTACCAAGGGAGACTGAGCTCTGTGACCAGGAATCCACCTGAGAAGAGGTGAAGAGCTTTCAGGGTTGACCTGACCTCTTTCGACTCCTTTCAAAGTCTGATATTCCTTGATGTGGAGCTGAAGGAGGAGGAGAGAGATTAGGTGGCTAGATCAAATTAGAATGTTAGAGCTCTGGATAAATCATTTCTCGTGGTCAGCTTGTCTGCAGAGCTGAGTATCAACTCCAAAGGTTAAGACAGAAGGAGCAGGAGGAGGAGGGGCAGGAGGAGGAGGACCAGGAGGAGGAGGGGCAGGAGGAGGAGGGGCAGGAGGAGGAGGGGCAGGAGGAGGAGGGGCAGGAGGAGGAGGGGCAGGAGGAGGAAAACAAGCAACTAAACAACAACCACAACAAATTAATGAATGTTGCACACTATAAAGAGAAAGATGCCAAGCCTTTCGTCACTTCCAGTCACCCAAGAAGCATATACAGGTCCCAGGGGAGAGTTAGCAGCCTTAAAGTCCCTTAAAAAGTAACCCAGGGAACATTGCGATTATAGCCCGCATAACAGAGCTGTTACTCAGGGCAGATCTATGGAGATTAGTAATGTGTCGCCCAGCTAGCTGTCTGCCGTCCAAAATTAGTGATCTCCACGTTGACCAAGAGCAAGTGAAGCTTGAGTGTTTAAATATTTTCCTTTGATAAAAAAAACTCATGGACAATGCAGTATTTGTGTTCAAGTGCTTAGGAACCATTTCCAAGGCTGTAAAAAGTCAAGGGGTCTTGTTCTCAGGTGGTGCTAAGAAGCAGGCTGCGGGGGGGGGGGGGGGGGGGGGGGGGGGGGGGGGGGGGGGGGGGGGGGGGGGGGGGGGGGGGGGGGGGGGGGGGGGGGGGGGGGGGGGGGAGTGCCCTTCTAAGACGTCTTCGGTTGGTCAGAATCATTAGAATTTGTTTGATGGGGATGACAAAGCCGTAGAAGTGTCTTGACTAAGTTTGTGTCTAGAGGGTGGCTGAATGAAGCTGCGGCTGAGAAATGGGAGCTGGCGGAAGTCACCTTGCGAGTCACTTCCATATAATGACAAGTATGTCTTTAAAGGAAAGAGGAGAGGGGCTTAGGCTGGAGGTGGGGAGAGGAACCAGGGAAGGAGAAGACAAGAGACTTGGACATAGGAGGAGAATCCGCAGAATAACGATGCTGACGGTTTCAGAACTGAAAGATATGATTGGCATTGTTATGTGCAGTTGAGTGCTCTGGGGAGTTAAGAAGCAAGGAGCATCCTTTGGATTTTCCGGCTGATTTGTCACTGGTGGTTGGAAGACAGCAGTTTGAGTGAAGCTTGGGTTGTTGTGGGGGAGGGGTCACAGGGTGAGGGATGAAAGAGAGAACATGACTTGGAGACAGCAAATGGCCACTGGACGATCGGCTGGGAGAAAGAGTCAGAACGTACCGGGGTTACTGTGATGATGGGATGAGTTGATTAACTGGAAGATGGAGCTGATGAGGGAGGGGTTAATGACACGGAAGGGGTAGTCTATGGAGCGGACCCTTGGATATCATTCTCCATTGCATTGAAAATGTGCTGTGATCATGTGGCATGCTTTCTGCTGCCCTACGGCTGCTCACTAGTCACTAATTTAGAAAATAACGGGACTTGCAGATGATTGGATTTTTGGATGCTTGTATTTCCAAGTCAAGCAGTTGGCTTCAAGTCTCCCAGCATGCTTAACTGTTTATTTAAAGGCCCATACTTGTAATCTCAGCACTTGGGGTAGCAGAGCTAGGAGGATCCCCTGCCTGTTCAAAGCCAGTCTGATAAGCTCTAGGCCAGCTCGGGTGACATAGAAAGACCCTGTAATGAAATAAATGCCTGCCTACTACTGGCCTGTACATAGGACAGAGAAAGAAGGATTCTCACTGTGTACCAGTGTTCCCACATTCTAGGTTGTTAACCAGGCAGGGACATTCTGGTGAGATCTTGACAGTGCTCAGGGAGAGCTCTGCTTGACATCATAGGAACTTCAAAGAAGGTGACTGTAACCTAACAGTGGGGAGCTACAGGTATGGAGCTTGGAGAGTAAGAAGGTGGCTTTATCAATAACCAGGTGAGCTGAAAGAAGTGACTCAGATTGGACCAGGCAGGCGATGCCGAGAGCTGTGGTGGACTAGCAGGCATGGGAGAGGAAAGGCGGTATGGGCTTCAGAGTAGCACACAAGCCCCGTGGCAGCATTCTCCTGTGCGTAGGACGTCACCCCGACTGGTGGTCATGTTCCTCTTTTCCTGGGGGTGCAGCGTGGGTTCACAGTGCGGAGATGTGCAGGGGAACGGTGCATGAATATGAGCATGCAGATGACTCGAGCAGGCTCCGGGTCTCTGTGTGGATGGGGATAGCCCCAGCAAAGACTTGAGTGAGTGGAAAAGGCAGGACGTAAAAAAAAAAAAAAGTGTCACTATGCTGTATCCAGGAAAGTGGTTTTGGATTTGTTGAGATCTTTGGTTGAATTTTCTGGGACTCAGGGGTGTTCAAGATGAAAGTCTAGAAAACGCAGATTTACAGAAACATATGCACACAGTAATTTGCTCATTAAAGGCAGTTCATGCTGTACTCTTGAAAGAAGAAAACAGCCATGCTAAAATAGTTTGCGTTAGGTTAAATAAAGAAGCCGACTTTCATGCTGAGTGACATAGTTAATTCATCCTTCAGCTAGTCAGCACATCGAGCATCTAGTTTGTGGAGATGCTGTGCTGAGCAGCATAGGGAATTCAAGTCAGAGAGGTTTTCCCTTTCCAAGAGCCCACAGTTAAAAGAAAAAGAAAAGAATCCAAGATAGAGAAATGAAATTAATATGTACACAGATGACATTAAAACATGATGGATCGGGGAAGGACGCACCAGTTGGTTATCCAATACCACATGGTCAGGCCGGAGAGCATGATTACAAGTAACACCATACAGATCGAGCAGGTTGTGTTTAGGAACACACACGCACACGTAACAGCAGTTAAAGAGAAAGAGGTCATAAATTTGAAAGAGAGCGAGGGAGTGGGTATATGGGAGGTTTGGAGGAAGAACAGTGGGAAGCATGTAGTCATAATCTGAAGACAAGAAGTGTGTGTGTATACACTATATATATATATATCTCGATTAAACTCGTGATGGAGCGTGACTGTGACACCTCGGTGCTGAGAGCAGGGCCCGGTGAGTGGGGCTGACTGACTCCTAGAGGGTGCTGCTTAGAGCAGGGATCCCTGCTACTGGTGAGGCGAGGCTGGGGAGAAAAGTCTACCAACCCGAGGAAGCTTGCTTTCTCCGTTAACTGAAGGCAGTCCCCTGGAGGACCTCGGGGTCACTGCACTCTCAGATACCCCCTGTCAGTTACCTAATGGAGATCACCAGCTGCCCAGGCAGTTGTTGGCTGCAGGCTGCTTCTGGGGAAGTCACTCTTCACTTCTTTTTCCCAGGTAGGGCAAAACGCTCTTAGGCCATTGCTGTGAACTGTGTGGTGAGTGGTCAGGACTCTAGTCATGGCGCACTAGGCTCCTCCCCCAAACAGCTGAGGATTTCAAAGGATGCCTTCCTTCCACACACTAACTCCTGGGTTTGCGGGTGGAGTGCTAAGGCTGGTGAGCCCCTTCCTTAGAGAGATGTGAAGCCACTAAACAGTGGACCTTCTGGGCCATTCTTCATTCTACAGGGGGCTTCCGGGTTTGTTCTGAATAATGTAGTTTTTAACTCTGCAGATTTTGAGGCTTGTACTTCGTTTTGGTTTAGAAGAAGGAGCATGTAAAGAAGAAACACGTTTCCTACCTCGTTTTGCTCCTGTGAATCAATAGGATCAGATGCGATTGGTCGTGGACTAGGGATGGTAGCAAGCAGACTGACTAGTTCCCAGCCCCAGGCTGTAGTGTTGTCCAGGTCTTGAATTCTGGACTTACTGACTCCTGCTCTAAGATGGGCTCTTTGTGTCAGTGCTCCTTTCCTCTCCTTCCTCTCAGCGTGTTAGTTTCACTCCTGACTTCCTCTCTCACCTTTGCGAGAGCTCAGGAAGTTTGGAATCTAGACTTTCCACCTGAGCCCTGCGGCTGAGGTCACCAGCGGACACACTCTCAGGGCTTTCGTCTGCAGAAGTTAGAGTAGCTGGTGTTCACAGAGTACGGAATCCGTGTCAGGATGCTGTGCCTTTAGATGTTGCTACTTAGGGCAAATGCTTTCTTTCCCAAGATCAAGGGGTCGGCAGAAGGAGACTTCTGCGTTATACTAACAAGGGTTAGACTATCACCTAGGCCCTTTACCCACACTGCATTTAAATGCCTTTCACACCCTTTGATATGTTCATCTCTTCTGCTGCTGGGCAGTCTGAGACCTAGTGAGTCCCTGCAGTTTGGAATTACAGCCTGACTTCTGACGGAGGCTCTTCTGCGACTGTTCCGTGATTACAGCTCTGAGCTGTTAATCTCCTAGTGAGCCAGGCATGGTTCTCCTGATTTCAGATGTCCATGTTGACTGAGGAGAAAAGAACAAAACAATCTTGATCAGCTTTTAACAATATAAAGTACATGCACAAGGCTCCAGCTGCTTTTAAAACAGCCCCATGCATTGAGCTTGGCCATCTGTCAGGAACTGACTTCTGTCTCTCGCCTATAAATTAAAATGCAAAAGCAATGCAGAATCTTCGTGAACTTCAGTGCCTCACCACGTAGGTTGGAACAAGGTCTTTTAGAAGGTAATCAGTCAAAACACAGTCTTTTGGGGAGCTCCAAATTCAGTGTGGCAGGTTTCCTCATAAGAACAAGAAATCTGAGAGGCCATGAATGTACACAAAGGTCAGGAGATGGTGACGAGGCAGGCAGAGGCCTGCAGAGTTTCATCAACCCTGCCAACATCTTGTTTTTGGGTTCCCAAGACTGGGGAAATAAGTTCTTTGGTTTGTGTAAGCTACCGTCCTGGCACGTCACCTGTGGTTCCTCAGTCTACAGACCGATCCTGATTCAGTTCAGCCCAGGATACAGCGGCAGTGTTGTTGGTAGCAAGGGAATCTGCCTCGTACCTCTGCTTGAATTATTTTGGTAAATTCAGAAAAAAGAGTTTCTGTAATAGTAGGGAATCTTAAGAAGCAGTTTCCAGGGAAATAAATCCTGACTGGACGCTGCCACGCTGCTGTGATACAGATTAATTGTATGCTCACTGCCTGGAATCGCTGTGGAAAGCTTCCTCCTGTCAGGGGAAGGGGTTGCTAAGGGGTTTCGCCTCTTTAGACCTTCTCTCCTGTTTAGTTTTGAACATTTTGATTCCAGGAGTCCAGGTAGCTCTGATGTTTGCCATGTTTTCTCTGACCAGATAAGAATGTAGCAGGTCTTGGGGCTGGAGAGATGGCTCAGCGGTTAAGAGCATTGGCTGTTCTTCCAGAGGACCTGGGTTCAATTCCCAGCACCCAAATGGCACCTTATAATTGCCTGTAACTTTACCTCCAGGGATCTGACTCCCTTGCACGGCGTACATGCAGACAAAATACCAATGCACATAAAGTAAAAATAAATAAATCATAAAATAACAACCATTTTTTAAAAAAAGAACTTAGCAGTCTCACCCTGGACATTTCTGTCTAGAGAGCTAAGCCCGTGTTGAATGGTTTCGATATTATGTGCTTCTGATGAGTCACCGTTGTGTTGTTGGATCAGGTCCAGTCACCATGAAAAAAACCTTTAAATTAAGAAAAGTCCTCCCCAAATTTTAGCAGGCTCCTGTTTTAGGTATTTACAGTGTTTATCCCATTTTTTTAAAAAATGGCCCGAGAGTAGCTTTTACAATTAAACACCAGGACAGCAGCGACATGTCTTTAATCCCTGCACTCGGCAGAGGCCATATGAAACAGATCTCTGTGAGTCTGGGGTCAGCCTGATCCATATAGAGAGATACATGCCAGCCAGAGTTACATGACAGAGAGACCCTGTCTCCAAAAAGCAACAATCCAAACACAGGTATTTCTTTCCCCACCCTCTCTTGTTGGGATTCCCAGGCTTAAACCAGGGCTTTGTGCCTGTAAGTCAAGTGCTGTTCCTCTGGTCTGTATATTGATTCTTGATTTCCACAGCAGAGCAGACAGACAGATTAGCTAATGCTTGCCTTCGACTTAGAGTAAGAAGCCGTTCGGTCCCAGTTCTTGCTGCCTGTTGATAACATTTGTCAGGGATGAGGGATGAATGATCAAGGCCAGGAAGACCAGAATTGCCACAGGAGCTAGCTTTAGAGTGGCCTTGAACAGGAACCCGGTGGCTACCGCAGAGAAGAAACGTGACAGCCAAGAATTCATAGCAGAATCAAAAGAATCTAATTGCCAGTGTAATCTCTGGGCACTTGTTATTCAATACAGGGTATAAAATACAAACCTAGGGAACCAGGAAGCTATTTCTTGATTGCTAGATAAAAAGAGACCCCCATGGGCAGGCAACCAGCCTGGTGTGAAATACAGCCAAATGAATCAGGACTTTATCCTTCCTTCAGAGCACATACTGGTTTCATACATAAAGATTCTAGCAGAAGTTAGTCATGACAAAACAGCGAAGAGCCCAGAGGGTCTGGGCGAGTAGCCATTGGGGATGAACTAATTGCAGAAGGGACTGGAGCTAGATCTTAATTTTCTGGCAATTAGTTGAGAAAAGCAATATCTTGGGTTGTATGATTTTCACTGTCTGATCAGAGTAGAGTAGTTCGTCTGTCTGTTTACAGATAAAAATGTTTTTCTGCCAAGGAGATATTTTGGTCTGGCACAGGGAGACATTTTTTAGCATTATGGTTAATAGGGATAACCATCATTTTGCAAAGGAACAGCAATAATCCTTAAATGGGCTTCTCATTTTGACCTTCTGTATGAACCAAGTACCCAATGCTCTTTCTAACCTCATTGAAATGTCCAATAAATTTGCACTGATGGAAGGAAGCCTTTCATAAACCATTCCAGGTACTTTTTTTATTTTCATGATGTTTCTTGTGTGTCTGCTAAGAGCCAGACGGTGTTAAGATTGCAAGAGAGGGCTCTTCTTTCCATGATGCTTACGGGGTGGTGGAGGGAAAAGGTAAGTCCCCAGAAACTTAATGAAAGTTTTCCAAGTGCTCTAGTAAGGAATGCAGGATGCTTTTACTCACATAGGAAGGACATGAGTCACATTAAGTATGGAGTGGATTCAAGGAAATCAATGTTTCAAATTACACCTGAAGCTTATTTTTAGGAGTTGTCCAGGTAAAGATTTGAAAGTGGACACCTGGAGGTTTGGAGTAAGAAAAAAATGGAGGTCAAGGAGATCAGCAAACGTACAGAGACTGCTCATGACAGCTGTTAGAAGAAGCATAGGACTTTCTGATATCAAAGCCTCCAAGAGTTGAGACATGACCTAAGTTCACGTATAAAGCTATTTCAAAATACGGCAACATATTGCAGAAGAATGGAAATATATTCCTATGGTTCTGGAGTTGGAGAAGTCCGAGTCCAAGGGCAAGATTTGAATCTGGTGAAGGACACCTGCTTCGGGATGTTGCTGCAGCCACTCAGGATAGGAGGACAAAGTGTGTCCTCACAACTGGGGAAGAGAGAGAGAGGTTGAGGCAGTTCTCTGAAGCCTGGCTTGTAAGAGCACTAATCCCTCATGGCCTTGTCATTGTCCCAGTGCCCCCCTCTTCACAGCATCACCTGAAGGCTAACGCCCAGTTTGAGGACACATGGCAGATGCGTTTGAAAAGCCCTATAGACGAACCATAGAGAAATGAAACAATATGGAACTTGTATTTTCATGTCGGCTTGTTTTTATAATCCCTATTTCATGAATAAATCTGCCCTAAACAATGATTTATTAAACTTTCCTCTTGATTCTGTATGGATTTATATAAAGTCACAGCTTGATAATCAAAAAAAAAAGACTCATTAAGAACCTCGGTGGTTGTTTGATGCCACTGAAGATTGCGTTACTTTTATAACTATTTTTTTTCGGTGATTCACAGACCATATTCACCACAGAAAGTCATTTCTCTGCTCTTTTCAAATTAATTATAAATTAGAAGTACCAATATTAGAATCCTAACAACAGCCTGTTGTGATGTGTTTATTAAAATGCACTTTTCGGAAATGTCACTCCTAATTCATCTTCCCTGGTGACGTTCTTGTGCTTCAGCATTCAAATTGTTTTAAAAGAAAACAACTCATAAAGGCTTAATGTTTTTTCAGCAAAAAACTTTCAAGCTTAATTTAATTAAAATTATATTTACCTTTATGGAAAGAAGTGCCTTTCAATTAAGAGGCTAAAAATTCCTGACACACCCTGCACTATACATTTTCTTTCTTTCTTTCTTTCTTTCTTTCTTTCTTTCTTTCTTTCTTTCTTTCTTTCTTCTTTCTGTCTGTCTGTCTGTCTGTCTGTCTGTCTTCTTACCAAGCTCCTCGTCCTCTTTCTCCTCCTCCACCTTCTTTTGGTGTTTAGAGACAGGGTTTGCTGTGTAGTCTCAGCTGTTCTTAGCTGTCTTGGAACTTGCTCTGTAGGCCAGGATGGCCTCAGACTTACAGAGATTTGCCTGCCTCTGCCTTCCAAGGAACTACCACCTGACTTGTGACTAGAGGATCCCAGAAGGACAAACTAGATCTCTTACAATTCCTCGAGAGTTCTGTTTTTTTAATCCCTTCCAGTTTTATTGAGATGTAATTAACAAAGCTATACTTAAAAAAAATACATACAGTGTGTTGTTTTGATATGTGAGGTCGCCACGGTACTCAAGCTAACAGACATACAAATTGCTCCATCATGATTATCTTTTCCTGTTCCTTCTTTCCTCCTCCTCCTCTTCTTTTCTTCTTGCACTCATTTTTTTAGATGTGAAAATGTACAAAAATCTCCCTCTTACAAACCCGAGCACACAGCACAGCACCACCATGCTATTGCCTGTGACCGCTCAGCCACCATGCTGTCCATCATATTCCTAGAAACACTTCATCATGATTAACTGACCTTCCTTCCTCTCTTCTTCCCTTTTCACCGAGGAGGGATTTTGCAGAGATCTAACAGTATCAGGGGCTCCTGCCTATTGATGCTGTTTTCCCACCATGCTGATCCAACTTGTATTAAGAACATGCTCCAGTCTTTAAAGATATTCAGACAGTGGTACAGTGGTTTAGGAGGTCTTTGGTTGTTCTTCCTATCCACCTCCCTTCCGCCCATTTTCTATACAGTGTTTGCCTATAGGACAAGAATGAGACTAAGTTCTAAGGAGCCCACGGTTTAGGATCAGGGAAAGGAGGGGCCTGTTACTGAAGTTTTAGGGCGAGTAACTCAAGGATGACTAGGTTGCTCGGTGCTTTTGGATATGAAGCAGGGAAACAATTCTTTTTGAGCACCCATGCGTTTTTTGCCAGATGAGTCACCAACCTGCAGTGTTTACTAGCTGCAGGAGACGAGCTGTTACTCTGTTTCACATCCTTTCTTTGACGGATGTCTCTCCCAGACCCATCTTCAGCGGTGTTTTATGCACTGCAGAAAGAAGTCCTGATACTTTAGTGGGAATTAGAAAAACACCCAAGCCTCATCAGCTTTGTTCCTGTGACGTCATTAGTGCTGTCTGATGCGGATGTTGAGAGACAACAGGAACTCTCCAGAGTTAATAACCTCTCCACTCTTCTGGCTTAGCACTCCTGGATTCTGTGCGTGCTTTTGAGTTAGTTAACCGTGTAATAAGAGCAAACTACAAGAAGTGATTAGATATTCCTTGTAATAAAGCCGGTTTGAGGCAAGGTTTGCAGCTCTGTGGATTCAAGGCAGGAAACTGTTTTATACTCAGCACCGTAAACAAAATACTTGTTTGGCACTTCCCCTGTTTTGAATGCATGCCCCTCCCACACGTCCTCAAGTAGAAGATGGCGTATCCATACTATGGAAGAAAACGTGAGTCTAGCTTGTCTTTTGAGAGTTGCATTTTAATCATAGCATATTCCCTACCTGGTGGTTTTCTAAATTTAAACTGGTCTCTATAGTTTCCTTTTCAGTGGCCTTGTTTCCGAGTGAAGGAAGGCTGTCACACGAGCTGTTAGAGCTTGTTGGAGTTGGCCCAGTGTGTCACTTTGAAATCTCTGCTTCGAAGGTGGAGGGTCCCAGGATGAGGCATAGACCCTTCGTTAAGATCCATAAATGAGAATACTAATGCTCCCATCTGTGCAGTCCTGTCTCTAAGGGTAACCTGCACTTTTTCTATTGATTTCTTTTTGTCATGAGAAACTGGGATTGAACTCTTAAAAGCCTCACAGGTTTGCTCCCCGTGTGAGGTAGTTAGTCCCTTCTTGTCCCTGCTGAGGATACCCTGGGCCTGACAGGATTGATTCTTAGACCAGGCCGGCAGGTCCTTGTTTCCTGAACATATCTATCTTGTTCCCTTTTCTTGTACTAAAAAGCCACCCACTCCCGGACACTGAGCACTGGTGTACTTTAACCACTTACCCGTGCCTTTTGGAAAATGGTCTCTGAGATTGCTATTGTCCCCAAGAAAATAGCCAAAATTTTGTTCATATGTTCAGCCAGGGTACAAAGAGTACAGGGCCTTTTCCAAGAAGAAGAGAAAGCTTCAGAAAGAATTTTTCTAATACAGGAGAGGCGCACATCTCTAGTCTAAGTTCCTATTTATAGTCCTTCCCTGCTGTGCTCGGTGTGGTCGAGCAGCAGGCACTTTTGTCGGGCACAAAAGGGCATTTTGAAGTCCTTAAGAACTTTCCGAAAGGTGAAAGCCATCTCAAGTTGTCTCCTCCAGTGCGCGTTCCCAGTGTTCTACTGAGGAGATAGACTCGGTGCGGTCTATCCTAGAGGACCAGTCGGAGGCATGCAGCGAGGGACAGCTGAAAGTAATGTACACGGAACCGGCCACACTACCCTGAAGGAAGGAATATTAACGTTCTGTTTAAGGTTAAGGCACGGCAGCTGAAAAGACGCTTTAACTTCTTCTGCAGATAGAATATTAGGCTTGCTGCTAAAAATTAACCTGCACCTGATCTGATTGTGTTGGGAAGAAAGTGATCAAAGCATAGTGCCTTTTCCTTTGTCTTAAATGACGGAGCTGTATAGAAGCCATTAGTGTGAAGTCCTGTACTTTTTGATATTTATTATTTGCTAATTCTCTTTAGCATGTCTAACATGCAGCTAATTCAAAACAAGTTGCCCCTTGGTGACTTTCAAACTTCACCTGGGAAGCTGGAACACCTAACAGATCACTGCAGTGATTTCCTCCCACGTTAACCGCCAGCCAACAGAAACTTCTTTCCATTTAGGCACTAAAAAGAATTTTCTAGGCTGGTGAGATGGCTCAGCATGGAAAGGCACTTGCCGTGCAAGCCTGGCGACCTGGTTTCGCTCTCTAGAACCCACATAGAGGTTAGAGGAGAAAAGCAGCTCCATAAAGCGGTCCTGTGACCTTCGCATGCATGTCATGAAGAGAGCGCTGCCCCTTTACCCCTAAATAGTTATGGCTTCCACTTTTTCTGTTTATTAAATCTTTAGTGTTTGACACTAATATTGGAGGTTAAAAAAAAATCAGTGTTTTCTCATTGACTTTGAAGAACAAGGAAACCTAACACTTAATAGAAGGATGTTTGAGATAATGGCTTATGACAGTCTGGATTTCCAGTGAACACCAGGTTCCGAAGGCTGCGGTCAATGTTCACATTCATAGCATGCAGTGTCACTGGTTGGAGCAAGACCCGAGTATTTTGTTTTTCTTTAATATTTTTTTTCTTATCTATTTCCTTCTACCTTCCTTCTTTTTCCTATCTTATTTGTGAATGTGTTTTACACAATCTTTTATTTGTGTATGTTCTTCTAAAATGTAAATTATAGTTTCGTAGGTCTTCCCATAAAGGATGTTCTCTGTAGATATCTGTTCGACACGGTATTTGAAGATCAGTGTCTGTAACGGTGTTTACCTGCAGCAGGGGCTCTGGTGGAGTGAACCTGATATCCAGTCATTCACCCACGGAGAGAAATCTAGATTCCCTTCCACTCTGTGCATCCATAAGCCTTATTCTAATGTGTTTGTGTGAGTCAGTGTAAACAGCCCACAGTTCTGTGTGAGAGCCCCTCTAACGTATCCCCAGCCTTGCTGCAGTATTGTGGGTCTGTCCTCCAGACAATCTACTTTTGTCTATCCCTGGGCAGAGCACCGTGCTCCACGGAGCATTCAAATCCCTACTCTTGTTGAGAACTCTATTGACTATTTTTAGTGGGCGGTACTTTCAGGAACAGAAGATTAAGCCTTTTGAGAAACACCATCTTTAGTATAAATTAGTTCTCACAGGACTGTGTTAATTCGTTTAGGTCACTGTGGTCCTCATGGGAATGGAGTTTTATTCTTTTTTGTTTTTTGTTTTTTTTTTTTTTGAGACAGGGTTTCTCTGTGGTTTTGGAGCCTGTCCTGGAACTAGCTCTGTAGACCAGGCTGGTCTCGAACTCACAGAGATCAGCCTGCCTCTGCCTCCCTAGTGCTGGGATTAAAGGCGTGCGCCACCACCGCCCGGCTTGGAGTTTTATTCTCTCAGCAACTATGTTGTCCAGTGTTACCATCATGTTAGTTTGAATATTTATTCAGTGTTAAGCACTGGATTCGAATGTATTCAAAGCCATGTGTCACACCACCAGTCAAGAGGGCCCTCGGTGTAGAACATAGGTCATAAGATTGAAGGAGCGACGTTTACAGCTGGCAGTTGGGAAAGTGTGTGGAAATCAGGGGAGTGGAAAAGGAGGAAAGACAGGATTGGCCACCGCATGTGAGGTGGAGCCGCGATGCGCAGGGCCTGTGATGACTAAGCTGACCATGAACTATACTGGAAAGTATGCTTTCGATTGGTAGCAAAGTATTTTGCTGTATTTCCTGATTCTGTCATTTGGATAAACTATGAAACTGTTAGCTGAGATTGGGGGGCTGGCTGGGGAGCACCGTGTGACAGGGACCGTGCTTATATAAAGCACTCAACGGCCCCGTTCCTTTGTCAAAGTACACTGTTAAGCCCTGGCTGGGCCTCAGAGTCGTTCTGCAGTTATCTTCCACAGGCTGGGCCTAGTCTTGGCTTTTTGTTGTAAAATAGGCAGCCGCTTCTTTTTGTTTAGTTTTGTTATTCATAGAAGTACTTAATTGACTATATTGTCATGGTCTATTTTTTAAAAAATCTTCTTAAAATTTCTAGCTGCAGAGGCAGGCAGATCTCCGTGAGTTCAAGGCCAGCCTGGTCTACAAGAGCTAGTTCCAGGACAGGCACCAAAGCCACAGAGGAACACTGTCTCGAAAAACCGAAACCAACCAACCAAACAAACAAAAATTTACCAGTTTCACTTATACAATTGTGTAGGCGTGACTATTAAATTTTGACCTGTATTTTCCCCACCACCTAAAACACAATAAAGAATTGCTTTTAAGCACAGTTTTGAAACCTCATTCACACAGGATTGCTGTGGGATGAGTTCTCTACATTACACAGTGTTTCCAAATAACAATATCTAGCCCTTAATTTGTTAAACTTAGAATTTTAAAAAAAAATTTATGTATTTTATTATTTCATGTGCCTGAGAGTTTTCTTTGCTCGTTTGTCTTTATACCTCATGCGTGCCCGTGGAGGTCAGAAAAGGGCATCAGATCCCTTGGGATTGGAGTTACAGGTGGTTGTGAGCTGCTACGTGGTGCTGGGAGTCAAACTTGTGTCTTCTGTAACAGCAGCAAGTGCTTTCAACACGGAGACACCTTTCCAGCCCCCAAATGTTAGAAAAGTCATTATTGATAAAAAGAATTCTTCAAAATCTGTCAGTTGGCTTCTGTGCCTCTCTCGGATGGACTGGCGCAGCCGCGATGTCCCCTTCTGAGGGTGCAGCCGCCGCTGCTCCTGTTTGATCAGCCACGCAGTGAGATCGTGGCTCCTATTTTGCTGTCAGCTGCCGCCCGTGTCAGTTTGTGTGCCATTTCAGCCAGGTTCTTAATAATCTGTCTTCTGCTTGACGTGTTTTAGAATAAGAACTAACTAAAATTGTTCCCATTTTATGTAAGTCAGGAGTTAGCAGCGTTAAAGACTTGATGTCTCTGGTTCGGATGTTAAGCAAGCTCTCTCCCTTTCTTTCTTTTTTTCTTTTTTTTAAATTTACTTATTTCTTTATTAATTAATTAAAGATTTCTGTCTCTTTCCCACCGCCGCCTCCCCTTTCCCTCTCCCTCCCCTAACCAAGTCCCCCTCCCTAGTCAGTACAAAGAGCAATCAGGGTTCCCTGCCCTGTGGGAAGTCCGAGGACAACCCTCCTCCATCCAGGTCTTGTAAGGTGAGCATCCAAACTGCCTAGGCTCCCACAAAACCAATAGGTGCAGTAGGATCGAAAACCCATTGCCATTGTTCTTGGGGTCTCAGTAGTCCTCATTGTCCGCTATGTTCAGCGAGACCGGTTTTAACCCAGGCTTTTTCGACGCAGGCTCTCTCCCTTTAGAGACTGGGAAGATGGTTAGCAGACAAGAACTCTTCCAGATGACCGTGGTTCAGCTCCTAGCACCTAACATGGTGGTTCACAATGTGCTGTAACTTCAGTTCCAAGGAATATGACACTCCTGGGGGGCACCAGGCACACGTGTGTGTCACTGCACCCCCCCATATAGGCAGAACACTCACGCTCATAAAATAAAAATAAATAAGTCTTTATAAAAAGGGAGATGCCGCACCATTAACGGAGTCTTTGAAGCTTGATTCTTTATGTGTTGTGTTGTGAATGCTGCTATTTTTCCAGGATGCTTCAGAGTAACAGGAATCTAAGGCTGCCTACACAAAGGGGTTTCTTTTATTCTAGAAATGTGGTTATTGACTTGACAAGCAACCTGTAGCATCACAGAACTTGTACCGATTCCATCACTTATAGATGGTTCTGGTTTAAATTAGGAAGCGATTCTGCAAAGACTCCCTTACGGAAGGCTTGGTTCCCAGGCAAAGGGCGGCACCAATTTGCCAAACAGTGCAGGGAAAGGACTGGCTGGAGGAAGTTGTCTTTGAAGAGTTCTTCCTTTCCTCTCTCCTTTCCCCTTCATCTATCTCCTGCCCTCCCCTCCCTCCCCTCCTCTCCTTCCTCCTTTCCCTTCCCCTCATCTTTCCTTCCTCCCTTGCACTCCCCTGCACTCCCCTCCCTCCCCTTCTCTCCTTCCTCCTTTCTCTCCCCCCTCCCCTTCCTTATTTACTTCTATGTACTTCTCTTCTTCCCCCTCCTTCTGCTTTTTGCCTCTCTTTCTTTTTTGCATCTCTCATTCTCTCTCTTGTCTGTGCCTCATTTTCTTCCCCTCTCTGCCCTTCCCCCCCCCCCCCCCCGCACCCCCAGCTCTCCTCTTTCCATCCTGGTTGCCACGACGCACACCGTTTACCTCTCACACCTTGCTGCCACTATGTCTGCTTTACCATAGACCCACAGCCGTTGAGCCAGCCTTCTGTGGACTAAAATTCTTGAGTCAGAATGTATGTCTTTCTTTCTTTAAGCCGTTGATCTCAGGTGTTTCATCAAAGGGACAGAAAAGTTAACTAACACACTCTGAAATGTAGTAATGGACCGTCTCTTTCAGCACCACCTCCCCGAGATGTGCTGGGGCCTGGAGTCGAGGACTCTGGGGTTCCAGCTCCCAGCAGCTCTCACCTCCTCTTGTCATGTGGAAAGTGTCGCTAGCGTGGCCCTTCTGCATGTTAGTTACCAATTATGCACATAGAATTAATAAGCTGTGTAGCGTGTGTCTAAATATATCAGAATATTTAGATAGTAGAGATTAAATAGAAAGACCGCTAGGTGTGCAAGAACTCTGATGAGGAATCCGAGACTGAGAATTTACGATGGGAAGATTGAAATACCTGATCTCATTCCCATAAAGTCTTCTTTCCTGAGTGGTGGAAGCAGGCGGCTTGCAGGACAAGAGGGGACTGTCAGGAGTTGGGGAGATGACTCGGGGAGTAAAGTGACTGTCATACAAGTTTGAGGACCTGAGTTCGATACCCGCGTTAAGTGCTGTCCTTTTGTATACATCTGTGATTTTAGTGTTTCCGAGTGGAGAAGGATGGAGACGGGTGGATAACCAGAGTCTGGCCAGCCATTCCAGCAAGCTGGGAAATGCTGAGCAAAGGAAGAGACTCTGTCTCAAAAGATAAGGCAGGAAGCAATAGAAGATACCCGATCCTGATACCTGACCACATACACTCACACAAGCACACACGTCCAAACATGAACACACACATACACACTCATACTCAGAGAAGAAAGAAGGGACTATCAAAATTACTGATTAATGACTGCAAACTAGAGTTTGCAACAATAAGACTTTAATCTGATTTATATCTCTTGAATTAGCAGCAAAAGGATGTAAATCTCAACTCAGGTAGACTGCCGTGCTGGAACTTGGAATTCCGATAAAAATAACAGCAGTGATGTGACCTACTGAGCATGCCCAGTGCTCTCTGCAGTGGCCAAGTGCCTAGTATGATGTAAGTCTTTGGTCCTCACAGTATGCAAAGATGAGTTACTATTATTAGTCCTGTTTACAAACAATGGGTCCGAGGCATGGAGGAACTGAGGCCTCACAGTGAAGATTATGTGTCTCGCAGCCTTGAAATTTGATTACTTCGGAGCTCCAGTGCTCTCTCGGCTCTCTGGCTCTCCGAAAAGGCAGTTCCATCTAGCTTCGAGTACACAGGATAGCAGGATGCCTGGGGCGGAGGGAAGCATTGATGGCCGGCTGAAAGGTCTAGCATTCCTTTACAAAATGCTTCTTAGAGTAAGAAGAGTCATATTTAGAGCGGAAAGTGTAGCTCGTCTGTGTGACCCTAGCAATCAGGAGGCACAGGCACGAATTCACATTCCAGGTCTGCCTAGACTACACAGTGAGACCCTGCTCTACTCAATCTCAAACAAAAGAAGACTCCATATAAGATGGAGGGAGTTCTCTGCCCTTAAATTCCTATATGCCTTTCACACCACTGGGCTCAATGAAATTTCTTACCAAGACTCTGAACAAAGCCTTTGTTTTCTCTCCTCACTGACATCTCTCTTACCAAGAGGCAGGCTTCTTCAACAGAGGCACCCTTTGTCACAAGGGAAAGTTCTGCAGAGTAACTCATTAGCCTTTGAGATAGGGAACCAAGTAGGAAGAGCGCGCACAGAGCAGCATATGAAATGAAAGTGGACTAGCTGGCCTCTGTCTCAAGCGCTGCTGAGCAGCTGCGGCTTTTCTAGTTTAGGAGTCATTCTCCAGGGTTACCCCACCCACCCACAATACAAACCCCCATGTACGCCAATACTCCTAAACTCCCATACTCTGGCCTTTGCTGCTGGAAGCATTCCTTAGTTATAGGCTGGTCTGTATATGCATGGGAAAGCGGACACGTGACCTTCAGTTGGCTTTCCCCTTGATGGGTTGCAAATGTGGTCCTACTGTGTGCATGGGACTCACTGTGTGGAGGATAAAGCCTCCTGTGCTCTGTTTCCATTCGAGGAACTTTCTTAACCTCATTCGTGTTCACCAAAGAACCTTATTCTTAAACCGGTGTCAATTAGCATGTCCTTTAGCTTCCCGTAACTAGAATGAGAAAAATCCAGTTAACCATTCTTTTGTTTTGACATTGAACAGCAGGTGTTTGTCGAAATTCATGGTTGTACACAACCAAAAGTATAAATGAAAAGGAGTGGAAAGTTTGAGATCATTTAAAAACCGTGGAAAGGTGATCCGAGGATCTGAAAGACGCGGTGGGATCAGATTGTACCTTATCTTGCGGTAGGAGGCGGCGCGCACCTATTTTTAGTTCTCTTGTCTTTCAACATTCACACTCCAAGAAGTAAATGAAAGGCTATTTTCCCGACTCTAATAATGTGAATTTAAAGTGTTGCCTGTGGATAAAGTCACAGCATTTTGTAACACAGGACAAAGACAAAGCCTGACTGGAGGACTTATGGCATTGCCGTTGGTTTCTGTTGCCTTATTCACAAGTGGACTCTTTTAAAGGAAAGTTTTGTCTGATAGTCCAGGGCTCAGTATTTCCAGGTCGTCATTTGATGTTTGTGTTTGGTCTCACTAATATAAAAGTTGTAAACATGTAAGCTGCCTTTTTGGGGTGACTTCTCCACTGTCCTAGCCACGGCGGGTTACGGCGGGTTTGTACATTCCGAGTAGGGGTATGAGGATCAGAAATGCTGTGTAGGAGGAACAGAGATAAGAAAGAACCACAGAGACACAGGACAGTAACAGGAGGGCAGCTCAGCAGACCCTGAATGCTGAATTCTTCTGAGTCCTGAGTTCTGAGTTCACATTGTGTTTAAATTTCCATACACTTTTATACCCCAATATAAAACGGGGTATGTGTGGGGAGGCAAAAGACTGCTTCAACATGCTTCAAAGGACAGCTACAACAGTTACTTGCTTCAATATTTTGAGACATCAAGCTGTTAATTCACAAGAAAGCATTCTGTTGTTTAGGCAGTGATCCCACCCTAGACCAAGTGTCCTGCAGGCAGGCACTCCCTTAGTTCAAAACATCTAATTCAAAAGAAGGAGCAAAAGTGTGCTTGAATTCTCTGAACTTCGGTCAGGGTGGAGCGGATCTACCTCTCTGGGCCCCCTTAATGTCCAAAACACCAAGTAACCACACCCTAGGTCAGGGTGTGTAGCCACAGTTGTTGTTGACCAACTCTGAACAAGCCCAAACTATCTGACCTTCAGCAGACAAGGTGGAATAGGCTCACAATTTTGGGTCTCCACACAAACATGCTTCATAAATCCATGCTTTATATTCTGTAGGGGTGTTCTGTTTTCCCTGTAGACTTATTTCTGCCCTTGTCGTAATGAACTGGGAGCAGATGGCAAGTCCAGAACACGGACCTGCAGAACAGGGATAATTGCATAGCCACACGGGCCTTCCTTCATTTCTAGATCTGTTCTTGATTAGAGCTAAGGGTATTGTGGGTGGGCGAAGAAGAGATAAATATCCACCCCCCCCAGTTTCATCTTTCATTTACTTTTACCAGTGGGTTTTTCTTCATAGCCCTCTGTCTTTTGGATAACCTTTAGTAAGTTAAAAGCTCGCGTGCATTGGACACCAACTAAGTCCTAGATGCTGAAGTAGGCATTTTTTTTTATTTGCGTAATAAAGATTTTGTCTTATTTGTCAGCAAAAGCAAAGATTTAAACAAAAATGCCTCAGTATAATGATGGATAATCCATGAATCATCCCTTCCCTGAAGTTGTGATTTCTATTCGGAAACAAAGCTTCCTTAAAGTGGGCAGCTTGGCTCCGTGAAGCAATGGCCCTCCCAAGTTCCTTGTTCCTCCTCCATACTGAAGTCATGGACATGTTATTAAATCTTCATTTAATAACACACTAATGGTGGACATTTAGTTACTTGTTGTTCATGATCCCTGTACTTCTGAGACATGGGAGAATGACTGAGAGACCAAAACCAAATTTATGAAAAGACAGAGTATTGTTTCTGCAAAAAACAGCCATTCATAAAATTTCAAGAGAGAATTCAAACAATGCAGAAAAAGCAAAAGACAATTCATGATATTTTTTCATAAGTAACTGTTATATCTATTTAGTTTACAGCACTACCAAGATCAATGGCATTTTTAGTAAACAATTTACAAATGTGAAATTATTTTATGATATTTAAATGTAAATGATTATATTGAATAAAAATTGATGTTATAATTCCTTAAAACAGAAATAATAAAAATTAAAAAGAATCATCGAAGAATGGCTGATTCTTCATAACAAAAACAATTGAATTCCATTAAAGTTATGATAATCACCATTATGAATCAATTAAAAAATGACATAATTTTATATAATCAACTAGATTGTATGTTTGAAGAAAAACCAATGTACTAAAACTTCTTTCACTTAATCCCTTTGAGAGTTATAATGCTTTTTTTATATTGTCAAATTTTGCAAGATTTGCCTTTTTATCATGAGCCAAAATTTCCACTGTAAATATTAATTTTGAGATAGTTTCTAAGGGTCACTATGAGTCCTTTACTGTGTTTTCTACTTCTTTCCTTAGCTGTTTGTGTCTTGCTTGACTGGAATTAGCTGAAAAGCAGACTGTTCAAGGTTGAGCTTTGAGTGTTGTCTCATGACTTCACTTCCAAATAAATGCTTTCCTGCTGTCTTTGCAGTTGAGGAACAATCTGGGAAAATACGAGACGCTTCAGCCCCCTTTCCCTGGAGTGTTTCAAGAATGGCTGTCTGTGGGCCTGCTAATTCCTATGAACAAATCTCAGACTGTTGCGATTCCTTTTCCAGAGAGTGTGTCTTTATTTTATTAGAAACATTGATTTATAACTGTTTTCATACATATACTTTGGTCCTGTTCTTTCTCTTGCTCCCCGAGTTCACCCAGACTCACCTTCATACCTATCTCTTTTCACATTCTTTCTCTCTCTTTAAAAAAAAAAAAATCAAACCAAAATACGAGAAGTATAAAAAAGTGTGTGTATATGTGTGGTGGTGTGTGAAAGAGAAGGCAAACACACATGGAGTCTGCTTTGTGTCGGTCAAGCATGCAGTCCGCCCTGGGGTGTGAGTAAGATGCCAGTGTCAGAGAATATGTCTTTCTTTTAGAGAGTTTATCATCATTATTCTTCATTGATAACTTGACCACTCATCGATAAGACTGTTTTTTGATTTCACTATGAACATGACTTGCCTTTTGGAATTGCAAGTTCTTTGTATTTTTCTTCTTCTTTAAAAAATATCTTTTAAGATTTATTTATTGTATTATTTTATGAGTATGGGTATTTTGGCTGGATATATATGGGTACTGTGTGCATGCCTGGTGCCCATGGAGGTCAGAGAGGGCATCGGACAGCCTGGACTGGAGTTACAGATGACTGTAAGCCATCATTTAGGTACTCTGCAGGAGCTATAAGTGCTCTTAACCACATAGCAACTTTCCAACTCCATGACGTTTTCTTATTTTATTTCCCTTCCATGTTTGTAATTTATATCAGGGACACCAGTGATGTGATGTGGTTCTTACTTGTCCAGTATCACAGTATCATATTTGAGTCCTGAATGTGTTTTTATTTTTTATCCCTTTTCTCTTTGTGATTTGATTGATACCTTGCAACAATTATTTTTATTTCATTTCCATTCTGAACTTTACCAGCTTCCTTTTTATATTATTTTTTTAATATTTCTTTGACTTCCTTTTATAGAAGAGGTTATTTCTAAAATTTCGTCAAAGGTCATAGAACTTAAGCATTTCTTGTGTTCTTCTGATGCACATTCTTCATCTGTCCTGGACTTTGACACTTTGCTTCTTCTTCAATGCCTAGACCTGGGCCCACATATATGTATATATACATCATATATATGTAACTATATATGTATATATACGATTAATTGGTGCATGGAGCAATCTGCTGAAGTAGGATGTGGGGAAGAGTGTGAGGAGTCACAGGAAGGGAGGGACAAGCTAGCACTCTTCAGCTACTTTGGACTTCGTGCTTTGATCACTTTTCACTGGAGTGTTGTCCTCCTCAGAGAGGGGTCTCTCTCAGTGGGGGCCAGAGGCATCAGTGAAGCCTAGGGCAGAGTGCCCAGGGAACCGACGACAGCCTGGGGATGCAGTCCCGTTATTCCTCTTTACCTTTAAGGTGCCCTGACCTGCTCAGCTTCTGAGTGCTGTATGTTGGCTCAGTTGCACAATACTCAGCTTCATGGATTTTGGTAGTTCGAGATTCCAGTCATGACTGTGTTTTTCTTGTTCCTCTTTTAGATTCTGTTATTGTTTTTGAGGTAATTAGTTGTATATGGTGTAAAAATTAATTGCAGTCTGAGAAAGCTGGCAGGAAAGCATTTTCCGATCTTTGAAATATATCTTTTTATCACTATGGCATTGTTGTCTGTATGTTACGTTGGACTCCAGAGTGGAGGCGGGAGTTCGGAGCCATGCAGGTTGCCAGGGCTACCCAGTATCAGGTGGAGATGTGGAAGTTTGGGAGCTTACAGAGTCAGGTCACTGTTGCTCACGGGAAAGCCTGGGGTAGCTATAAGCCACTGGGATCTGGATGCTTTATTTCTTGTGGCCATCAACTAAAATGCTGGAGCTGTCTTCGGATGTGTTTGTAGAAACTGATAACATCGATTTTTAAGAAATAAGAAAGACAGTAGTGGCCACTGGAGGGAAGAAGGAGAGGAGGGGGAAGACAAAGGCAGGTTCGATAACAGGCACAAAAAATACAGGTCCCCAGGAGACTGCACAGAGAGTCCCTCCAGCACGGAGAAATTTATTATGTGTCTCACAAAGAGTAGAGCAGATCTCAGAGGCTCCTGCCACAAAGGAACGGTAACGGCTACAGGAGATGGACATTCAGCTCTCCCGATTTTGATCACTGCCCATTTTAGCAAGATTAGCACATTGTCCCTCTTAGAGAGCGCAATTATGTCAATTAAAAGGAAAAAAAACCCATAAAATTTAGAGTTACTTTTCAGTTTCCCAAACACTCTGCTTTAAAGAGACGAGCAACGTGAAATTTCTTCCTAATTAAGAGTTATAGAAATGATCAGGCGTGAGGCGCAGAAAGGAGGCAGAAGGCCTCATTATGCCGCTGCACTCCTCCTTTCTGATTTTGGATTGCCATTTTGAGTGGTTGTTTAAATTATTACCCATTTCAGAAATGTCTCTGGTTTGAGATATTATTAATCACCAGAAAGGCTGTTAAGTGCCATTACACGGACTTAGGATTTAAAAAAATTATGCATATAAGTAGAGCAATTTAAAACACTGATCTGACCCTCTGATTATGCATTTAAAAACACTCCTAGAATAAGCCTCTTCGAGATTACTGGTGTTCCACATCCTCACACTGTGACATATCGTCTGATTAAAAAGAGAGAATTCAGCCTGAGCAAAACACACAGGACCCTGGGAGTGAGGACCTGTCAGTGAAGTGTGCTGTGCTCTTGTTTTTCTCGACTCCCTTGGTGTTGCCACCCAGGCAATTCGCCATCCTCTGTATTAGTGGTTCCCAACCTTCCTAATGCCTTCAGTGCAGCTCCTCATGTTGTAGTGATCCCTGAACTTAAAATTATTTCATTGCTACTTCATGACTCTAATTCTGCTACCGTATATATTTATCTGATATGCTGGATCTCGGATATGAGGTTTCCCAAGAAGGTCACAGCCCACGGGTGGGGAACAGCTGTTCTATACAAGCACATGTCAATACATTAAAAGAGCTATGGATGACACTTGTTATTATGAATTCAGAAGTATTTCTAATTTTTTTATTTAGCTATATATTTTTCTCTGCTCACCTCCCTTTCTCTCCCCTCCCCTTCTACCCTCTCCCAAGGTCCCCATGCTCCAAATTTACTGAGGAGATCTTGTCTTTTTCTACTTCCCATGTAGATTAGATCCATGTATGTCTCTCTTAGGGTCCTCATTGTTGTCTAGGTTCTCTGGGGTTGTAAATTGTAGCCTGGTTTTCTTTGCTTTATGTTTAAAAGCCACTTATGAGTGAGTACATATGATATTTGCCCTTCTGGGTTACCTCATTTAATATGTTATTTTCTAGATCCATCCATTTGCCTACAAATTTCAAGATGTCATTTTTTTCTGCTGTGTAGTACTCCATTGTGTAAATCCATTCTTTGATAGAGGGACATTTAAGTTGTTTCCAGTTTCTGGCTATGACAAACAATGCTGCTATGAACATAGTTGAGCACAGGTCCTTGTGGTACGATTGCGCATCCTTTGGGTATATACCCAAAAGTGGTATTGCTAGGTCTTGAGGTAGGTTGTTTTCTAATTTTCTGAAAATCACCATATTGATATCCAAAGGGGCTGTACCAGGTTGCACTCCCACAAGCAGTTGAAGAGTGTTCCCTTTTTCTCTACATCCTCTCCAGCATAAGTTGTCATCAGTGTTTTTGATCCTGGCTATTCTTAATAGACGTAAGATAGAATCTCAGAGTTGTTTTGACTTTCATTTCTCTATGGTTAAGGATGTTGAGCATTTCCTTAAGTGTCTTTCAGTCATTGTAGATTCATCTGTTGAGAGTTCTCTGTTTAGGTCTGAATCCCATTTTTTTTAAAAAACTGGATACTTGTTCTTTTTTTAAAATATTTATTTATTTATTATGTATACAATATTCTGTCTGTGTGTATGTCTGCACACCAGAAGAGGGCACCAGACCTCACCACAGATGGTTGTGAGCCACCCTGTGGTTGCCGGGAATTGAACTCAGGACCTTTGGAAGAGCAGGCAATGCTCTTAACCACTGAGCCATCTCTCCAGCCCTTGTTCTTTTTTTTTTTTTTTATTAATTATTTATTAAAGATTTCTGCCTCCTCCCTGCCACCGCCTCCCATTTCCCTCCCCCTCCCCTGGTAAAGTCCCCCTCCCTCTTACTTGTTCTTTTGATGACCAATTTCTTGAGTTCTTTGTATATTTTGGAGATCAGCCCTCTGTCCAATGTGGGGTTGATGAAGCATTTTCCTGTTCTGTAGGCTGCCATTTTGTCTTGGTGACCATGTCCTTTGCTTTACAGAAGCTTCTCAGGTTCAGGAGGTCCCATTTATTAATGGTTGCTCTCAGTGTCTGTACTTCTTGGGTTATATTTAGGAAGTGGTCTCCTGTGCCAGTGTGTTCAAGTGTACTCTCCACTTTCTCTTCTATGAGGTTCAGGGTGGCTGGCTTTATGTTGAGGTCTTTGATCCATTTGGACTTGAGTTTTGTGCATGGTGATAGATATGGATCTGTTTTCATTCTTCTACATGTTGATATCCAGTATGCCAGCACCATTTTTTAATATGCTTTCTTTTTTCCATTTTATATTTTTTGCTTCTTTGTCAAAAATCAGGTGTTTGTAGGTTTGTGGATTGATATCTGGATATCTGGGTCTTCAGTTTGGTTCCATTGGTCCTCCTGTCTGTCTTTATGCCAATAGCAGGCTGTTTTCAGTACTGTAGCTCTGTAGTAGAGTTTGAAGTCAGGGATTGTGATGCCTTCAGAAGGTTCTTTATTGTACAGGTTATTTTGGTTATCCTGTTTTTTTTTTTTTTTCTTTTCCATGTGAAGTTGAGTATTGTTCTTTCAAGATCTGTTAAGAATTTTGCTGGAATTTTGATAGGCATTGCTTTGAATCTGTAGATTGCTTTTGGTAAGATTGCTGTTTTTACTATGTTAATTCTACCTACCCAAGGGCATGGGGGATCTTTCCACTTTCTGGTGTCTTCTTCAATTTCTTTCTTCAGAGACTTAAAGTTCTTGTCATACAGGTCCAGAAGTATGTTTTTCAATGTTTAGCACAATGACTGAGGTCAATATTTTCTAGACATGTTAATTTTTGTGATTAAAAATAAGATGTCTTTTTTCCCTTTTATGTCAAATGTTAAGCTCATAGATTCTTCCAGTAAAAGTGAAGTATAATGTCACATGTCTTAAATATTGTTTCAATTATACGTACATGGGTGTTTTGCATGCATGTATGTCTGTACTCCATGTATATACTTGGTACCTGCCAGAAGACCTCATTGGATCTATTGCAACTGGAGGTATAGATGTTTGTGAGCTCTGTTGGATGCTGGAAGCCTGATCTACATCCTCTGGTAGAACAGCCCATGCTCTTAATCACTGAGCCAGTTCTCTATCCTTGTAAAGCAAAATTTTGATTGTCAAGTCTTTTTGAAGTCTTAGAGGACTATTTCATGTATTTAGAATATTGTTGACTGACTTTGGAGTTAGATAAACTTTGGGTTTCTGTTCCTTTAGCTCTCCTAGTATAGGAGTTAGTTTTCTGGACGACACACGAATGTAGTTCAGATCCTGTCAGTCCTGTTGCATGGTGGCCTTTCTGAACGTCTCTCATCTGCGCTTTACTCTTCTGCAATAACTTCCTTTCCCTTCCCGACATTCCCTCCCTCTTCAAACAGGAATGGATTCTTACATGCACACTAGAGGCCAGAAGCGGTTTGGTGCCTGCTGCTTCTAGAGAAAGAGCAAGCCCCTGATTCCTCTCTGCCCTTCTCCTCCCCTGTGCTCCTTAGTCCCCTCTCTGGTCCTAACAGTGACAGCTCTCTATGCCAGATGTTTTTGCCCTGGTCTCATTCTGGCTCAACTTGTTTCATAGTCTAAATTTTTAATGTCAGAATTAGACTAAGCCTTTCTGTTTCTGTTAACTGTAGATATTTTGGATTTCTTCCCTTGACCAGGGGACAGAAAACTTAATTTGGCAGGCGCGAGGCCTAGGATTTGACCACCAGCATCACATGGACATGGTGGCTAATACCTGCAGCCAGAGCACTCTGCAGGCAGAGCCAAGATCTGAAGTTAGAGGTCATCCTTGGATACATAGCAAGTTTGAAGCCAGCCCGGAATGCTAGACTTTGCCTAAAAAAAAAATAATCACTGCATGATAAATGCACATCCCTCCGTATTCATCCCTCTGGTAGACACGCAGAGTCAGTATTTTAGATATCCTCGTCATGTCCCTCATTGCCATGCGTCCTCCACAACCCTCGTCTACCCGTGATAACTTCTCATCCTGAAGTTGAGGTAGTAGATTTGGAAATTTTTACCCCCAAACAAACAAACAAACAAACAAGCAAAAAAAAACCACAAAACAAACAGAACCCATAAAACAAACAAATAGCCTTCTTACAAAATGTGGTAACAGCAGGAGCCTGGAGTGATGGATGGTTCAGCAGTTCAGAGCTCTTGTACTTGCAGGAGACTCAGGTTTAGTTCCCAGTACCCACATAGTGACTCACAGTCCTCCCTAACTCCTGCTGTAGGGGATCTGACCTCCCTTTTCTGACTTCTCTAGGCACCAGGCATATACATAGTGCACATATATACACGCAGGTAAAACACTCAAACACATAAAATAAACTATATCTAATTTTTTAAAGCGATAACAATAGAATTTTCAGTAATAATGGTAAAATAGGTTTATGTTTATTTTTAATATTCTATTACAGATCTTGTCTAGGGTTAAGAAGAGTCTTACCTGTTGCTTTTATCTACTTAGATTCATGCTGATACTATGGCATAAACTGAGCACTTAACTACCTGACAGGCTTAGTTGCTGGCGAGTCCCTCATCTTGGCTAGCTCAAGAATGTCTTGCTGGGTCCTCACATTGCACTGAGAAAATAGCAAGTACACTCTCTGCTGTCTTTCTCCCCTCCTGCTTCATTTTCTCCTTCTTTGTGATGGTCAGAAGACTTAGGCCCTTACTCACGATCCCTGCTGTGCTCGTTCCTGCTTAAAAGACTGTTGTGGAGTATTACACTCATTTATGCTGCGAAATATTTGTTTAATGATGCAAAGATGTGCTGCATTTGTTTAACTTTGCCTGCCCAAAACACCAAATAAAGAAGTGAATGGCTGATAGCTAGGCAGGAGAGAGGGATGGGGGGTTGCTAGACAGAGAAAATAAGTAGGAAGAGAAACATAGAGTCAAAAGAGAAGAGAGAAGAAAAGAGAGAGGTGAGAAAAAGAGGAGAGGAGGCCAAGGGCCAGCCACCCAGCCACACTGCCAGCCACAGAGTAAGAAAAAAAAAGAAAGGAATATAGAATAAAAAAGGCAAAAGCCTAGAGGCAAAAAGTAGATAGGATAATTTAAGTTAAGAAAAGCTGGCTATAAACAAGCCAAGCTAAGGGTGGGCTTTCTAAGGAAGAATAAGCCGTGTGTGTGTGTGTGTGTGTGTGTGTGTGTGTGTGTGTGTGTGTGTGTTTGGGAGCTGGGTGGTGACCCCTGAAGAGGGAGCACCAGTCCCATCATGAGGTCTCCACAGTCATGACATTATCTAGAGGCACTGTGGTAGGCGCACTTGCCATGGGATGATGTTTTCAGGGAGCCTCCATGCTTTCCTCGTGGGCACCATTTGCCATGTTCTCGGCCTCTGTAGACATTGCAAGTCTTGACTATTGTCTAGGTCCAGGATTTTGAATCTACTAGCTTTCTCATTTTTTCCCCCGTGAAATCACTCATGCTGCTTTCTGCTCTATCGTGAGTTGTCCTTTTGATGTGGCCTCCTAGATGTGAATCAGATAGTTTAGAGCTCGTCTGCTTCTCTGTTGTTTCCAGTTCTAACCTCTTATGGGTCTGAGACCTGTATTAACGCTTAGTACATGTATCACTGTGGATCATATACAGTTAATGCTAGTTTCTACCAGGGCACTAAAAGCATTGGTTTTAAAATTAAACTATAAATATATCCCCTGGAAGGCCCAAATAGAAGAGGTTTTTTTTTTTTTTTTACTTTTTTTTTTTTCTATGTCAGTCTCTCTGGGATTTGTCAGCTTCTGGAATCTTACAAAGGTTTTGCTTTTGATCCAAATATTGAGAGTCACTTTGTGAATGTAAGATTGTTGACCTAGACTGAAATTTTAAGAGCACACAGTGAGGGTTGTCTGGCTGTGGGAGAAAGCCCATGTAGAGAGATTGTTTTCAGACTCTGACCTATAGATCTGTTCTGCGTTTTAAAGCCACTAGTGCCTTCACTGTGTTGCTGACGGACCACATCTACACCAGGATAGAAGAAATGTTTGTTTACCTCTAAAGTATTGAAAGTGATCTTAGGATACATTTTTAGAATGTCATGCACAAACAATGCTCTAAATAGCTTTTAAGAGATAAAAATCCAGTTTTAATATTATGCAAAATGTCTAGACTCTATAATTAGGCTGGAATAGATTAAATAACTCACCTCTAATCACTATTTTATACACGTCTCTCAAAGTGACATTAATTGCTCTCCAATTTGCTAATTATAAGATAGTTGCAGGATGGGCACTGATTTCTCCCCGTTAGCCCTGGTTTTTAGCATTATTATGATAAAGCATGTTAATGCGATCATGGAGTTTTGGATTTATTTTTGTCACAGTGAAGTGATGGTTTTGCAGACTGTTTAGATTGGTTAACACAAATGTAACTTCGGCCGCTCTTGATCCTTGGCCTTCAGATTAGTTTCTGTGTAAGGGAGGGTTTTTTTTGTTAATTATTAATCAGATCTGTAGAAACAATATCAGATAATATCTTGAATATCTTGAAAATGGAGGCATTCTCTTTTGGTTGAGATGTGTAGAAATGGGTAGAGTTAGGGAAAGTGTACGCAGTTTTCCCCAGTGTGGCGGGAATAAGAATGGAGCTGTTTCCCAGCATTTCATGGAGAAGATTGGCCTACAGGCATCTCAGTGTTCCCACAGCTGATTACCTGACAAAGAGTGCACCTTCTAGATGGACTGTGTATGCCGCAGTTATTAGCATCCTTTCCTTTTAGGGGGTGTGTTACCTACTCCTGGGTCACTGACAGAAATGTCTTAAAGGAAGGAGGTTTTGTTTTGGTTCATGGTTTCAAAAGGTTCAATTCTGTCTTGACGGAGAAGGCGCAGTGGAGCAGCTTCATGGTGGTGGGAGCGTGTGCCAAAGGGTCTTAACATCCTGAGGAAACAGGAAGCAGGAGATCACACCTCCCCTGTGAGGTCTACTTCTGCCGCAGGTGCTACCTTCTGTGGGTTCCACAGTCTCTGAGAAGAGTGCCCGCAGCCGATGAGCTCCCTCAGAGTCCGACCGTCAAGGCCGGAGGTGAAGACGATTGCACAGGCGCTGTTTGAGAGTTGGAGGTTTCTTTAAGCATCCAGTAATCCAGGGTAATCCAGGGTTCCTGTTTTTTATTTTTTGCAAGGGACAAAGTAGCTCCACAGTGTGAGAGACTTCTCCTAGATCTTAGAGACAGCCCCAGGAAGTGTCTAGTAAAGGCTTTCTTCTGGGACCAAGGCTAAACAGTAAACCCAAAGATGCCCAGGTAGCAAGTTGAGAAATGATGCTACGTTTCAAAGTCATCATCAAGAGGAGAGGGTTCTTCTGAAAGAAGTTACACAAGAATGGTTATGTTTCTAGAAAATTCCTTAATTTTCTTCCCAAGCCTGTTGGCCTTGCTAATATTTTTAAAATGTCCCATCTGGGAGAATGAAAATTGCCTTTAGAGAAATCAGCCTTACCCTAGGTAAATTATAAATTTTTAAAAAGCAGTTCAAGGTTAGTGAATAATTTTTTTTGATGCTATGGTTGTGCTCCAAGGTTAGAATTGCCTGAAGGCCATTTTCCTAAATGATAGTTAAAAACCGTGTGCTGTTTGTGTGGTAGTAATTCTGTGTTTCATGAAGAAGCTGTTGAAGGTTACTCTTTTTTTTTTCTTATATCCTCTTCTCTTCCTTTTTTGCTGTGTTGTGCTATTTGTCACAGTGGTTTGCTGTTATGGAAAAAGCATCTCCCTGACTGCACCATTGTGGTAGTTCCTTCCTTAATTTCGGGAGGACTTTGGCTATACTGCCCACATGTCTCTGGTGCATGCATAGGGATTCCATGGTTGGGCAGAATGCTGTCTTCTGTATAGCACATGGACTTCAAATTATGTTTTCCTGTGTTGGGCTGTGCAAATTCAGTCTTAGTTCATGTGTCTTGAGAGTTTGTCTGTGGACATTTTATTCTCAGTTCAGCTTTGGAACTGAGAATACAGTTGCTGGGCGCTAGGAGAAATCAAGGGCTACGTCCCCTAGTTAGGAAGACAACTGTGGACGCTCTACAGAAACCTTACTTCTTAACTATTAGTGCAAAGCTGCAAAGTAGAGGCTGGACAGATGGCTTAGATTTCACAGTGCTTGCTGTGTAAGCCTGGGGCTGGATTCCCAACACCCCTGTATGAAGACCAAGGGAAGGAGTGTGCCTGCATTCCTAGCTCTGGGGAGGCAGAAACAGAAGGGCCCCTTGGACTTGCTGATCAGTCAGTCTAGCCAATCAGTGAGCTCCAGGTTTAATAATGGATCCTGTCTCAAAAACTAAGGTGGGGAGCAACTGAGGAAGACACTCAGTGTTGACTTTACATGCATGTATACACACACATGCACACCACACACATTTAGAGATACACACACATACCACACAATACAAAATATACATGTACATACACACCACACACATATACACATACACATGCACACACCACACACACATACACATGCACACACACATACACATTCACACACACATACATATGCACACACACACCACACACACATATCCATCCTACACCTACAAAAAATAGCTGGCCTTCGCCTAATGGATTTTCTAATAAAAGTTAAAGAATGGAAATATTTTGTTATAAATTAATCTTTCATTTCTCTTAATTGTTGAATTCTCATCTTTGCTCTTGTCTCATTCAGACTTCTTCAATTAATCAAATGAGTGAAGGAGAGTTACACTCCAGGGTCTCATATGTGGATGAGCACTTCCTAGTGTGTGTGCTTGTTTCTTGCAGCTCTGGCCTGCTGCTAACATTAATTACTTTGCTGATGGCTCTAATTGACCCAGTAAAGGAGCCTCTCTGTGTCAGCCTGTGCCTGGTCCTAAAGACCTTGGATTCTCTTTGGACAGAGGATGTAATGCTTGCTTTCAGCATTTATGTATAGCTTTCCAAATCCAAATTTTCATTCGTTCCTTTGGAAGGACCAAGCCCTTGCTTAAGCCTGTGTACTATCATAAACCTGACTTTTTAAGCCCACCCCTCCTGCATGCTCAAGAGAGTTTTTGTTGTTGTTTTGTTTTGGTGTGTGTGTGTGTGTGTGTGTGTGTGTGTGTGTGTGTGTGATTTGCTTTTGTTTTTCAAGAGTGAGAAAGAATATGATGTTGGGTAGGTAGGTGGGGATCTGGGAAGAGTTTGGGAGAAATGAATATGACCAAAATACATTGTATGCAAAACTTAAAAACTAAATGAAAAAGATTTATTTGCCAATGTTTAAGCTACATGTATACAAAGTAACATTTTTGCAAAGTATTTTGTTTTTTTGTCTTGTAGTTTTAATAAGTTTAACGTATTAAATTGAACTCTATATGCTTTACAGCAAAATAGAGCGCATCATATTTGGTGGCCTAAAATATTAAGCTTTTGCGATGATGTCTCAGGATACGTGCTCTAGCCAGGCGTGTGGTACACACCTTTAATTCTAGTGCTCAGGAGGCAGAGACAGATCTCTGTGAGTTTCTCTGTGAGGGCTACATAGTGAAATTTGTCTCAAAAGAAGAAATAAAAAAGAAAGTGGCCTTATCATCACTGAGGGAAATTTAGGTAAACAAAAGAAAGAGAGGAAAATGATGGGGCTTTCCACAGGAAGTAATAGCTGGGGAGGAAAGCTCCTGCTTGTGAATGAACACAGATACACGTCCTGAAGGGGTCCAACATCTTCACACTGCTTCTTTTCCTCGATCGTGTGAACATTTCTCCAAGTGATTGTAAAATAGCACAAATCAACCTGCTCACATCTGCGTAAGTGTGTGGTGTGTGTGCATATGTGTGAGTATAGGTGTGAGTACTGGATGAAAGTGGACATACGTGTGTATATACATGTGAGTGTGTGTGTGAGTGTGTGAGCATATATGAGTGAGTGTGGCTGCGACTGTGTGACTCTTGATGTATGTGAGTGTGTGCGAACGTACGTATGTCTGTGCGAGAGAGCGTGTTGCTTTTGACTTGTTACCTTTCCTCATCAAACTGGATGGAGGGGAACACACTGCAGGCTTTGACACCCTTTGCCAACCCGGCCTCTGGAGTTTAAGTTTTCCTGCAACCTCCCCACACTTGCTTCTGTCACTCCCTTTTATTTTGTAAATGTCCTCTTTTGTTATTTTAATTTCCAAGTCTCTCAAGGCTGTTGCAGTTGTGCGCTGTACTGATTGATCATTCTTGAGTGTTGTACGTGATTGATCACCCTTAGCAGTTCTTGTTGGATTTTTACAAGACTTGCTCCTTCACTAGGTGGCCTTGTGGGTGTCTTTTGTCCACTAGAAATCTTTGTTTTGCACATATTTTCTTAAAATCTGTTTTGAAATTTTGGTTGTTTGAACAACTTATCTCCATTTATTTTATTTTTACAGTCTTATCTCTGCTTTCGGATCATCTATTCAAAGACCTCCTGTCGGTGTTCACGGCACTTGTGTAGTTAGCTTGTGACTTTACTAAATGCACACAACTTCAAAACATAGTCTTGGCTTTGTATAAGGCATGGGATAGGGGTCTGTTTTCCCCAAATATTTAGTCATGGCCGTCTGGTGATTTCCAGTTTTCTACGTTGTAGATGTAAATGCCGCTCTTCCCACCGCGAAGCTTTTTCTGTGAACTGGAGAGTTTTCTGGATGTTCTGCTGTGTTTTTGGGTTAATGACGGGGTCACTGCTCATCTTCGTTACTGTAATACTGACCCAAAGTCCTGGTTTTCTTCATTTTATTTGAAAAATGGTGCACATTTTTCTTAAAGATGCACTTGAGTAATTTTATCATGTTAAAAAAACAACAGCAAAACTCTTGAGATTTTGTTTGGAATTGCACTAATGTTCAAGTAGGTGGACAGTGATGGACATCGTTGTCATGGGGAATCAGGACTGCTTCATTCAGTGATGACTTACTTTATTTTTATTTTTTTAAAACTAAGGATTTGCTGTTAATTTAATGTGTATTTACACTTATTTATTCTTAGGGCATTAAATAGTAACATGTGTATGTGGCTGTTATATTTATGTAAAGTTTATTATTCTGGGAACTCTCCGCCTATATCATCTCTAGATTGTTTTTGCTGGTTTACATAGGCATGTGTGCTTCATATTTATCTTGTAACTAGTTATCTTACTATTTCTGATAGTTTAATATTTTTATTTATGTACATTGGTGTTTTGTTTACATGCATGTCTGTATGAGATGTTGGGTACCCTGGAACTGGAGTCACAGACAATTGTAAGCTGCCATGTGGGTGCTGGGAATCGAACCCAGCTCCTCTGGAAGAGCAGTCAGTTCTTTTAATTGCTGAGTGTCATTTCTGATAGTTTTCTGTTTCTCCAGCCCTACTTCTAATAGTTTTTTTCTTATTGGCTTCTTTTTATTCTTTGGGCCATTTTCCCATGCCTGGGAAAACTGGACTATGGTCCTGAATGAAGTGCAGGTGTTTGTTGTCGTTGTTGCTGCTCCTGTTTGTTTTCAGTAGGACCGGTAAGGACTAGACTGGGAACAGCCATTTCTTCTGGGTGGAACGCTGCCCGGCAGGCTGCTAACAGATCCCATGACTCGCGTGGACTCACTGGTAGCCACACAGTGGTTCAGCTGCTTCACATACTCTGAAGCTGCCTCCTCAGAAGGGAGTTGGGTCATGCTGGTTGATCAAACTCTTTGATACATCTAAAGCCAGAATGATGTTTTTCACCTAAATCCTCTTTTTTTTCCTCTCTCCACTCTGAAGTCACAGTCCTGTGTTTCTTATTCTCCTTATACTAGGGTTTCTAAACCGTATTCTGGCACGTGGGCTCATCACCGCAGAGCTAAGGAACACCTGTACTGTGAGATTTCTGATATAACCTCTCATGTCATCGAGGAAGTCATCAAATCCCTCTTGTAGCCCTTCAGTGCCTTAATCCTTGCTCCTTTCCGCCCCGCTCTTGCTGGGATTTTTCTCTGCGTGCAGCTCAGCTCCCTTGAACTGTGCTCACACTGTGCCGTCGCCTAGCACGCCATCTTTGTCTCACTTAACACAAAGCCTCTATTCAACCTGTAATCATTCTCACCCACCAGGTGTTTCATTGCTATACTCTTAAATCCCCGCCTTTTAACCCAGTTTAAACTCTTATTTTATTGTGTATACTCAAAGGAGTAACACTTTGCCCCTACACTTGAGAAAAACAGCAATTGACAAGCCCTTTTTACTTTTAAATCCATTGCTTAATATATATATTTTAAGTATAAATATATATATACATATATATATTTAAGGGCAGAAGCATCATTGTAGGTAATAAAGTTATGCTTGTGTGAATCTATTAACCTAAATTCCTCTCTGTTCAAGGAGGTAATCATTTGATGAATTAAGGATATCATAAACGGGGAGTGGGAGGCATCTCAGCGGGTAAAGTCCTTGCCTCACAAGCATAAGGACCTGACTTCAATCCCTAGCATCTCTGTACAAAAAGCTCCAAATGAAGCACACGCTAGAGGAGGAGGTGGCGGCAGAAGGATTCCTGGGGCACGCTAGCTAGCCAGCCTAGCTGAGATACTACTGAGCCTCAGCTCCCGATGAGAGAGAGAGAGACCTTGTCTTGAAAACTAAGGTGGACAGCTCCCGAGGAAAGGATGAAGTCGACCATTTTACATATGCACTCTCTTTCACCTCTCTCTCTCTCTCTCTCTCTCTCTCTCTCTCTCTCACACACACACACACACACACACACACACACACAGGCATGCACGCACACACGCGCACACACACACACATGTTGTGAGAAAAAAGAGATGAGAGCCGCTTCTAGTGGATGGAGGGAGCAGGCTTGGTGTGCAGCTGAGTTCGCATGGTGCCCAGCATTAGCTGCCTGAACTAGTTAGTTAAATGAACTGACAGCTTTGAGCCGCTGGGAATGATATGAACGTGACTTCTTGAAATTTGTCAGGAGTCATTCGGGTGGACATGGAAACATGTCTAAGTATAGATACTGTCTTAGTTTCCTTTCTGGTCCTGTGACAACCCCCATGACCAAGGCCACTTAGAAAAGAAAGCCTGTGACCAGATTGCTGTGTCAGAGGTGAGGATTCATGATGACAGAGCAAGGTTATGGCAACACACAGCTAAGACTTTACATGAGAGAGAGAGAGACAGAGAGAGAGAGAGAGAGAGAGAGAGAGAGACAGAGAGAGACAGAGAGAGACAGAGAGAGACAGAGAGAGACAGAGAGACAGAGAGACAGAGACAGAGAGACAGAAAGAGAGAGAGAGCTCTCACTGGGAATGAGTGGGTACATATATCTTTTGAAACCTCAAAGCCCACTCCCAGTGATCTCCTCTAACCAGGCCACACTTCCAAATCCTTCCTAAACAGTTTCACCAATTGGGGACCAAGTATTCAAACATATGAGCCCATGGAGGCCGTTCAAACCACCACAGTCACTATGTTATTCACTATGTTATAAAAACTCTCCTTGGGTGCACACAGGGCATGCCAGATGTAGGGGAGGTTCCTAGTTAACTGCTGTCAGGCTCGGAGCATCCGTTCCCAAGCCTCCTACGGAGTCACGTAAGGGTGCATCAGGTGTTGATCTGAACTATACACAGAATCACAGAGTCCTCCTATTCTCCAGTCACAGTCGTTTGAAGTTTCCTTACAAACAAACCTACTGTTAAGAGTGACTTCTAGAGGTCTGGGCGTGGCGGCGCACACCTTTAATCTCAGCACTCGGGAGGCAGAAACAGGTCAATCTCTGTGAGTTCAAGGCCAGCCTGGTCTACAAGAACTAGTTCTAGGACAGGCTCTAAAGCTACAGAGAAACTCTTTCTTGAAAAACCAACCAACAAACAAACGAGTGACTTCTAGAAGGTCAGCGTGTCTGAGCAGGGCGGGCCCTGCAGAGTCACCTGCTGCAGGCTTCCGTTTTGTAGAAGAGGAAACAGACCCATGGTTAGGACACGTGTGTGTCATGAAGATGAAGGAGTAAGTGTCCCAAAGTGTGACCTGTCACTCGGTCATTACTCCTGGTGGCGGATCTGGACAGACACTCAAAGGACTCTGGCCAGCTTGAGCATGGTGAGGGTGGCTCTGGCAGACCATGTCCTGCTCCCCCATTCCCGCTTCCTTTCTGAAAACCATGAGATTGCGTTCCTAAAGCTAACCATCAGGCCTGTTCCCGTATTTGACTTTCTCCTCCTGAGGCTGAATACCAAAGTCCAGCTATCGAAAGCACCCTTTGGTTCACCTAATTAACATGCCCAGTTATTAAACACCTCATCCTAACATGGGCCTTCCCCATTTACTTTTATAAACCGCCTTTTGCTTATGCGCCACATCTGCATCCCTCTGTCCAGAGGCAGTCCTCTGCCAATCCAGGACAGACGCCCCTTCTCCCCTTCCCCTTGTCCCTGTCCTTTCTCCTTTGTCGCTTATCTCCTTACTACCGTATCCTAGCCCATTCTAGCACAGACCTCCCCTTTTCTCTTCTTAAAAATGACACCTGCAAGGTCATTTGCTGCTGTTTTTCTGCTCAAGTCAGAAAGCAGCCACTTAAGTTTTCTTCCTCTTAATAAAGGATCTCTCTGTGAAAACAGGTGTTCGGGTGTGGTTTGTGCCTAATCTGGGGATCTGGGAGGAAGCCCCCACTGTTCCAGGGTCGCTGTCACCATCCAGGTGTTCTAATCCAGCACTCTTAGGTGGGCACGGAGCACCCTGCGCTGGGTTCTGAAATCTGACTGGAGTGATGAAGGAAGGACAGACAACACAGGTGTCTGGAGAAGCTGGAATCAGGGTGCCATGTTTGCTCTGATGTTGGGGCATCAGCCACTCAACAACCTGGAACCTCCTTGTGCTTGCTATGTACAGCACTGGGGGAAAAAGTTAGTCTCAGTAGGAGGCATCTGTTGGGGAACCACCTCAAGGAGGAAGCTGCTGGACACTCCCTGTGCACACTACCAGCACTTCCTGTGCACACTACCAGCACTTCCTGTGCACACTACCAACACTTCCTGTGCACACTGCCAACACTTTCAAGCAGACACAGAAGGGTTTTGCCCATTCCCATGGGCCTGAGGCATTGTCCTTATCAACAGTGCGCGGCCACTCAAAAGTCTTCCTCCACTCTTGTGACCAAGTGCTTATTTCACACTTTCATTGGGGAGAATGCATTTTTTTAAATGCTCTTTTTAAAAAATTGATTTTAGCCGGGCGGTGGTGGCGCACGCCTTTAATTCCAGCACTTGGGAGGCAGAGGCAGGCGGATCCCTGTGAGTTCGAGACCAGCCTGGTCTACAGAGCTAGTTCCAGGACAGGCACCAAAACCACAGAGGAATCCTGCCTCAAAAAAACCAAAAAAAAAAAAATTGATTTTATTGAGCTCTACATTTTTCTCTGCTCTTACTTTCCCCTCCCCTTCAACCCTCTCCCATGGTCCCCATGTTCCCAATTTACTCAGGAGATCTTGTCTTTTCATACCTCCCAAGTAGATTAGATTTACATATGTCTCTCTTAGGGTCATCATTGTTGTCTAGATTCTCTGGGATTGTGATTTGTAGGCTGGGTTTTTTTTTTTTTTGCTTTATCTTTAAAAGCCTCTTATGAATGAGTACATGTAATATTTGTCTTTCTGGGCCTGGGTTACCTCACTCAATATGATGTATTATAGATCCATCCATTTGCCTGCAAATTTCAAGATGTCATTTTTTTCTGCTGTGTAGTACTCCATTATGTAAATGTACCACGTTTTCCTTATCCATTCTTCAGTGGAGGGACATTTAGATTGTTTCCAGGAGAATGCACTTTTAAAACTTGAGTTAAAGTGACAGCAGCAACAGTCACAGTGCCCAACACTGAGCACCCAGTGATGATTTCCAGGCTAAGTGATGCATATTTGTGGTTTAACTTAGTCATTTTTTTCTTCACAGTGTCCTGTGACTTTCATATTTTTGACGATTGTATTTTACACAAGTTAGTGAAACTTGCCTGTGGCAACACCTTCATCCGTGAACTGTGCTAGGTCCAAAACCTGCTCTGACTTCCAAGTTTATCTTGTTAATTTTTTTAAATTAGAATTTATTTTTTTGTGTTTTGGGGTGTGAAGTAGAATGTGTGTGTGTCCAGGGCACACATGTAGAGGTCAGAGGACAACTTACAGTAGCCAGTTCTCTCCTTCCAATGGACCTGGGGATTGACCTCAGCTTGTTAGGTTTGTGTGGCAAGTGCTTTTTTCCATTGGACTGTCTTGATGGCTCTATGCATTTCCAAGCGGATTTTAAAATTCAAAGTAATACCATTTCATAGTACATTATAGTTTTATGAGATCCAGATATGATTCTCCACAAATAAAACGTTACTGGGACACAGCCACACTCATTTGTCTATGTATTGTTGATAGGATGGCGAACTCAATTGTTACCGCAGGGACCACAGCGCTGGCAGAGCCACAGGGTTTACTATTTGGCCTTTATGGTGAATGCTTGCCAGATCTTTTCTGTATTCCTCCCCAGTGATCCATTAGAGCATAATCGTGTGTGTTTAATAGGGCTTGTTTTCTACATGCAGCTTAGTTTGGTCCTTGACTGACAGGTCTATCAGGTGCTGAATCTAAGGGTTTCCCTCAAATTGACTATGTTTTATCTTCCTCAGTAGACTGAAGGATCTTCCTTCCTTGATCCCTCCTTCCCTCCCTCCCTCCCTCCCTCCCTCCCTCCCTCCCTCCCTCCCTCCCTCCCTCCCTCCCTCCCTCCCTCCCTCCCTCCCTCCCTCCCTCCCTGTCTTTCTTTCTCTTCCTGCTTCCCTGGATGTTGTCTGGAGACTTGACCCCAGACTGCTTTTCTCTGACTGTAGCCTGCGCCTTCCGTGCTCCTCTCCCCCATTACCGAGCTATCTTTAAACCTCTAGCATTTGGACGCAGAATTCACTCTTTCTTCTTCTTTCCCTTTGCAGTGGTTTGCTGTCTTCTGACTACGTGGAGATTCACTATGAGAATGGGAAACCAATGTACTCTAAGGTATAGTTGTTGCCGCCTTGGGTGGGTCACTAGTCTAGGGGTTGTAACCCACCCTGCAGCTAGTTATTCCAGGGTCACGGAGGGGCGCTACCTGGAAGGGAATGAGCTAAGAAGAAGGAGGCCAAGCAGATTTGTCAAAGCCTCAGTTTATTAGGGACGGGTTACAGTTTATATATGGTAAGGAATGGGGGGTAGGGTAACTGGATTCTTGCCGCGTGTTCCAGGTCACGTAGGCTAGGTTACATTCAGACAGATAGATAGGCCAGGAAGTCACAAGTTGCCACACCTGGTTCCCTGGGTAGCTGGAATGTGAGGCGTGTTCTGCTAACAGATTAACAGTTAATTGGGTGGGGGGAAGATTCTGTCAATAGAACATAATTATGGGTGTGAGGTTCCCTGCAGACTCTCCAGGGTGATGGTTCCTGTAATGATAGGGGGAAATGGCTCCTGACATATAGTAAAGGGGCCAGATCTCCTGCAACATAAAGTGTATCTGTCCTGAGGTCGGTCAGTAAGATTGCCCAGCCTCCTATGCAAGGGACTGACTTACTGAGGAAGAATTCACGAGAACTCAAAGTGCTGAGGCCACGTTAGATTCTGTATACTCAGGACAATAAGGGGATTTTATTGTTTTGATTTTACATCCATTACCTTGTTGAATGATCAGATGAACTTCACTGTTCAATATACCAAATACCATTTGGGTAACCCTTTTTAAAAATACTTGGAGCTGGAAGTCTTTTGGCCTTAATTTTTTAAAGTAGTTTTGTATACAAAGCGATTTTGGAGATATAGTTCTTTAATTTATGTTTCACCTACCCCATACATGCACAGCTAGAAGGCAATTTTGTACATTTTAGACGATTTTGTTTATGAAACAGTTTTGTGATGTGGATTTTTCCACTCCAGCTGTAATGCTGGTACTCTTGAGTTTTCGCGTTTTGGAGACTTGATTTCAGGCTTTCATGGCCATGGAATCAAAAATCATAAGACTGCGTGAACTCTTACAGAGACAGTTTAGTCGTAGCGCGTCATGCGTATGGGTAGAAGGCAGGTGGAGAAATGAGATTCGGGGGCTCTTCTTCTCTTTCCCTCTTTTGAGGCTGTGTAACCCAGGTTGGCTCCAGATGCTGAGTTTACAGGCACGTACTCTCAAACCCAACTTTATTTCATTATTTTATTTTATTTACTTTTTCCTGCTGGGGACCAAACTCAGGACCTTGGGCATGCTAGGCAATGCTGTACCACTGCGCTGAAACCCCAGCCCTTCACAACAGGTCCCTGTAGTAAAATGAAAGACACAGAGGCATAGAGAAGGCAAGAAACTTAATCAGGGCCACCACAGGCTGTAACCTAAACATAGTGGGGCACCTGAAATTATTCAGGTGGAAGCGATCTTTTCTTCTGACCATGAAGAACCAGTAAGGAACAAATTGGGTTAAACACAAGCAAAAGAGATATCGCTGGTAGTGCCTACCAAACAGTGATTTCCATGAGTCAGCCAAAAAATCCATGGCTGGTACAGAAAAGAAATTATGACTTTTAGTGGCGTTCTGGTGCCACTGAGGCTCTCAGTAGTGCCCATGTAAACCACAGCAATTGGGCAGCAAGCCAGAAACAAGCAATGGGGGAAACATAGAGTTTGTGTTTTGCAGACGGCTTATGAACATCAGCAAAGCGGCGGTACCAAGCGTGCAGACTTGCAAAGCTGTGATGCAGGGAGACCAGGATTCCCAGGCCATGTCTCAGCACATGCTTATGGGTGGCCTAATTAGAAACACTGCCCTCAGTCACGCTGTGAACCGGGTGCATGCTGACTCATGAACCAGAGGAGATCACACAAGGACTTTTCAGACTCAGCAAACGGCACACCTTTGCAGCCTCAGGAACCTGATGTGAACTTCTAAGGAGCTCACACTTATGTTAGAAGTACAATAGCTAATTGGTGTACAGAGTTCATTTGAAGTAGTGCAAATGAGGGCTTTTTAATAATAAGATATACCAAACCTCCTGTGGTTGCAACAATTTAAAGCAAAAGCTACATCAAATCTGGCCAAAGGAGCTATGTTCACTGTAGTTTGACTTTACCTCCATCCCCTTTGTTTCATGTATGACACATTTCCTTTAACAGCTCATATACCCTAATTTACTTGTCCACAGATAATGGATTAATGATAGCAAGCTAATGATGAGATCCTGACACACACACACACACACACACACACACACACACACACGTACATATCCTTAAGACCCAAGAAGATGTCACACATACACATTCTGTGCAGGATTTATAAAATCTAATGATAGTCTAAATGCTTTAGCATGCATGAAACCTATGTTTTTATTGGCTCATTATTAAAAACTGAATAATGTTCTTCTAACTTGTTGTTATTCATTTAAAAATATTAAACCATAGACATCAAGCTTGCGTCCAGCCTTCCCTCACAATTGTCCTAAGGACAAACTTCCCAGATGCAGTCTAAACACACTGTAAGTGTTGAAGGGTTCATTTGAAGAATAAGACTCTCTGGATCAAAGAGTTGTATATATTTTATGACTTTTGGTCATAGTGACAAGTTTTGATTCTGAAATTATGCACAATTTTGCCTAAATTCATGTTCTCATTACACCCATAAACTTAGGAGCACTTTAAAAGTGAGTTTTACAAAGATTGGCTGCTGTGCTATCTGAGGAAGCTTTTGAAAGGCGTACCAAAAGGGGAAGTTAATGCGGAGGAGTGGCGGGGTTTCTACCCATCCCGGAAGCTGATCTCAGGTGGCCCTGAGAGGCAGCCTAGTGGGTAAGAGTACGCCCTGCTCCTGCTTCAAGCTCTAAATCTGGGGGATTCAAAAGCCCTTTTCTGGATTCTACATTCACATGCAAGTTTCCACTGCACTTCCCATATACACCTAATTAAAATATGAAAGACGCCTTAACTGTTTAGACAAAGGAAGGTATATACATAAACACTCTCCACACCTTTTGAGTGCTGTTATCCGACTAGAGAAGCCTGTAATCATAAACAGCCTATGAGGGCCTTGAGGTAAAATATAGATGTAGATACTTAAAATGCTCTGGGACTTGGCATTCTTTGCATAAATTCCCGTTGGGATGAAAATCCTGATGCCTGGGTACTCTGAGCTCACGGTTACAGCCTTTCTATCTCTACCGTTCCTAGATGAGGTTAATGTCTTTTTCTTTTGCTGAGCGAAAATGGACTGAAAAGAGAAGTAAATACAGGAACTAGGGAGGAAGAGAATCATCAAGTTCATGGGCGAGGAGCCAGGCAGGTGTTTGCTAACGCAGATGGAGCATCTTCTTTCGTGTGCCCAGCCAAGCAGATTTTATTACAATTCCTTCTGTTGCCCCTTGCACAAAGTGCAATGTAATATACAATAAAGCAACTTTGTTGATTTCATTTTAAAAAGCAACTTATTTATGTTTTCTCTGCTTTAAACAGGTTTATTGGGGCATAATTTATATACTGTAAAGTACACAATTAAATTGTTTTTACTATACTTGCAAAATCATGCATCCATTAACATAATCTAATTTTCAGAGTTTTTCATCACCCCCACAAAGAAACGCCTTATCTATTAGCGGTCGTTCCCTAGCGGCTCTGCTTCCCGTCATAGGTAACTGCTAGTCTACTCTCCTGTCTCTATAAATTGCCTATTTGGAACATAAATGAAACCCTGTAATATGTGGTCCTTTGTGAGTGCTTTCTTTTTTCCCAGCTTTATTGAAGTATAATTGAAAAATGCAAATTGTATATTTAAGGTGTGCGACTTGGATTTTATACATAAGAATATCGTATAGTTGCGTTATGCCAAATGTCATGCTTTGCATGGGTTCGCTGGGGAACGATCAGCATCCCCTGATGAGTACATCCTTTACTTCCTGTACCCATTTTTGTTAGTGAGAACACTTAAAATCCACTTCACGGCAGATTCTTAAGTATGTAGTCACTGCGTGTCATGTTCTGTCTCCACAGTGTTTCACTCACATTCTTCGAGTTTTCTATGCCTTGACCAACATCTCTTCATTTGCCCGATCTCCCCTTGCCCCTGAGAGCCACTACTCTACCCTCTGATTGCGTGAGCTGGACTCTCTCATGCTACCTCCGAGGGTCAGTGCAGCATTTGTCTTTCTCTGCTGGGTTTTTCCACTTAGCACAGGGCCCCACCATGTTGCATAGGGGCAGGATTTCCCTCCTGCCCCGGCTGGGTCTTCCACTGGGGACAGATTTCTTCATTCACACGTCCGATATTTTCTCCAGCTTGGCAGTGTGAATGAAGCTGAGATGAGCCTACAGTGCAGTTGTCTCTTTGAGATTTAGAGTTCCCTTCTATTTTGGGATGGATATGCTCTCTTTAGTTGGCCATGCCAATCTGTAGATCTACAAATGTCTCTTTTCCCCACAAACCATTCCAACATAGAGTCCTTGCCTTTTTTCTTTTTTCTACAATAGTCATTCTAGTAAATGTGAGATATAGCTCCCTGTAGTTTAATTTTGCATGCCTCTAATGATCTTAGGTGTGTTTCCGTGAGTTAAGACATGTGTCCTTGGGACCGTGGAGATGGCTTGATGGGGCAAGAGCACTTGTCTACACATCTAAAGACCTAAATGTTTATCCCCAGTGCTCATGTAAAAAGCCAAGCATGTCTATGTGTAGTTGTGACCCCAACACTGGGGAATGGAATCAGGTGGATCCTGAGAGCGCCTTGGTCAATCAGCCCAGCTAAATCAGCAAACTTCTGTTTCAGTGAGAGACCCTGTCTCAAGGCAGTAAGGTAGAGAGACGTAGAAGAAGGCATCTCTCTGCCTCTGTCTCTGTGTCTTTCTCTCCACACACACACACACACACACACACACACACACACACACAGCCAGACAAGAACATGTCCACATAGAAACAGGCGCAAAGATGCTCACGGCAGCATTATTTACAACAGTCCAGAACCGGAGGCAACTGTCGCGGTCATCAGTGGATGAATGAGTAAAGAAAATGTGGTGTATTCACACACACTGGGGACAAGAGTCTTATATTAAATATGAATGTAGCCAGTGGGTAAATATGTACTCCAGGTTCATCCATGTGGCTGCAAATGGCGGCATCCCCGTTGAAAGACTGAATACCAGTCCATTGCGTTTATGTACAATGAGATAATGTAGACAGGAAGAAAAGACGCCTTTAGTGAGGAGAGCACATGGGTTCTAAAGAAGCCAAAATATTGAAAAGAGCAGGACAGTGGTTTCTAGGGTCAGGTGGCCAGAGGTCAGGGGTCAAGGGTCAAGGCCAGGTATCCATTGAAAATGGAAAGATGTATGTCAAAATTACTCATGATGTAGGACATACATGTGGAATCTAGTGTTCAGGGTGAGAACTGTTGTCAGTGACACAGTCATGTGATGGAAATGCTGACCACGTAGATTTCCAGTGTTCTTTCCTAGGTACTCACAGGAGACACACCAGTGTGCTCGACCAAAAATCATTTCATTATCCATAACAAAGCATCTTGTTCTATACCACACTGACACACACACACACACACACACACACACACGCACTCGCATGCACGTTCAGCAAAAATATCAGTTCAACTCCTTTTGTGACCTGGTTTCTGTTTTAGGTAAAGCACATGCACCAGGAGCCAGAGGCATGCTCCATCTCCGTGGGGAGAAGGCTTTGTCCTCACCTTGTTCTTTCCCTCAGTCACATCTCGCACTTGGTTTGCCTGCAGCTCACTGTGTCTGGGAGGGCTGAGGAGCAGAGACAGGGATGCCATCTGAGTGAGTGGGTCCTTGATAGACATGACTGCTGGGTGGAGGTGGAGATCAGCGGAGCCCAGGGATTCAGAGAGTGCATGTCCTGAGCACCCTGTCTCTAGTCATCCCTTGCTCTCCTGGAGGAACTGGTTCCAGGATGACACAGGGGACATTCCAATCCACGGATGCTCAAGTTTCGTGTACAAAATTTGCTTGGATTTGTGTACCTCACACATCCTATTGAATCATTTAAGTCATCTCTAGCTTACAATGCCAAGTGCAATATGAATGTATGTAAAAATAGCTGACTGTTTAGACTCCATACCCTGGTTCTAAACCTCTAGGGGGATTAGATGACCCTCTCACAGGGGTTGCATATCAGATATCCTGCATATCAGACATTTACTTTAGGATTCATAACAGTAGCAAAATTACAGTTATGAAGTAGCAATAAAAATAATTTTTATGGTTGGGGGTTACCACAATATGGGAAACAGTACTCAAGGGTCACAGCATTAGGAACGTTGAGAACCACTGGTGTAGAGAAATCTTTCAAGGACGATGGTTTATACATATTCCTCACAGAAAAGTTGTTTTTGCTACGTTTCTTCATCAAGATATTAGTTGATTCTGCAGATGCTGGTCCTGAGAGTGCTGTGGGCTAAGCGGTCTTGATAGGGGAGGGGAGGGCACTGCCTCCGTTGTTAGGGCTGAGCTAGGGCACCTGCTCTGGACAGCACAATTCAGTCCTGTGTTTTCTTCTCTGGTTTCTCCTCCCCCCTTCTTCTCCATGTTCCCTTTTCTCTTTGCCCGGTATATCTTCCTTTATTGTTAGCTAATGAATTTTCTCAGACCGTTTTCTCCATCTGTTTCTTACTTCTAAGCTACATTTGAATAAAAAGTTCTCATTTTTATGTTTTGTTCCCAACCAGAAAGTTTGTATTTCTACTTTTACAGTAAATTTAAATGGGTCGTTTATTACTTGTACATTCATTGTGATATTTTTGTAGTCTTTGAATTAGTAGCTAGCTTAAAAGTTGTTTACTATTAGGTAAATAATAAGCAATTTAAGTTAAAACAGGGAAAGATTATACATGCTAGAACATTTATATAAGTATAAAATTAAAGTCTTTAATTAAAATTTCCAGTTTAAAGTTAAGCATGCTGTTGATGATCATTCAAAATATCGCCTTTTTTTGGCAATATTCTGAAGACATTCAAGAACATGAAAGAAACATGGGGGTTAAAATCACCCTATGAAATCCATCTAGCAGACAACATTCGTTCCTTGCTAAGCTATTTTAAGTTTGAACAATATAATTAATATGAAGTATTAAAGTTATATGGCATTGGCAGAGCTGAAATGCTCTAACACTTTTATCAATACACTACTGGAAGAGTTCTTTTCCCTGTTGAATTTAATGAAGATAAATTATTAAAATGGTGCTGAAATTTCAAATTCCCCAACTCTCTGAATGTAGTTTTTTTCATTTTCTCATTCTGCAGCAAATCTGGCATACATAATCAGTTACAGACCACTCACTTTTAAAATAGGCTGGTATTGCTTTGTCAGTAGGCAAATTTGTAAAACGAAGGCAAAAACCCAGCCCTAAAATAATCACTGCGGTGGTATCTTCATTTCAGCACGTCCTAAGTCGAACGCTCCTCAGCTGTTTAGAAATTGTTTTCAAGACCTTGAGTAGCAAGGAGACCCTAGTTCTCAGTCATTGTGAGCGACTAGGTCTGCCCGAGTTTCTTGGGCTGTGAAGCTCACACACACACTGACAGACTGAACTTTGCTGAAGCGGTTGAGATAATCAAACAGATACAAAAGGTTGGAAAAATTTTAAACATTAATTGTTGGTTTTGCTTCCCTTTTGGTTTCACCCCAAAACCTCAAATCTAAGAGGGTCATCCCCACCAATCTGCTGGCCATCTCCCGCACCTTCAGAGGCACCCTGTCCACTTCCAGCTCTTTTTCTCTGTCCTCTGTCGTGTGGGTTAATGTGGCTTTTTATGTCACTGTTATTTGAGTGGGTTACTGGGAGAGTAGAAATGTTCCTTTTTATTACAGTGAGTGGAATCAAATAATGCCTATTAATACAGCAATGAAGTCATAGAATAGACCTCCCCAAACTTTCCAGTTATTATTGCTTGCATTATTAAGTTGCTTTTTCCACTCATTCCTGATTATTTATTTATTTATTTATTTATTTATTTCTGATACAGGGTTTCTCTGTGTAACTGTTCTGGCTGTCCTGGAACGGCTTTACAGACCAGACTGGCCTTGAACTCACAGAGATCAATTTGCCTCTACCTCCAGAGTGCTGGGATTAAAGGCATGTGCCACCACCACCCAGTGAGGAAATGTTTTAAAAGATGAGAATCACATGGGTTGGGGAGTGTAGCTTAGTGATAGAGTACTTACTCAGTATGCTCAGGGTCCTGGCTTCAGTCCCTAGCAACACATACACACACACACACACACACACACACACACACACACACACACACACTGAAGAACAGGCAGACAAGCCCTCAAGCAAACAAAACTAAAAACAAACAACCACCCCTAAACTAGTGAACAGCAACAGAACAGTGGAGGATGCACCAGAGGTTTGCCGCGGAATTCTGAGCTTGCTGACCTAATGCAGGAGCCTGTTACTATGTGAACATGAACATGACTTAGCTCTTGGGGTCCTTGGCCGTGTGGAATACATGCCTGAGAAAGTTGACAGTGCAGTTCCTAGGAATTCTACCTCTGACTACCAACAATTTCTGCTTGTTAAAGGATCCATTTTTCAGGTGGACTGTTTTCTGTGTACTTTTTCTAACCACTTGTCTTAGGATAGCTTTTTTTGTTACACAAAGTGCTAAAGAACAACTTGGATAGAATTTACAGTTACTCTATATTATGTATATATATATGTATAATACATCTTATATGTTATATGTATTATGAATATATAAAATTATAATATATATATATATAATTGAGAACCATGTGAAGAATTTGAAATGCAATTGCTGTATGCTGACCTGGATTCTCAACTTGCTGAGATGTGTGAACCCCTTTGTCCTTATAGGTTTCAGTGTTAAATACACAAATAGAACTTGGCATGCTATATATGAGTCAATATTTATAAACAACTTTGCTATTTGAGAACTGAGGAGCAACCCACATATAGAGGACTTACAATATGTGATATCATGTGTCTTCCCAATAACCCGTTCAAAAGGGAAAATAAACCTACTAGGACAAAGCCAAGTGGAGAAGGCAGTAGGAGATGTTCATGCAGTTTTTAGGAGGTGGGCAGCAGGAAGGTCAATAACTATTCTCTTATGTGTGAACACCGCTTACTCCATTGAATTATTTTGAGAGGAAGCTGCTAATGGCAAGCTGGCTCATGTTATTAAATCCACAAAGGTCCAGGGGTCAGTGGCATCTGGGAAGGGGTGGTGAGGTGAAATGTGTACTTAGAGAATAACTAACGTTACCCGCCCCGATTCACTCCTTACCCACATAGCCAGGCGACCACCCCATCTCCGGTTGGTTGAAGTAGCCAGTATATAAAAGCTTGGAGAGGGAACGGGCAAAGAAATAATAAAAGCCTGCTTCCTAGAGGGAAGCACACAAGCTGTTTCCAGTTCTGAGTGTTCTTGAGAGTTCGATTGATGGAGATGACACATCCATACGAAGGCTCATCCCAAGACTGTGGACATGGAGCTGAATAGGAGTTCCTGAAGTCCTCTTAAAAAAGAAACAATAGATTTTATAGAAAATGCTTAATGCGGGAAATGTCTCTGAATCAGCAACATCAGAAACAGAAGTCTATAGGTTTCTGAAATTCCAGGAGGAAATAATGGTCAGTTTAGTATTTCCTACCCAGCTTGCGGCTCTACTGTGAAGGCTGACAAGGAAAGGTTTACGCTCATGACTGCTCACTGAACTTATTTATCATAAATACTTTTCAATAAAGTGTCAGACACTGTGTGCCTCTCTAAGGAGGATGGTGGTGATGACTGTAAGTGAGGAAGACGTGGAATTTAGGGTCCAACACAGAAGGCAGGCAAAAAAAGATTCCACAAGTTTCCAGAGAAGTCTTGTATGCTGCCTCCTAGTGGGACCCAGAAAACAAAGGGGTGGACTGAAGCATGGGGCGGCAGGCAAACACCAGAATGTCCCTAGTAACAAAATGAGCATGCCGCGTTGACTGATACCTTGAGCACAGAAGGAGGAGTTTTAGATTACTCTTAGAGGCTAGAGGATGTTAATTACATATAAAACAAAGATGCAAATAGTGAAACAAAATGTCTCCTCGAATTAAAAATGTAGAAAAATAGAAAATGTAATGGAACCATTGTACAGCTCTGAACACTTTTCCAGAGTCACAATATGAACACCAACTAGCAGCTCAGCCCAAGACTGGCAGTGTGTATTGAAATGTACTGGGGTGAGAGGGGCTTTCTTGAGTCTGTATCAGGGAGATACTTTCTTGTTTATTTTTTTATTTTAATGCTATTGATATATAATACAAATACAACTGAATACTTTTTGTTTATTTCTTTTTTTTATTATTTAAAACAATTTTTAAATTGAAATATATTTGATCATATTCTTACCCTCCCTCAAGTCCTTCCAGGTCCTCTGCCCCTCAATACCCACCCAACTTTAAGTTCTTTCTCAAAGACCAATATAAAAATGAAACATAGCAACGAAACCCCCCTCAAGCCAAGAAAACAGAACGGAGCACAGCTCACAAAGAAAACAAGCTGTGGCCAAATAAAAGCACACGGAAACTGTGGAGGCTTGTATGTTGTCAACTACTCTTGAACATGAGGCCTGCCCTGGAGTAGTTGATATACCCAGTGTGCTTCTACTGGGGAAAAATGGTTTTCCCTCTCTCAGCAAGCATAAATTACCTTCACCCTAGTGGCTAGGTATCCATTCATTCATTTGTTCTTTTTAAAAACTGTAACAAAAGACGATATAATAAGATAAAACAAAAACTGTCACTTCAAAGTTGTACAAAGACAAATCAACACGGGGAAAAGAGCCCAAGAGAAGGCACAAGAATCAGAGGCCCGCTCCTTCACTCACTCGGGAATAAAAAACGCTAAGCTGGAAGCCATGCTGTGAGGGCAGTGGTCCTGGTGCAGTCTGGGCGGGCCCCTGTGTGTGATGCTTCAGTCTGAGTTCCTAAAGCTTTGCTCATCATTTAGAGGTCCCCCAACCTTCCTGGCACTTACATTTCTTCCTCAGGGGTCCTGAGCTCTGAGGGAAGCAATTTGATAGAGACGCCCTCTTTAGGGCTAAGTGTTTCAAGATTTTTCTTGAATATGTATTTTCTTTATATAATGTCTGGCTCTGTGTCTCTATCTTTGTTCCCGTCTACTGCAGAAAGAAACTTTTTTGATGATGGCTTAACAAGGTGTTGATCTATGAGTACAGCATAATATCATTAAGAGTCATTTTATGACTACCATTTTTCTTTTTCTTTTTTCTTTTTTTAAGACCAGTATTACTTAGTTTTATTCTAGGTCCCTGGGCTATCTGGTCTCAGATTCTTAATCTCCCAGGCAGTGTCAGGTATGAGTTCCATCTTGTGGAGTGAGCCTTGAATAAAATCAGTTTTTGGTTGGTTACTTCCTCACGTTTTGTGCCATTATTGTCCTGGCCTATCTTGGAGGTGGTACACCATTGTAGATAAAGGGTTTGTGGTTGGTTTGGTATTTATGTTTCTATTTTGATAATGTAGAGAGATCTTAGGAAGATAATTTCTAAAGTGGGGTGAATCAGATGATAGCAGTAAAAGGATTCTATTCAAAATGTGTATAAACACAAGTAGAAACATCTGGAAGAGTTGTGGTGTGAAAAGGAGAGAGAAAACTACTGTGTAACCACATCTGCTTCTGTAATCCATATTTAAGAAATGCAAGGGAACTTTATCATTTGCTTGGTTTTATTCCCCAGGAAAGCCCCTTTCTCCTCCATTAATCGTATGAAAATTTCTGACTTTGAGCTTCTCTGGCAGATGCATTCTCGTTCTTGATGGCCTTTCTCTGCAGAACTATCAGAAGCAGAGTTATCGACGTGTGAGATACAGTCAGTAATTCATTCTCTGTTTTGTAGGGTGGAGAACACTGTTACTACCATGGAAGCATCAGAGGCGTCAAAGACTCCAGGGTGGCTCTGTCGACGTGTAATGGACTCCAGTATGTGGGAATCTCCGTGGGTCTTCTTGACCTCCAGGCTTGCTCATATCTACTCATTCTTTCTAGTTTTCATCTTTAAGATGTTTTATCTTAGTGACTTTTCTATGTCAGTGATGTGTTGGGGGTTAGATAAAAGTAGTTCCAGGGAGCTTAAGTCCACACTTCTATAACACCTGTACAGGAAACTCAGAAATTAAACAAATGATTACATAAGTCAGTAATTCCCATTTTGTTTGATTCTGTGAAGGGAATGGAAAGGGGTGTATTAATTAGCTCTCTGTTACTGGAAAAAAATGTCTAAGAAGATCACCTTATAACAAGAAAAGGATTATTTTAGCTCAGGCTTTGGAGGTTCAAATCCATGATGATTGCCGTCATTACTGTGAGCCACTTTAAGGAACCACATCACTGGGGGTTTAAAGTGTGGAGGACAACAAAACTGCTCAGCATATGGCTAGGAGAGAGAGGAGTGAGGAGACTTTGTCCCACAGTACCCTGCAAGGCATTTCTCCCGACCCCCGCCATGAACTGAAGACTTCTTACATGGCTCTTGATGCTTACCTCATGGCCGTTCCACCACCTCCCAGTATCACCCTGCTGGCGTGAATCCTTAGTAGTGGACCTGTGGGAACGTGTAAGACCCAAACCCTAGCAGGGAGCTAACAGAGTGACTCAGTCTAGTCAATGCAACACCACAGGTATGTGTGTCAAAGGACATATGGGTAGACTTCGATCTGAGTCTCACTAGGCACCAACCAGAGAAGGACGGGATGCTAAGAGGCATTGTCCAGAGGCAGACTCTTTGAAACCGTGCACACACACATTTTAGATTCATATTAAATAATGCCTCGGATGAAGAGTTAGCTTTGTGATCAAACAAAAAAGGGTCTTAAAACCCTTTTCAAACTTTATTTAAAATAAATCTCATGTCTCCCTAAGTTAAATGTGGTTTCTATGGCATATTACATAAGAGGCATTCACAATTTACAAGTGTAAGGATATTTTTACCAGCCTCTTCAGAATCAGAGATGGTTTTAGAATATTCCTAGATGACGGAGCGGTCAGCTTTCTCGCAGGTGATACATAATTTGCATAACAAGAAGATTATACTAGTTGCATATGGTTCTAAAATAAATGAGCCTTCCCCATGATGTGGGAAATCTTATCCCAGATCACCATTGTCATTGGTTTATTTTTAAAAATGACTTATGTTGTGTGGAGTTTGCACTCTCTGGGGGAATGCTTCATGCTTTTGTAGCTTGCGTTCTGCCCAGCCAGAGTCCTTGGCGCGCTGAGACCTTGGCAGGACTCCCTGCAGCTACTGGGAGTTCATGTGGGACTGTATAAGGGCACCGCTGAGATGCCCCCTTGCTGACTGTCTTTCTGATGCCTTGTGTTGCAGCGGCATGTTTGAGGACAACACCTTCGTGTATATGATAGAGCCATTGGAGCTCGTTCATGACGAGGTGGGTCTGTGACGTCGATTTTCTTCTGTCAGGTGAAGGTGGAACACATCCCAGAGCATTTATCCATGTTGTATGATTTCAGACTTAGACAGCACAATGCCAGACCCTCGTGCCCGTGGCGGCAGATCAGAGGTATCCTACTGAGGCATTCTGAAGCAAGCTTCTTCTTTCTGGTCTTTAGAGAGGGCAGGGAGGCCCTTTGCTTTGCACTGGACCCCATAAGACAAGCTTTCATTTCCAGTACCCTCTTTAGATAATTGTCTAAGAATATTCTTACTTTCTGTTCCTAGAAATATTTAGTGGGGAAATCTGTGGTCTGAGCAATGACTACTTGATGCAGCACACAGTTAGATAGAGATGGAGAAGGAAACAGTGCTTCATCCTGTTTAGGCCAGCAGCCATCATCAGAAACCCCGTGTTCCAGCCAAGCTGTTCACTGACAGTGTTACCAGCTCTAAAGTCTAATGTGTAGACACCAATATTATATGGAGAGCTTGCTACATTTTACATTCATGGTAAAACTGATGTCCCGAGACTCAAGAACAGGAATGCAAAAAATGAGTAAGAGGTCACACACGTATTCCAGACGGTGACACCCGCCGCGGACAGCAATGGGCCACCGCGCTGTGAGTGTGGGAGGATCTTGAGTAAAACCCTCCAGGGAATCAAAACTCCCAGAGCGGTGAGGTTACAAAGGCCCTGGGCTGGGCGCTGCTTGCTGTGTTCTGCCGTCTTTAGGAAACCTGACTGTTCAGATAAAGTGGAAATTGGCAGGCGCAGACACGGTGAGGTCACAGCAGGGGAGGCAACTGATACTGAGGAAAGGTATGTTTTGAGTGATGGTCACAACCATGCCGTCATTCGATGGAGAGCCGAAAACCATTTTGGTGGGGCACAGGGCGTCATCATACTGTCCTGGCCTCCCGAACCTTCTGCAAGTGCTGCCGTGTTCAGATTGAACATTAAAGCTTTTTCTTTTAAGACTATTGCAGTCAGTGAGGAATTAATAATATGTCTCTCTCTCTCTCTCTCTTTCCATCTATTCATCCATCTATCCATCATCAGTGCATCCATCTACCTATCCACGTACCCGTCTATCTATCTGTCTGTCTACCTATTTGTCTGTCTATTTGTTTAATATGTATGAGTGTTCTCCGTGTGTGCAGTGCTTGAGGAGGTGGGTAGAGGGACATCAGAGCCCCTGGAAGTGGAGTTACAAAGGATTATAGGTAGCATGTGGGTGCTGGAAGCTGAGCCTGTGTCTGTAAGGGCAACAAGAGCTCTTAACTACTGAGCAGCCTCTCCAAGCAAACATCTAGGCTTTTGACAAAAAAGGGCACCATTTGTTTTCTTGTGTGTGTGTGTGTGTGTGTGTGTGTGTATGTGTGTGTATACCTTTACACATGTACTCACATATGACTGTGGAACAAACTTTCAAATTTGAGACAGAAAAGCCATTAAATTGTACAAGGTGATATTTGAACAAGCCTATATGGATTTTGATGAATAATTTTAAAACTTTCTAGGCAAGGATGACAGTTTACCCTAGATTAATATGTCCTGACGAGCAGACGCTCTCCCTGCTCTGTGAGCGGGCAGATAACCACACTGCAGCAAACCTGTCAGACACTCAGCAGAACACCTGATTTCAGCTGTGATCAACTTCTCTCTTACCTCCCTCACCAAAGAAACCCCCGAAGAAAGCAACGACAATAAGTCCAAGATAGTTCTCTGAGCTTTCTCGTTTTAAGAATGTGTAAATGAGGTAATTTCCAGCGCATCTGTAATAGGACAATTTTTGCAGACTGGTGAATTCATGAATGTGTTGCAGTATCCGCTGAACTGCGGAAAGGGTTTATGTACATGTAAACTCTTATTATCAAAATGTTTAAAGAACTGGTTCTTCACCGCCGTCGCTGCCTTATTCTGCTTCAGGCGGATGGCTACGAGCTTATTATCCTCTGTTCCCTGCCTGCCTCCCACTGCCTCCCTTTGTTCACAAATGATTTCTTCTTGTTCCACTGTGGGTGGGGGCAAAGGAGCAGAACTTGAATCTTGAAATTAGTTGTAAAAATCGCGTTGCAATTCAGAAGTAAGCTTCCCTATGCTAGGTGCCTTTTTATGTTCCCAGAATAAAAGAGCTGACTGAAAGAGAATTTGGATTTTTGGATGGGCACATTATTATTACTATTAATTTTAGCATACTTTGTAGTAAGTTAGAAGTATGGACAGGATAGTTCCAGTGAGAATTCACATTCTGTTGCAAATGGAAATAAATAGCAATGTCCTTAATTATTGTTTTCAATATGTAATCAAATGCAATAAGAAGGGCCTTTTTAATAGATATTTTTATGATCATAAACTAATGTATTAGCTGAGTGTGGTGGTGTATGCCTGCCATCCCAGCTACACAGGAACGTGAAACAAGAGAAAGGTCAGATCAAGGCCAGCCTGGGAAGCTTAGTGAGACCTTATCTCAAATAAATTCAAACAACAAACAAACAAACAAAAATGAACATCGGAAACAACACCAAACAAAACAAAACAAAAAACAGGCTAGGGATTGCTTAGTGGCCCAGATCTTGCTTAGTATTCATGAGAGTCTGGGTTCGATTATCAATATTACAAAAACCCCCAAATCTAGTAATATATTTGGCAATTTGAAAAGCAAAATACTTAACTAAATAGTAATGATCCACCATACCCTCCCCAAAGATAATGGCTTATAACCTTCAATTAGACAATTCTCTATATATTCTAATACATTGATTGAATCGTTTCATAGCACAACTTAACCCAATCATGTATCTTCTCTGAATCTCAGTGTTTTTATTTGTTAAACAGAAATGCGGTGGTTGATCTAGGCTGTCAACTTGATATACTAAGAAGAGGGAAGCTCAGTTGAAGAATTGTCTCCCTCAGCATGGCCTAGGGAGCATTTTCTTGATTGCTGATTCATGTAGGATAGCCACGCCCACTGTGGGTGGGACAATCCCTAGACTGGTGGAATTCAATAGGGATCCCGGGCTGTGTAAAAAGGTACCTGAGCCAGCCAGGGGAGGTCAGGCAGTGAGCAGCCCTCCTCCATGGTCTCTGCTTCAGTTCCTGCCTCCAGGTTCTGGCTTCAGCTCCTGCCCTCAGTTTCTTCCGTGATGGACTGTAACCCTCAAGCTGGAATAAACCCTCTCCTTCTCAGATTGGTTTTGGTCAGTGTTTTATCATCGCAGCAGAAAGCACACGGACAGGGATAGAATACAGACCACATGGGCTTCCTGTTGGGAACAAACTGGGTAATGCACACATCGATGCTTGTTGGCAGGCACTCAGCACTCCGCTTCCAGAGCAGCTCCCACTCCTATGATAAGGAGTCAGTGTCATGTCTAGGCGAGGGATATGAGTAGCTTCATGGCTGCTTACGGATATTTTCAAAATCTTTCTCAAACGATGCTACAGTGATGTGTGAGTACGTTCTGCCTTGTAGCTGTAATTAACTATGGATGTCGTAATTTTTAAATCATTTACAGCTTGGTGGGAAAATTGCTGTTCTAACTTTCTGAAATTTGCGTTTTAAAAGCATATTAAAGCACCAACCTTTCCTCATGCTGCTGGACATTCTGCTGCTTCTTTATATGTTTCCCACTCGGGGCTTTGAAAGAAGCTGAGATATAAGAGCAACTGTGCTTTGATCTGAAGTGGGGCGGTTGAAGGGCACTGTTTTATTTAAAATTAAAGATCAACAAGCATATCCTTTTCCTTCTGATAACCAACGCCCCCCACAGTAGAAGGCTATTAGAGAAAGCGTCCTGCTAACACTGATGTCCAGTGTCTTCATGTCTCACTTCTCCATTTCCTACAATTGTCTTTGTTTCAGAAAAGCACAGGCCGACCGCACGTAATCCAGAAAACCTTGGCAGGACAATATTCTAAGCTGATGAAGAATCTCAGTAAGTTTTAATTAAAACAGTCATGATACGTGCTGCGGGCTGTGACTTGACAGACCGCTGGAGTCGCGCAGCCTTGCTGGGAAGGGAAATTGGTCTGAGAGCTGAGATCAGCAGCGTGGGCGGGGAGTGGAGTCCCAGCTGAGCCTTGCATGGGATGAGACATCGAGAGATGTTTCAGTGGCGATGACAAATGAATTTCTGGCATGAAGCTGGGCTGGGAACCTGAGTGTGGCCAAATCTAAATTAATGATTGCTTTCTGACCCGGTGGACGTTCATGCTTACAGTTAGCTTCCCCGCCACTCTGCGCCGCCTCCGCTGTTCACCCTGCCCTCGGAGCATCTGTAGCTGTTTAATCAGGGCAAAGGCTCCGTTTGGTTTCCTGTGGGCATGAGATCCTATGCCTGTATACTAATGCCCAGAGTCTTTCATAATTTATACAAAACTTTATGCCACATATCATTTTATATTCTAAAGTAAATTGGGACTGTGTAGTAGAGTTCATATGATGTTGTTAAATGGTTGTAGGTCAAACCGCTATCATCTGATCAACCTTGGACACCTCATGTTTTTTAAGATTAGAGGAAAATAGATTTTGAGCTGTCTTTGTGAGCGTGAAATGTTGAACAGTCTATGCACGGTTTCACTACAGGCTGTTTTGGCTTTGTGGTGACGCTGATTATCAACGGTGCTGTTCTTTCATGTAATAAAATCCATTTGATGCTCGTTTTCCTCTTACACAGGCACAGACGGCAGTGACCAGTGGCCTTTGCTACCTGAATTACAGTGGCTGAGAAGAAGGAAGAGAGCAGCCAGTGTGAGTGTGGCCTGGGCCGCGGGCTTCCCCTTTCCCCTTGGGAGTCTGCTCCACCCTGTCTAGACTTTCCCCTTCAGAACAAAGACTGCAGGGAGCAGCCTCCGTCTCAAGAGCATCTCTCGCACAATGCTGTTTACTCTTCTCTCCCTACTGATTCAAACTGATAAGAGTGTCCTGTGAGCTCTGATGTCATGTAAAAACATGTGTTGTTTCAGTTCTCTTTTCAGTGTGTTTTTCTTATAAAAAGGGGAGTACATGTTTTCCTATTGAAAACCACAGTAGGGCTGCTGAGATGGCTGAACAGGAGAAGCTTAATACCCAAGGTTCCTTCCTTGGGACGGAAGGTGAAAGGAGAGAGTTGATTCCAGTAGTTAATCTGTGACTTCTAAGTGTGCTTGCCCTCCTGATACAAACAAGCAAACAAACAAGAGAGTGCACAACAGCTTTAGAGATAATATTGATTACACAATGTCATATAAAACATTTCTGTTAAAAATTAGTAAGAGTTGGGTTTTGAAATATTGGCCAGTCAAGTTTGTCTTCCTTGCAAATGAAAAATGAAAAGAACTCTGTTACACCAAACTTGAAAGCTGGGTAAGCTTTTCAGAACAGAATGGCTGAAAGTCATTTCTCTACTGGTGATGGGACAGTGGCTAAATAAAAGTCGGGAAGTGATAGAACCAGTTACTGTTGCATGTTTTTGTGCACTAATAAATGCCTAGTGGCATTGTAACTAAATATGTTCATAGGCTTTTGTAGTAGATTAGAAGCCTGTAATGAGTGGGATTGTTCGGTAATTACATGGTGAATGCCATCTAACCAAGAATTAATTCTACAGCTTATAGGTTACACAGTAATTCTCTAGATAACTTAACGAGTAATTATAGCACAAATTACACATTTTAGGTAATACTTAGTTGAATGTATTTTTTGTGTTAAATTAATTAGACCCCCCAGCGATCTAAAAGTTAGTTCAAGTTTGAATCATTTTCTTGCATAGTGTATACTGCTATTATGGTAACCATGAATAACATTTTTATGTTCACTTAAGTGATCTTTGCTTCCTCTTGAAAGAGCAGCTGCCTCATACAGCTTCCTTTCTACTACCCTCTACCCCAGATGGACCTGTTACTGTGTACACTAAGGAAAAGAACCATCATATTAACTTCTCAACTGTAAAAAGAAATACATGTGAATGAGAAGCCCAACAGCCTCTAGTCCTAAAGTGTTACCTGCCAGCCGCCATTCCTGTTAGTGGCTGGGAACTGGTACATTGTTACTAGACTTCTATTCCATTCTTCTAGTTCTTGTTTACCACTTAGATTCCTGTGTCAGAGATGCATGATGTTCTCACCAAATGAATTTAAATTCCCTTTGACATTTTAAGTAAATATGAATATTTTATCATTTAATGCCATAGAAAGGGAAGTTTATTTACTTTTGGCTACTATGATATGCATAGCATCTTTTCCTCTAGACTAATTTCATACAGAAGAAAACTACACAGACAGAAACAACATGATCTGTTTCCTATTTCGGTGAGCAGCGATAGTGAAATTGTCTTTTCTAAATTCTTGTTTGTTCACTGATGCTTTCTAGTCACCTATGCACAGGCTTCTGGTTTGGGTGTTTATACTACAGACAATGAAGAGTCCTGAAATCCAAGGCTTACCTGTAACGTGACCGAGAAATAGAGAGGCTTTATGGCAATCACTGTTCTGACCATGCGTCTCTTATTTTCTTTAGCCGTCACGTGGTGTATTTGAAGAAATGAAGTATTTGGAACTTATGATCGTTAATGATCACAAGACGGTAAGACTATAGAATTGATGCTGTCCTAGTCACTGCTCTGTTGCTGTGAAGAGATGTCATGACCAAGGCAACTTATGAAAGAAAGCATTGAATCGGGGCCTTGCACACAACCTCAAAGGGCGAGTCCATGATCATCAGGTGAGCATGATGCTGAGCAGTAGCGAGAGCTTACATTTGATCAATAAGCAGGAGGCAAAGGTGGAGGGACTGGCATTGGCTTTTAAAGCATCAAAGCCCACGCCCAGTGACACACCTCCTCCAACAAGGCCACACCTCCTAATCCTTCCCAAACAGTTCCACCAACATATGCCCATGGGACATTCTCATTCAAGCAACCACAGATACCCAATAGCTTGTGAAACAAAAAATGCATTTCACTTTAGCTGTTACTTGTACAGTAAAGTACCTATATTTAGACACAATCCTTTGGTGAGTCTAACAGAGCATTGTGTTCTAGATGAGAAAGAGATAGTAACTAATTTTTACAGCTATAATTTATCTCTTTAATAGAGATTACAATGGAGATATTTACCAATATGATGTTTATCACTTGTCTATGTTTAAAATGCTTACTGTCTACTTTTCACATCTTGGTGTTTGGTCACTGATTCATTATTTTGTTCCATGCCTTTGTTCTGTGCACAACAGCTTTAGAGATAATACAATAAAATGCTTATACAATGTCATATAAATCATTCCTGTTACATACTGTGTGTGTGTATTCCATCCCTAGCAATGAAAAAACAAATAAACAAACAAATTAAAGGTCTATCTAAGAGACCGTTTTAAATCAGTGTTTTATTTTACAAAATATCAACAATATAAATAACTTTGTGTTACACGTGTAAATGTGAAACACGTTGCACTCGGTAACGCTGAAGAGAATTATGGGCAGAAGTCGCCACTCTCCATTTGAGCATCCTACTCATTTTTTAGATTTTTAAATACACTTTTAAAATATTGGCTCATCTCCAGTGTTTACCTGTTCCCGTGGTGGGTGATTTCAAGCCATTAAAGTGAGACTCTTGATTTGAAGCTAGGTAAGGATGTGACTGAGTTTTTCTTCTGCAATCTCCAAACTCTTTAGGCCAGAGATTATTTTGCTATAGTTATGCCGTTCAATCCTAAAAATTGCTAATTAATTGACTTTAGTTGATTTTACAGAAATGGAGTTATATTTTTGAAAGATTATGAAGATGAGAACTTTGGAAAAATATTTAAACATCAGTTATGAGTAAAATTTTATAAAATATTGAAATATAAATTTAAACAGTATCAAGTCCTTGTTTTATGAAAACCCAAGTTAAACTTTATGATAAAATTGTACTTTGTACTAAGCTGACCACATGAAGTTGCAGTCAACAGTCTCTTCAGAGAAACCCTTGAGACTGTACATGACAAAGGCTTGCACATTGAAACTTTTATTTGAGTCTTTTACTTTAAAGGATGTTCAAATTAATTAACATTAATTACTAAATATTAATTCAGTTGTGTTGAAAATAATTTTCCCCATGGAATTCTTTTTATTTTTGTAGACAGGCTTAATTTTCTGCCAGTCTTTAAATAAACTTCTTGAGATATGCCAGTAAGAAGGAAAATTTGTTAGAATTACATATACCTGAAAGTCGTTCCTGGTAAGGAGAACCGAGTGTTAGGTGGTGACTCGCTCTGGGAAAGACTCAAGTCTGAGTTCCTGAAGGTTGATGGGGTGGGGGGGGGCGTCTCCCTCTTAGCCCCTTTTGCAGGCTGAGGTTTTCCCAACTACTTTTCAAACCTGATGGTTGTGCATGCTGTGAAATTATGTCTTTAGAAGCTTGAGCTTTCCCTAACATCCATTATACAGACCTTGTGATGTATGGATACAATAAGTAAGCTGTGTACCACACTGTTGAAGGTGCAAAGTGCACGTGCTTTCTGCCCACATGAGTAGCTGAGAACATCAGTTCTATAAAGGTTTATTTTGTTCACTGTTATTAGTGTGTGTGTGTGTGTGTGAGAGAGAGAGAGAGAGAGAGCTCACAAGAGTACCACAGTGTCCCCAATTGTGCATAAAATGCAATAGCTCCTTCCTCAAAAAAATATTATTTTCTACAGAGAAAACTTTATTTGCTTATGCCACATATTTTGTGGTAAAAAAAATCACCATCTTATTTGGGGTATAATATCTTTTAATTTATTTTAAACATTTGTTTGTGTGTGTGTGTGTGTGTGTGTGTGTGTGTGTGTGTGTGTGATGGTTGTAGGCATTCATGGTGTGGAAGTCAGAGATCAGCTTTCAGGGAGCAGTGTTTTTCTTCTTCCTTGTTGCTTCTGCTGTGCTGCGCTCCAGACCATCTGGCAAGTCAGCCTCCACTCCCTGCCTCACTATAGGGTGCTGGAATTACAGATGCCTGACATCAATTCTGGCTCGCGCTCTCTCTCTCTCTCTCTCTCTCTCTCTCTCTCTCTCTCTCTCTCTGTGGATTCAGAGGACTAAACTATTGTTAGGATTACGAGGCAAGCGTTTCCTCACTGAGCCTTCTCAACAGTGCATATCTTTTAATTAAAAAATAATTTAAGCCTTTAAATCAACAAAAGTTGGGTTTTCATTGCAAAAATTTATATTGGATGAGAATCGGGCATGATATTTTAATGGTGAATCGGGGAGATATATTTTCAAAATGAAAACAAACAAACAGCCTTGATTTTTGGATGGTGACAATTCCCAGGATAAAATGAAACAGACTGAGAGTTTCTGGCATTTAAAAAATGATTGCTATGGACTAATAGCGCTAAATGTTCCCCTTGCCTCAAGACCAGGTTGCATTCTGCATTCGGTTCTGTCATCGTCCCGAATGAATATTCACTTTTAAGAATCCTCATAGGAGTTGAGAAAAGCCGTTCTGGAGGAAATCTTTTTATCAAGCGAAGATGTACAATATAAATCGCTGCAGAAACGCACTGACTGGGTAGGGAGCAGAGCGCCGCCCTCCTGGGCGCCAGAGTGAGCTGGGCTAAGTGAATCTCTCAGTTTCCTGTGCCTGGAGACTGGCTACCGGGCTTTAGCGTGACCTTCCCGTCACAAACCCCTTCTCGCAGTGTTTGTACTGTACGAGTCAGCGGGATTTTATAATTCTTACCTTTGGGTTGAAAATAAGGTTCTGCTTTAATTGTTTTCAAAAGGGCACATTTCTTAAGGGGCTCATTTATTCAGGAAGTGAAAGCCAATTTGCTGGTTTAAATGGAAATGGTTTTCAGTGATCAGAAAATGTGAAGGTAAGTTCTATCATAAATGGAGCCTGCACATTTTTCTTTATTTGCCAAATTAGTTCTCATTCATGCAGGAAATGGAAACATTTTGCCTACATTTGCATTAAAGCTCCTCTCTTTAATATTGGCTGCCTGAAAAATTGCACCTATCGTATTTTGAACAAGCAGCCCAATTATCAGTGGCTTTCAATTAGAAAGGAAAAAAAATTTCTCAAATTTGGAGACAGCATCTTGGTACCTAGCTGGCGGAACCGAATTTGTGAGCAATTATAGCTTGATAACAGTCTGCAAACATTTCTTTGAGCTGCTTGAGCTAAAAATAAATATTAAAAAACTGCCTAATAAAAAATTGGTTGAGATATTTTAAAGCACATGCAAAGCCAGTGTTTTGCTTCCATTACTGCTGCGTTATTAAATATGAACCAGTAAGTGAAAATCAATGATGACTCAAATATTTTTTTCAATTAAAACCTCATTTGGTTTTCCTTATTTAAAAAACACTGTATTTTTTTATGCACCAAACAAATTACAAATTTTTATCAGTAATCCTGACTTGTTGGGGCTATTTAATAAACAGTAGCTTATAACTCTTTCATAAGAATTATTAACTGAATAAATTAATCTCATCTTCCAGCTCAGAATAAGACAAATTTGTTTTCAGCCCCATGATCCAAGATAAATTATTTGAGGATTAATAAATCTCACTTCCATAAAGCTGTGTTGAAGGAGAGACAGTTGTTCATAGATCCTAGGTGCCCAGGAAATGGGATTTCAAGTTAATAAAACTAGTGTTTTCTCTGTGAGGCTGGGAACCCAGCAAGTCCCTGTCCCTGAGCTTCCTCCCCTCCCTGCATCAATGAATACAGACCTCCCTCCCTCCCTCCCTCCCTCCCTCCCTCCCTCCCTCCCTCCCTCCCTCCCTCCTTCCCTCTCTCCCTCCGTCCCTCCCTCCCTCCCTCCCTCCCTCCCTCCCTTGAACAGCTTTCTTCTTTTCTGGTTTCTAAGACAGCAGTCCTCTCTCTACTATTTATTCTAACTATTATATAGCTGACCTCTCAGATTATGTGTCTGCCTACTCTCCAGCCCCAACCTCTAAATTGAATCAGGACTCTGTGGCCCTTCCTGACTGACAGCTTCCAGCTTGAAGTCTTTAAATAGGATTATGACATGAGATCTTCCAGCCCTTATTTCAGAGCTCTAGACTTCTGAGTTCCGTACTCAGGGAACTCACTGTGAACTCGGTATCTTTGCTTTGGTACTAAGCAGGCCATTCACATTTGGTACCCTCCCCTAACCCTAACCCTAACTGCACTGGTCCCAACGTGTCTTTTGAAATTCATGGGTTAAGAACAGTTTTCAAATTCACATGGTCGTGGTATTCAGAGGTAGGGTCTTTGGGAAGTATCTAAGATTATATGAGGAGAAAAAATGTGATTTTTATTATAAATATACTTAATCCTTCTGATAGATATAATGGATTTAATAACTATAATTTAAGATAAATTTCAAAGACTTGCATAGTACAAAAAAGTTATTAGTTTAAATCATGTTTTTATTTTTTTCTTGTGGTTGTAAAACTAGCAATAGCCTCATGGAGCAGCTGAGGTCATGGTGCTCCTAAAGCAGACTTGAGCTTTCAGAGGTCCTCCTCTTCAACATATGTTAAGTAAAGTATCCGACTTCCTGATAAAAATGCAGCCCGTTAGTGGGGGTGCAGAGTACAATGGTAGAACATTTGCTCCACAGTGGTAGAATATGAAGTCTTGGACTGTGTCCCCTGTACTACAAACAAAACCAAACCTCCCCGAAACCCAAATTAATGCCCATAGATGTTTTGCTCTGTTCTTGAGACAGGGCCTTGTTCTTGAATGCTTGGACTCACGGGCTCTTCCTATCTCTGTCCCCTGAGTGCTGAGATTATAGGCGTGCATCACCATACCAGGCCCACATATTGACATATAAAGCACTTTTGCTAAGTTTTCTTAAATAATTATAGTGAGCCAGTATTGTTTGGCATACTTCTTTGACTTTTTAGCCCTTCTTTGGCTTTGATCATCCAGAATTAAGGCTTGCTCTCGGAGTGGCATCCTCATGAAGGATTTACCGAATGCAAGGCAAATTCTTCTCTGTCTTGGACAATATCTGGAGTGCTACCTGAAAAGAAATGGTCTTGACCCGTGCATGGCCTTGAGTTCAAAGTGAGGAAGTTGTCCTGTTGAGACTGGGTTTTGGTCTATGCCCTTTGTAGATGGTAAAGATTCATTTTTATAAAAACAAAAGAGCCAAATAGGTTGCTTTTAAGACTGAATTAGAGGTTGACTTCTGTAGGCTCCTTCAGGCCCTGGGATATCATGAGTATTTTACAGTTTTGCTGCCTTGGTTTGGGTTGTAGGGAAAGAAGAAGGAGAAGGAGAAGAAAAAAGCAACACTGTCTCTAGTGTGGCCCAAACCAATTTCTGACCTTTTGATGCACGTTTCTAGTATCCCGCAGAGGTCTCTGCTCATAGTCAATTAGGATTTGATAGTGACTGTTTATCTTCTTGCTCTCCAGTATAAGAAGCACCGCTCTTCTCATGCGCATACCAACAACTTCGCAAAGTCTGTGGTCAACCTGGTAGATTCTGTAAGTAGCCTGGTTTTCTTGAAACTTCTCTTTGCTAATTGAAAAGGCATGGCTTATACCTCCTTCTCTCTATTCACTGATTATATTAGCTATTACTTGGATGAAATAAAAAGTTTCTTCACATACATATCTATACATATTCATATTCATATCCTGGTGAATAAACTGTCGGATGGTAAGCTTTGTGAAAAGTATTCTGGGCTTTAGAATTCTCAGAATCCCCAAGATACTTCAGCATTGTTTCTTTCTTTTAAGCTTATTGACTTTCATTAATTCTCATTTTAATTCTGTGTATCTGTGGGGTGCAGTGTAATAATTTGATACATGTGTACGGTATCTAATGAGCAAATCAGAGTAGCTAGCATCGCCACCTCCTTCAACAGTGAGAAATTTTTATTAACCCACAGTAATTGTATAGCATTGCCTCTGCTGGTACCAGAGTCCGTGGGGGATAAAGAGCAATGGAGGAAGCCTGTAAAGCTGGAAATTAGCCTCCGCAAATGGGGCTTTATTAATAACTACTTGAGCTTTTCCTAAATATTTTGCGTAAGTCGAGAAGTTCTAATGGATTGAGGCAGCATGTGTTTGGAGGGTTGAGATAGATAAAAATTTCAAGGCCATGTATTTATTATCTTAATTCTCCCATGGTGGAATATTTCAGACTTAATTTCTAGTATTCTAGGTGATAGAATTGGGTGTCTGTCATCACCTCATAAAATAATTTGAAGTGATAAGATGTCTACTTCTCTCAAAGAGGATCCGACCCTCCGTATCTTCACTGTTGACATGCCTTTCCCTTCCTGTCCGCTCCTAAGTTCCAAAGAATGATCATTTAGACTTTCTTCTTGTTCCCGCCTTAGGTAGTAACCCCACAGAGCTGGATCCCATCCCTTATGTCCCGATAAATAATTCAATTTGACTCACTTAAATGAATTTATGTATTCTTCTGTGAAGTGCTACTTTGTTAGGTTAAATATATTTTTATCTTGTACTTTTTTTTTGTATGGTCCCTCTTAACTGTGGAAAAAAAAAATCCTTTTTATAAATTGCCGAGCATCTCAATGCTACTTACTCACTCTGAGGATCTGCCTTTTAAACAGCCCCAAACCACCCGTCATGTAAATATTCATAACATATTTTGTGCACCTAGCATATGTTATGTGCCTCATAGGCACAGCTGACAAAATTGTAATATGAGTTGATGCGCATAGAATATGTAATATAAAATTAAGGTTGAGCCCCTGAGCGCCAGTTTACATCTGCCTTATTACTTTTCTTTAATTTCAGCTCTTGTCATTCTGCTCACAGGAAAGGAAGGCATAGACGGATATGGAAAAGAGAATCTTAAATACACCTTCTTCCATGCAAAATCTATTTATTAGGCAGCATCTCTGCATCCGGAATCTCTGCATGATTGAGTAGACTCATACTTTACAAAATTTAATTTTAGTTTGTGCTATATTTGTAAAGTTCCGAAGCTAATCACTGATTACACTTAACTCATCCTTGCGTAAAGTCACTATAGCATCAACTTTTTGATAATATCTTTATTCAGTGGCTTCAAAGACCATTCATTTGTTTTCTTAGATAGTTTCAAAGTAAGACAACATGGCAACTCTCACTGAAGCTGCTTAACTATGTGCGTTATTTATTTGGCCCAAAGTAGAACAGAAGCACAGCAAACTGTGTGTGAGTGATTCCACTCTGCAGTGAGGCTGACATGGGTGATGTAAATCTGTTTGTTCCCCTCTCTTGGCCTCAGCTCTGAGATTCACTCTGAGGATTATTACGTTGTGTGGCAAGGCAGCTGTACTGTCTGATGAACTGTCCTAACGCTGCAGGTTATATTGCACGTAGAGTCACTATGTCAGGCTTGGGCTTCTCGCCTCCTGTGGGGTTTGGAAAGGTTATTTTGCTGAACCCTGTTGTCAGAGCAGGTCCTGACTTGAGAATCTTATCATCCTTGCATCCGTCTCATAAGATGCCAGGCAGCTGAAGGAAGGAATAATCTTTACGAGAGTAGAGAATACTTAATTGTATGAGTTTTCTTCTTTGCTTTGGCTCTTGGAAAAGAGAAATTGGAGCCGGTTCTGTGTGATTGGCTAATTCTGACCCGTGTTCTCTCACCTCCCCCCTCTTCCCTTCCGCTGACTGACTCACTGATTGTCTGACCCAGTGTTTTCCTCCGGCACCTGTCCTGTTGTATACCCTCAGATTTACAAGGAACAACTCAACACTAGGGTTGTCCTAGTGGCCGTAGAGACCTGGACTGAGAAGGATCAAATTGACATCACCATCAACCCCGTGCAGATGCTGTACGAGTTCTCCAAGTACCGGCAGCGCATCAAGCAGCATGCTGATGTGGTCCACCTCATCTCGTATGTGCTCGTTCCCATGGTTACTGCAGTTTCCACTCGGGGTTTCTCTTTATCTCCGCACGGTATCAGGGAGCAGTGACTTCTGCAGCGTTGCTGCTGGCCCCCTTCCCCCCTTCTCTGTTCAGAGAGGTGGAATTCCAGGGCTGGCACGCTGTGGTTCTGTGGCCACTAACTCTACCGTCTGACCACAGAGCTCCCATCCCATCCTCCATCCAAGTTGCTGCTGGCACTGTTGTCTTCAGTGCAGGCAGCAGGAACGCCAGACTTGGAGACAGGCTTTGCTAGACCATAGTCACATGACCACACCTGGCCGTAGGAAGTCTAGGAAATGCCTTTTTAGAAGAACCATTGAAAACAGTTGTGTTTCTGCCACTAAGGAAGAGGCCTATCCTTCTTACCCTTTTCCTCTTCCCCTCTCAAAGCTGTTTCCAACCTGACTCCATGGTTCTGTCCCGCAATCAAACCAAGCAACACCTTCCTTCCTTGCCATCGTTACCTTTTACTTCTTTCTCAGCCTCCATCAATTTATAATAAGTTAGCATAAGCTATTCTCTAGTAGAAAGAGTCAGTGTGTTTCTAAGAGCATGCATTGAAATATTTTTAAATCAGTTTTGATTTCCAGTTGAGGGTGGTGTTCAGGCTGTGAGGTGTGTGGGAGAATGCACGTGGGTTGGGAGTGTTATGTGGTGTTTTCTAATGGTGCTTTGTTTTCCTAAGGCGGGTGACATTCCATTACAAGAGAAGCAGTCTGAGTTACTTCGGAGGTGTGTGCTCTCGCGTGAGAGGGGTCGGTGTAAATGAGGTAACTTTCTTTAACTGGAGTTGTCTCTGCAACTGCTCCTCTTTATTCATTAAGACCCAGTGTATAATAGTGCATGCTCTGAATGCTGGCATTGACAATGTAACCTGGATGACAGATCAGAAAACAGAGCCCAAAGCCCTCCTTTAAGTTTATAGTCATAGCTTTGGATAGCATCATGGTAGTTTCGCAAAGTATAAAAATTACCTGAAAATAGGCTCAGAGATTTTTTTTTAGGCCTGTATAGCTGAGACGTCAAGTTTTTATAAACCTATTAATCTTTTTCCTATGATGCTTTTTAATTTTTAGTACTTTCCTGCATATATTAAAATTAACTCCTTAATATCAAAAGTTTACAAATTAAAGTTTGTCTCTCTATGCAAATTTTCATTTTTATGTTTTCTGCTTAAGTTTGGTATGAATGATAACAAATGTTTTCATGGAATTATTGTTTGAGTAAGTTTATTATGAAAATTCTTAATTGAAAGAAGCACCCCAAAGCTGCTCAGTGGGCGACCTTTCTTGCCATGTCTGCATTGAGTTTATCCTTAGCTCACGTTAGTTGGAGCCCAGCCTTGGCGACTTGTGTTTTCGGTTTCCATGTGAAAATCTTCCTGTACTCAATGCTTCTAGTGGCACCGTCTCAAGGGGGAAATGATTCAAGTCCTATGCTACCTTTAGATGTTGTAAAGCTCTACTTAGGGACTTGGAATGATAGTGACAACCGCTAAGGAATAATAACTGTGCCTGTGCACTCTCTCAAATGTTTCCCACACACTTTCAACTCGGAAAACCAGTACGGTCTTCCAATGGCAGTGGCACAAGTATTGTCTCAGAGCCTGGCTCAAAACCTCGGAATCCAGTGGGAACCTTCTAGTAGAAAGCCAAGTATGTACCGTGACTTTCTTACTTGAGTCCATGTGTAATTCTGTCTGTGTAATGCATGTCCAGTCATTGAGAATGTTTTATGCCCTAAGTCACTGTAGTTTAATGATAGTGTTATGTCATTCCTTTAAAAAAAAAGTCTTGAAATAATTATTAGACTATTTAGGTGGGAGATATTTCTCTTTCAAAATCCATAAGCTCATACTTCGTCTGTTCTTTCTTATTGAGACTGTTGAGACAAGGTGGGGTGGTGGTTGATTGATACGCTTCTCTGAGTCCTAACCATAGACACCACATACCAGCAACAGCTCCATGGAAAGTTTATCAAAGATACAGTGGACTGGGAAGGAGCTAAGGTCTAGCGGACAAGGGTCTTATATTTGAGTGCTCACAACCCCCTTCCCCACATAGTTACATCCAGAAAGGTGAGCCCCTTGCTCCCCTTCCTGGAAAAGCCTGCCACTGGCCTTTTAAGGTTGGGATGGGTGGAGAGGGACAGACTAGTCCTGTGGTTCAGAGGTAGGTCCAAGAGGGAGTTCATCCATGGCCTCTGACCCATGCAGCAACCAAAGTAAAACAAGTGGTCATTGATATCACTTCATTTGGTCAATGTTTTTGTTGACCAGATGAGAAAAGGAAGGAAAGAACCAACTTTTCCAGTAGACTGAGTAGTAAGAGCCATCAGAGATTTAGAAGCTTGTGGAAATACCTTATTTCTTTTTAAAATCAGGCTAAAGTCCACACCTCATTTCTTTTAAAAGCAGGATAAAGTCCTACCTGAATTATAGTCCTCTTTGTGCTAGCGCAGTAGTCAAATATAATTTTGAAAAATTTTTGTGGATAAAAGGCAAAACATCACAATAGGACCTTGAGGAGAAAGAGAGCAGCATGTTCGCCCATTGTCCATTTAATGAGAAAATAAGCTGAAGTCGTCATCCTCTTACTATAATCGTGAGAGCCAGGAGTAAGAATCTCTTTTCCCACCGAGACTTTCCCAGAGAAGAAAAGGAAAATGCATTATCTTGCTTGCTGTCCTCTGTGTGATTAATATATAGCACCGTGGGGAAGTGGAACAGCATCTTGTGTCCACAGGCTTGATTCCCTTTATGAGTAAGTACATTAATGACCAAGCACACAGTCACGACAACACCTGCAACATTTTGCAGCTCTCTATAAGCTTTCTTTACTAATATCCTGCTCAGAGCATGTGCTTTCTCGTGGCAGTGGTTACGCCACATTAAAGTTGTAGAACCTGGCCCAGATAGCACAGAATCAGTACGGAGAGTCACCAGGTTTAATAACTTAATTGAAAATCTTGGAGGCCAGTACTGGGGTCACCTGAGAGGTGTTAATGGATTGGATGGTGTAGTAGCATAGGATGAGATTGCTCTCCAAGTCTCTGACTGATTCTGGTGGTGACTCCAGCAAATTGAATTTCTTTCTTTAACTGCTCGGTGTCTGAAGGACTTTGGTGACATTGTACTGTATTCTTTCAGATCACCCAGGGATGCCATCTGTGTCGACCCTGGAACCACTCCGGGAGACAGGCAGAGAGACACGGCTTTCATTTTAGAAGCAGACATCCCCCCCTCCCCCCACCCCAAAAAAGAAGAGCTGAGTGGCTTCCCTATTTCTTAGCTGTAGATTAGAATCCAGCCTTTTGTTTCTAGCCCATCATACTTGTAACTAAGCATTGGGTTTTATGACTCTAATTGGCATGTCTGAGTTACAAAAACCAAAGAGAGGCCCAAGTTTTTTCTTAGGAAGCAACCTATATTGCAGGCATAAGGAGCCATTGATTTAGAGAAAAGAAAGGGGGCTTTGCAGGGCGCTGCTGTGGTGTGGAGTGCCACTGAGGAGGTTTTGCAGGAGCTGGAGCAAACTGAAGCTCTGTCTTTGTTTTCCTCCCTCCCTTTGTTGCTCTATTATTCACCGGACTAGAATGTGAATGCATAGAATCCTGGGGCGGCTGCATCATGGAGGAAACAGGGTGAGTCTGCATTACTCTTGCATTTGCTGTATGCCTGTTGCAAAAATTGCTGCATATATAATAATTAGAAACACAGTCTCTCAGGCACTGGTCTTTTAGACTAAGCACTTAGTATAAATTCAATAATTAATTGTCTGATATTTTAAAACTGACAGTGCTAATTCACTTTATATTTTTAATTTTTAATTTAAGGCTGGGGAGAAAGTGAAATGGATTGGTTACTTTTATTTATTAACCCTTACAGGAGTCACATGACTAAACACTTCTGCATTTAGGGGAGGCATTAATCTTTTAATAAACTTAAAATAAAAGCAGATGGTCTATCAGAAGCAGTCAGTGAGAATCAATTCAGTCATCTATTTATATTATTGGGAACTTATAAAAGTATGTTTATGGTAATAAATTTGTACTATATTGTTTATGGAGTCAACAGAGCTTTTTAAATTCAGTTATTTGGTTAAACAAGAGAGTTGTCAAGTGGTGGGCAGTGGTGGACAATCCACATCAATCCACCTGTTGTCCTTGGTGGGCACTTTTGTAACTGGACCAGCTGTTTCCTAGCGTCAGTGTGCTGAGCCCTGGGGCCACTGCGGTCTCCACAAGACACAGGACTGTGCAGGCCGACACTAGGCCTCTGGAGCTGGAGGAGGAGAGGTGTCTCTTGCTCTCTTTGTTCAGGCTGGGCACCTGCATGCTGGCAATTTCTAGTCCTACCTTTGTTCTGCACTGGCTACCAAAGGTGCCACCTCCTTCTACAGGGCCCCTTCCTTCTTCTTCTACCAGACCCTGGAGAGGAGAAGGTTTGTACACTTAACCGTTATCCCCGTGAGTTCAAAACATCTTCCTAGAAGTGCAGTCTCGTCTGGACATGCTTGCCTTCCCCAGCCACATTACTGTGTCACATGGTCGAGTCCTGTATGGTGATACAGGTTTAATAGCTACCGTAGAGGACAGTACCATTTATAATTGTATGGCAATATTATTGTCTTTTAAACTGTTGATTTCTAAATGAATTTTGGATTGACTACTCAAAAGATAAAGAAAACTATTTGAAGTTAATGTATGTGATATATATTTGATATAGTTCTTATAAGACATCACTGTCAATAGAGGTGAGTTTTAATCCTATATGTACCCTCATATATCAGAATACATAAACTATTGTATTATAGTCTAGAATGGCCTCTCACATCAGGCACTATTGCAGACGTTCCCAAGGAACCATCGCGTATGATGTAGCTTAACCTTGACGTGTGCATGCTGTTCCCTTGTGTACTGACATAGGGGTCTTAATTTGATTGAATAAATCAGAGAGAGGTTCATTTTTTATTCATGCTAAATCATGAATATTGCTCAATAATTGTATTTGAAATGAAGAATAAAGAGCCATTGCTCATGGGAACATGCCTTAATTCCTTTTTGCTGTGGGCGTACACACTGATAGCATATGCATGTGTGATCCAGCACATTCTTCAGGGTTTATTCATTTACTTAAAATTTGAATTATTGAAGCCTGAGTAACATTGTCTTTAATAAATCGACCCTCCTGACTCCCTCTTCCAACAAACAAGGTTTAGTGAGCTGATGAACCCCGTTTATTCAGAACAGATTAGAAGAAAAAGATTGCCTTTATTGAGACGTAATAAACAAAAATAATCAAACTTTAAAACCTAGCTTACATGTAAGGTTTTATCGCAACCCTTTCAAGTTGTGTTTCAAGACAGAGATTTTATGAGGGTTGGTGGAAGGGGAGTAACCAAGCCTCCAATTCTGTGATGGTTTTTCTTTTTCTTTCTTTTACATACTCTACCTCATATATGTAGACACTTGGGTCCACACGTCAATATTTGTACAGATTCGTCTACACCCAGAGTGAACATTTAGTGGCTTTTCATTTTCTTCTCTTACGATTGCTTCTCTGAAATTGCTTACACACTTGATTCTTTACTTCTTAAGGGTGTCCCACTCTCGGAAGTTCTCCAAGTGCAGCATCTCAGAGTACCGAGACTTTTTACAGAGGGGAGGCGGGGCCTGCCTCTTCAACAGGCCAACAAAGGTCAGTCATTTGGGAAGTGAAATTATTTTTCCCAATGTTTAACAGTAAAGAATGTGCCAAACATCAGCGATTTCTCTCAGGAAACGGGTCTCTGGTCACACGGATTAATAAATCGTTACAAGCTATCTACCTTTCTCGGCCTTCCAGATGCTAGAGTTAAGGTAGGAACTGCTATAGCCACCGTGGGAAGATGTTCAGTTATAGAAAGCCTCTGCATGCTGAAGACGGAGTAAGATCACCTGGGGCGTCAGTGTTCAGTGTTTGCTTGCACACTCCCGAGTCCCCCCAAAATGCATAAACTTCCCCAAATTTTTATGTTAGTGTTGTTACCTTCCCGCTGAGAGATGGGAAATGAGGATGAGAAGCCTTTACTTCCTTGAGCTTGTTCTCTGCCAGCAATCTCTTAACCTTGGCATTCTTTCTGGAGACTTATTTTCCCTCTCTTCAGGAGAGCCTCGTCTGTCTGCCCTCCAACCCCAACTCCTCCACCTTCTGGAGGGATCTGATCCAGGAAGGAAGCATTACTGACGTCAGTCAAGCCCCCCCCAGCCCCACCCAAATGATCTAACATTTACAGGTTCCGTAAACACTATAAGTATTTCTGTTACATAGTCCCCTTCCCTTGGGAACACAAGCTGTCACTGACATTTCATAGGTATATGTATAAACAATATTGCAACTCCTTAGCCACAAATTAAAAAAAAAAAAACATACACATTTCCAGAAGAGGTTTTTAGGAGTTTTCAGGAAACACATTTGACAGCAAATCTCCTTAATTTTGAAAATCTTCATTCAGTCCTCATGATGTAAATATTTATGTCTTGCTGTGGAAGCATGGAATTGTTGGTTTGTAAGATATTTGACATTAAACCCAGAATTCTCAAACTGACAAGCTAAAGCCTTTGCATAAAGCCCTGTGCTTTTTATAGGAGCGTGCTTGGAAATAAAGCAGGCCAGCAGTTGAAAAGATAGTGTTGTCTTTAGAATACACCTCATGAGTCAGGCGGAGTTCATTTGCATGGAAAGTGTTCGATATTCTCCAAATGTAAAGAGTGGCAATATCATGTCGACCTTTTCTTTAAAAAAAAAAAAAATGGTGAGGAAGACAAACAACGGATAGACTAATTAATTCCATACCCACAGCTGAGCGATACAGGTCAGGGAATGGAAGCCTGGGATCAGGCATCCCTGTAAAATCTCAGGGAAAGAAAAGCTCTGTGAATTCCGGAAAAAGAATTGAGACTTTTAAAGTTACTTTGCACTAATAAAATAGCCCAACAGCCTTTCCTGGCAGTGCCCGCCAGGCACAGGAACCAGAAGACTCCAAGGCGTTTGAAATGACTGGGATCTGTAATGAAGAGCTAATAGGAACTGCTGGCGGTTCTGAATCACACAGCGCACGGTTAGTGTTACCTTGCCCTGCAGCTGCCAGCTAATTGTAAGCACGCTGCTTGAGGAAACAAGATTCGCTTGTCTGGGGAGGTGAAGGTTGCCAGGATATATACACACAGAGCCGTCATTGCATTTCTCAGGTTACCTGTGCGCAGGAAGACAATTATCAAAAAATAACCATGTTTACATATTCAATTTCAGAAGGATACTTTCTCTTTTTAAACTACAAGTTACAATGATTAAAAAAAGAAAGAAGGCCCCATGGATTCCAGTGACTAGTTTAAATGCGTTTATGTTCAAGAGTAACTTTTCTCCCTGTGTTTCCAGCCAGTGGCTGCATGCATAGGCGTGCGTTGCTGTTCTGATCGGTTTAAATGCATGTTCTCCATGCTTTAGGAATCTTTTCAATTGCGGCGATTTCCGTCTGGTTTGAGATGGTGACCTATCTCAGGAAGGGGAAAGAGCCCAAGAAGCAAAGGCTGGGAAGCCTGGAACCAAGTGTTGGTTGTCTTTTAGCTGTTCCAGCCTTTTCTGTTTTCTCCTGCCTGCAAATCTAAGTAGCGCTGACATCAGTACTATTGACTCCACCCAGCGTGCTAGGAATGTTTCCTTGCTTTGGACAGCAGTTCCTTCCTGGAACTAGTAGAGCCAGGTCTTTCCTGGGTAGTGGAAAGTGCATGGCAGCGGAAGGGAACTGACGCCCACAGTGTATATGGCTGCTGGGGGCAGGCTCTTCCTCTCTTGTTCATGGCGTTGAGCATTTGTGTTGGGATGTGCTGTTCCAGATACCCACAACACACACGCACAAGAGGTGCTCAGACCCAGAGAAATTCTGTGCCCATAGGAAATAGACACATTTGTCATAAGCAATCAACTCCCCTAACAATTGCTCTGCTATGCTTTTATCCAGAAACAAGTTCATGGCAAAACTAGGGGGGAATATTCTAGAAACTTGCCTCTGTTATGACTACAGCAATGACTGAGAGAGTTCTGTGTATTCATTCATGTGTCTATACATCAACTTAATTTTTTCTTTATGAAACTAAATTGGGTATTAAAAGATGGATTTGCACATAGTTAATTGAATTAAACTCCCAGGTTACTGGATTCATTTTCTTTCTGCTCATAGGTAATTCAAGAAATGCAATGGCGGCACTTTGTGCCAGACAGTGCAGATTTCTCTCCAGTGAGTGTGGTGGATTTGAAGCTCTGGCAACATTGTTCTAAGCTTATTGGCATTTCCTTGATTGTAATTCTCACATTTGGCTTCTACTAAACATATTTGTCTTTCTGACAGTTTTGATATCTTCTCAGCTGTCTTCAGTCAAGTCAGCAAGTTCGATATCTATGGGTCTTATTAGTAATACATTTTTGCTCCATTAGGAAACATGAAAAGTGATCCATTTCTCTTGACGGCTTATCTCCGTCAGAAGTCACTCTAATGCTGAAGGGTATCTCCCGGGACCCCACTGAGGAAATTTTAGAGATCCCCCCTTTCTAACATGGTTTTAAGAGTGTTACTAATAAGCGGAGAGTATTCCCCACACAGACACAATATATAACAGTGGCCTGGAGTTTGGGTCTCTGCTCAATGCTGCACAGCTCACAACCCTTTTCTAATTCCAGCTCCAGGGGACCCAGAGCTCTTTTCCGGACTCTGTGGCTACCCAGGTGCTTGTATGCATACACTTACATCACTACACACATACACATAAGTAAAAAGAAACATGGAATCATAATAAATCATAGAAGAATCATACCACGGGTGACATAGCTGTGCCTGTGGCCAGGTTGGTGTGTGGATTTTCTGTGATAAATTCAAATGTTTCTCTTTGCATTCTCCCATCTCTTTCAGCTGTTTGAGCCCACAGAATGTGGGAATGGATACGTAGAGGCCGGGGAGGAATGCGACTGTGGTTTCCATGTGGTAAGTATAAGAGACCATCTCTACTCTCAGTGCGGGCCTTCCTCTGAGTTAACAAGAACAGTAGTGAGCAGCCATCATTCGTCATGGGGTCCTTGCCTGATTCTTTCCTTTTTCCCGACCACTTTGATCAATGCTTCATCCTAGCTCAGACACATAAGAATGAGCTATGTTGTTGTACGGCCTTGTCTGAAAAGCCTAATGGATTGTTCTAATCAAATTCCTGACCTTTAAAAAGTTACTTCAGGGCTCATACTCATCTCAGGCACCTTCTACAGAATCATCAACATTTTCCCATGCTGTGTGATTTTTTTTCCTTCATAAAACTAAACCTGGGCATTAAGAACATGGTAGAGTTACAGAGGCGTGGGTGTTGGGCCGGGGTCTGGTAAGGAGTCATCATACTTGTGGGAGGTCAGTCAGCTGAGGCGTGTGGCTGGGCTCTGTCTTCATTTACAGTGATTTACTCCTTTTAAATGCTAGCATACTGTCTGTAGAAGTCTTGTTATGTGATGCATAAGCTACACGTGGAGGGGGTGCAGGATGGGCAGTGGCATTGTCCTGGTTTAACTCAGAGAAGTGTTTTCTCTAGGAATGCTACGGAGTTTGCTGTAAGAAATGCTCACTCTCCAATGGGGCCCACTGCAGTGACGGCCCCTGCTGCAACGGCACCTCGTGTCTTGTGAGTCCCCTGGAAGTTTCATCTTTCTTCCCATGAGGTCTGCTGAGGTTTTGAGTGACTTGACACACATTTATGCGTGTTAGTCCTGCGATGCTGTAGAATCAGTAATTCTACCCAACTTCTGAGGCTCATAGCATTTCATCTGATAGTCATTCTGCACGTCCTCCCCTCCCAGGCTTCCTCTAGAGGGTGTATTTGTACATCCTCCAAACTAAATAAGTTGTCCTAGTAGCCCAGGTGAGCAGATTAAACTGTCAGACAGAAGGGAACAATTCAGTGGGTCTTTTAAATAATACCATCTGCCTCTGCCTTTCGTTCTCCAAACCTGATGCTACTTAGTTCTAGACCCACAGTAGAAACACCAGTGCTACAGCACCCATTCAACTTTCTGAATTCTTTGTAAAGTCAAGAAAGCCAAATGAGGAAGTATTTACCTATGTTTGCAAGCGTAGTGTGTGTGTGTGTGAGTGTGTGTGTGTGTATGTGTGTGTGTGTGCAGAGTCTTTCACCTACACTGACTTGCTAGTTACTTTTGAAAAATCATTTTAATACTTCTTTTTCTCAGATGGCAGATCCATGACATTTCTGATAAGTATAAAATTTATGAGATTTTATTACGTTTTTTCAATATCGGGAGGTTTCACATCATGATATTATAGAAGATTTCAGCTTAGTTTGTGGCTGCTTCACATTACCCGCCAAATGATATATTGCTTGAGGCTAATTAAGACTTCATATTTGCCCAGCCTTTGGCAGACAAACAAATGTTCTGTTTATCATAGGCAGTCATGGACGCCACTGAAGGTGATTTATATGGATTCATATGGACTGTAATTTTGTTGGGTGTATTTATGTAAAGCAAGATTAATACTAAGCTAGTGGACAGATTAGTGATGGTTTGATATACATATCAGTCCTTCAGGAAAATCTTAAATATTTAATGATGGTATTTTGTTCCTTCATGTTAAGCTAAACCAGTGTTTCTTCTCTATATAATTTTCATTGCACTGTTTTCTTAACACGTGGAGACAGTGGGTTTCATAGTCTTTACCCAGTAGTTTGATGCTCTTTAGTGTAGGGCAAGCATCTGAGCCTCATTTCTCTCTTCTTTTTATATTTGTTTTGTATTTTGAGACAGGGTTTCTCTGTGGCTTTGGAGCCTATCCTGGAACGTGCTCTGTAGACCAGGCTAACCTTGAACTCACATAGATCCATCTGTCTCTGCCTCTCAAGTGCTGGGATTAAAGGCGTGCGCCACCACTGCCCAGCCTGAGCCTCTTTTCTAACCTGCAATGATTTTACTAAGTTGTGAGACAGGTGGCTGATGATTATGATGAAGCGTTGAACTGTTGGTGGTTATAAGAATGCAGCCTTTTGGAAAGTCAGTTAACACCAGCTCCTAATGTTGGGTTTTGATTTTTAGTTTCAGTCACGAGGGTATGAATGTCGGGATGCCGTAAACAGCTGTGATATCACTGAGTACTGCACTGGAGACTCTGGCCAGGTATGGAAACTTTCGGCTCCTGTATTGTGTAACACACATTTTAATTCCTTTGATAAAGACTACATGCGTGAACTCGTTTTGGTTTCTTTATTTAGCTTTGTTCTCCAGATATTTCTAGCTCTCTACACCTATTACTTCAGGAAGTTTGGTATAGTGTTTTGGGATTTTCATCTCCCTTTTTTTTTTCCCTAAATGTCCCCTTCATATATATCTTTAGATGATTTATACTCAACTCATAAACCTTTTCCTCTAGGCTCCCACATCTTACATGCTGTTGTCAAGTATTTTGAACACATTTTTTAAAAACTAATTTTGGAAGGCAGCTGATATAGGAGACCAAGAGCAAGCAAAGCTTCTAACTTTCTGTCTCTCCCACTGTCCCCATGCATAGTCCTGCTTCTGAACCTCTGTGCTTTGACACGATTTTGGCCCATTAATATGATTATAGCACTGTAATTAATACTGACTTCTTGAATCCCTCATTGTATAATTTTTGTGCTTTTTATTGATAACATGCTATTTCACGTCCTTCTTTGCCATTCAAATGAACATCTGTGGAGTTACTTGCCAAGTACTGCTATAAATGCCAGAACATGGACGGGAACATGATTGTCCAGTCCTTGCTCTAGTGATATTTGTTTTTTGTTGTGTAGAAAGATTAGCAAGTTAATAGGGTTAGGGTTAGGGTTAGGGTTAGGGTTAGGGTTAGGGTTAGGGTTAGGGGTTAGGGGTTAGGGGTTAGGGTTAGGGGTTAGGGGTTAGGGTTAGGGAAAAAAAAGAAAAAAAAAGAAAAAAAAAGATTAGCAAGTTAAATATATATATGTGCGTATAAACGTGTACATATGTAATAAGGTGCTGTGTGAAGATGAGTGTGAAGGATATTATGTTAGGTCAATCAAATGAGCCTTCCTGGAGGAGATGGTACTGAAGTCTCTGTGGAAGGAATTAGTGTGCAGACAGTCACTGCAGAGGCATGGCTTCTTCAGGAAGTGGAATAAAAGCAGACAAAGCTTGAGGATAGTAGAAGAAGTTTCAAAAGAATTTCAGTGTTCTGCAGATTTAACCAATACCTAGCAACAAACCCAACCCTAAACAAAGTACTAGAAGGAAAACTCCAACCCAAGGAGGTTAGCTACATCCACAAAAACACAGACAATAGATGATCTCACAGAGGCAATTCCCAAAGAAGGGGAAGACACACAAAATAACATCACCAACAGTGAAAATTAAAATAACAGGAACTAGCAATCACTGGTCATTAGTATCCCCTAATATAAATGGACTCAACTCACCTATAAAAAGACACAGCCTAGCAGATTGGATATGAAAACAGAATCCATACTTCTGCTGCATACAAGAAACATACCTCAACATCAAAGACAAGCATCAACTCAGAGTAAAAGGTTGGAAAAAATTTTCCAATCAAATGGACCTAAGAAACAAGCTGGTGTAGCTATCTTAATAACTAACAAAATAGACATCAAGCTAAAATCAGTCAAAAGAGACCAAGAAAAACATTTCATATATGGCACAGAAAAAAAATCCATCAACACTGATCATCTATGCCCTAAATACAATGGCACCTTCATATGTAAAAGAAACACTGCTAAAGCTTAAATCACACATTAAACCCCACACGTTAACAGTGGGAAACTTCAGCACCCAACTCTCGCCACTGGACAGGTCTGTCAGACAGAAAATTAATAGAGAAATAAGGGAACTAACAGATGTTATGAATCAAATGACTTAACAGATACTATGAAATATTCCATCCAAAACATAAAAGAATATACCTTCTTTTCAGCACCTCATGGAACCTTCTAAAAAATTGAGCCATATTAGGTAACAAAGCAAACCTCAACATATATATAAAAAAAATTGAAATAACCCCACGTATCTTATTGGATCACAGTGGCTTAAAATTAGAATTCAACAGTAACACTAATTTCAGAAAGCCCACAAACATACGGGAATTAAATAATGCTGCCCAAATCACCAACTGATCAAGGAAGAAACAAAGAAAGAAATTAAAGACTTCCTAAAATTCAGCAAAAATGATCACACAACATACCTAAATTTATGGGACACAATGAAAGCAGTGTTAAGAGGGAAGTTTATAGCACTAAATGCCTACATAAAGAAGCTGGAGAAATCCCACACTAGTGAGTTAACTAAGCACCTGAGAGCTCTAGAACAGAAAGAAAGCAAACTCACCCAGAAATACTAGATGGCAAGAAATAATCAAATTGAGAGCTGAAATCAACACAATAGAAACAAAGAAAATAATACAAAGAATCAATGAGACAAAAAGTTGTTTCTTGAAGAAAATCAACAAAGTAGACAAACCTTTATCCAAACTAAAGGCAGGGAGAAAATATCCAAATTAACAAAATCAAAATGAAAAGGGGGACAAAACCGAAGACACTGAGGAAATCCAGAAAACCATCAGGTCATACTTCAAAAACTTATACTTCACTGAATTGGAAAACTTAAAGGAAATGGACAAATTTCTGGATAAATATTACTTACCAAAATTAAATCAAGACCAGATAAGCAAATTAGATAGACCTGTAACCTGAAATAATCACACAGAAACTATATTATTTAAATTATTGCTTGGCCCATTAGCTTTAGCTTGTTATTGGCTACCTCTTACATCTTAATTTAACCCATCTCCATTAATCTGTGTATCGCCGTGTGGCTCTGGTTTACCAGCTAAAGTTCTGTCTCTGGTGGGGCTACCTGGCTCCTCTCTGACTCCACCTCCTTACTCCTAGCATTCAGTTTAGTTTGCCCCACCTACTTAAGTTCTGCCCTATCAACAAGTCAAGGCAGTTTTCTTTATTCATTAATGGTAATCACAGCACACAAAGGGGAGTCCCACATCAAACAGCCATCAAAAGTCTCCCAACCAAAAGAAGCCCAGGACCAGATGATTTCAGCACAGAATTCTACAAGATTTTCAAAGAACTAATACCTTCTCAAATTATTCCACACAATAGAAACTGAAGGTACATTGCCAAAATCTTTTTTTGTTGAGGCTACAATTACCTGATATCAAAACCACACAAAGACATTACTAAGAAAGAGAATTGCAAACCAATGAAAATGCTCAGCATCCTTAGCCATAGAGAAATGCACATCAAAACAACTTCAAGATTCCATTTTACACCTGTCAGAATGGCCAAGATCAAAAACATTGATGACTGCTTATGATGGAGAGGATGTGGGGTAAAAGGAACACTCCTCTATGGCTGGTGGAAGTGCAAACTGGTACAACCACTTTGGAAATCAGTATGGCGATTTTTCAGAGAATTAGGAAACAACGTACCTCAACACCCAGCAATACCACTTTTGGGTATATACCCAAAGGAGGCTCAATCATACTACAAGGACATGTACTCAACTATGTTCATAGCAGCACTGTTTGTCATAGCTAGAAACTGGAAACAACCTAAATGTCCTTCGACCAAAGAATGGATAAAGAAATTGTGGTACATTTACACAATGGAGTACCACACAGCAGGAAAAAAATAATGACATCAAGAAATTGGCAGGCAGATGGATGGATTTAGAAAAACATCATATTGAGTGAGGTAGCCCAGACCCAGAAAGACAAATATCATATGTACTCACTCATAAGTGGCTTTTAGATAGAAAGCAAAGAAAATCCAGCCTACAGTTCACAACCCCAGAGAACCCCAGACAACAATGAGGACCCTAAGAGAAACATACATAATCTACATGGGAAGTAGAAAAAGACATGGGAAGGAAGGGAGGGAAACAGAGAAAAATAGATAGCCCAATAAAAAACAATTTAAAAAAGAAGATCAGGGTTCTGGCCAGCAGGGCCTGTGCACCACAGAAGGGACCTGAGATCTCGTTTGGCCTTCATTGTCTTTCTGGTGTGTCTTCCGAAGGCTCTTCTGTTGTTTTACTGTCACGTGATGCAAATATATCATTTGATTGTTATCCAGAGGTTACCAATTAGATTTTCTGTTTTTTTTTTTCATTGATTTGTCAGTATGGAAGACCTCCATGTATTTGTAGGACTATCTCTCAAGTAGGGTTATCTCTTTAGGTTAAGTCCGAGGACTTAACCGCTGTAAGATACCGTTGCTTCCACTGGGATCACAACGAATATAGAACAATTTGATGTCAAAAGTTCATACTATAAAAAATGAAAATGATCAGCTAGAGATAACTATACCTTAATACAAGGGCCACATGTGTCTCTTAATAGATCCTGGTTCGGATTGTAGTAACAGGTTACTGACACAGTTGGCTCCAGGGTGACTTCCTGCAGAGGCCAGCCCTTCCACAGCCTGGCAAGGCGGTGGGCATTGCTTGTTTCCTAACCATATTACACTTTCTGGCTCAGAATGTCTAATTATTATTTGCCAACGTATCAGTCAATCATTCCAGTGGTGGGGGAGCAGAGAGTTGACACTGTACTGAGTTTTATTTGCTCAAAGGGAACATGGGAAGAGAGAAAGAAAATACGCTAGCTAACCTTTAAAAAGGTCTTCATATTATTACCTGTGGCTCTATTAATTATATATAGCAAATGGAAATATGTCCTGACTCTTTTTATATGTGTGTCCTTCTTACACATCTGTCTGTCATATATAGATGTGTTAGCAGACTCCTTTGTGTAATGACAGAGGACAAGAACTGTGGATTCTGTCTTTCACAAGTCTAACTATCCTGACATAGAATTTGACTTTGTTGTTAGTTTTATAGAATACTATTGTTTTTTACAACTGCAACATGTTCCCTTGGCTATCATTCAGTCTTTTTAGAGGTACAGGTTTCAATTTCAATCTTTTATTCCTGAATTGCCACAGAGTTTGCTGGAAATAAGGATTTTGAAATGAGGATATTGGGGCTGGCTAGTGATTCAGTCGATGAAGGGCTTCCCGTGCAAGCCTGAGAACATGGGTATGCATCTCCAGCATCTTCATGAAAGCCAGAAGGAGTGGCACATGCCTGTAATCTCAGCACGGGAGGCAGACACAGGAGAATACCTTAGCAGCTAGTTTAGGTGATGGTGAGTTCCAGGTGAAGTGAGAGGCCCTGTCTCAAAACATACATGTGAAGTATGGTAAGAAGATACCCAATATCAACCTCTGACTTTCACAGGCACACATGGAGCCCAATGTGCACATACGTAAGCACGTGTGGGCACTCATGCATGCATGCACACACACACACACACACACACACCACAATACACATGTACTGATGCTATACACACACCTCTACACACACGTAGAATAAAATAGGGTCTCTTTGTTCAACCTATTTTATTGTCTAAGAAATGCAATTGTTTTTCTTTTTATCTCTTTTATTTTTGGTGGTGAAAATTGTACTGCTAAATTAATCTTTCAGTGAGTGGCACATTGGAATAGAATGCTATTTTATTAGTAATTTTAAAATCTGATCATCAGAATGAGCCCAAAGTAGGTAGATGAAGTAGAAGGACATAAAAGCCATAATATTTTTTTTCTGTTTTGTAAGGGACAAAGAATTTTAAATTTGTTGATACTTAGAGTTTTTATGGAAATAGAACCTTCGTATCCCTGAGAACCAATCCCTGTAGTGATGGGGCGAGCAGGCCTGCTTTTCATCCCTCCTGGCTTCCACACAGCTAACCATACACCCGAAATAACAACACACAAGTTCTATTCATTTAAATACTGTCTGGACTGTTATCTGTAGCTTCTTATTTGGCTAATTCTCACATCTTGATTAACCCATTTCTAATAATCTGTGTAGCACCACGAGGTGGTGGCTTACCAGGAAAGATTCAGTATGTCTGACTTGGCGGCTGGCTCCATGATATCTGACCTCACTTCCCTTCTTCCCAGCCTTCTCTTCTGTCTCCTCTGCCCACCTAATTTTCTGCCCTATCAAAAGGCCAAGGCAGCCTCTTTATTATCCAATGAAAGTAACACATAGACAGATGACCCTCCTCCATCAAATCCCTGAGAACCATGAGAAACAATGATATAACCATGTTTTTAATTCATTTTTATATTCACATTTACTTGTATCTCTGAATTCCTTTTTCTTTATTTTAAAACATAACAAAATAAAACTGAATAAGATGAAACAAAAACCATTATATTGAACAATCCAAGCCAAGAAGAAATTAAAAGAGCTCCAGGAGACACAACATTGGAGACCACCTGCTCACATGTGTAAGCATCCTGCAGCAGCGCAAAGCTGAAAGCTGCATTCTACACACAGAGGACCTGGTGCAGACCCGTGTAGGCCCTCTGCTTGCTGCTTCAGCCTCTGAGTTCATGTGAGCTTTGCTCGGTTGTTTTAGGGGGTCTTGTTTTCCTGGTGTCCTCCAGCCCCTGTCTCCTCCACTCCTGCCTTCTCTTCTGTTGATTTCCCTGAGCTCTGAGGAAAGGGATTTGATGGCAGCACCTCATTTAGAGCTATGTTGAACCCCTCGTTTATTTTTCACTGCACAGTTTATGACAGAATAATCAATACTAGAGCAACTGAAGGAAATTCTTGGCAAACAATACAGTGGCATAGCAAAGACATTTGAAAGCTGTGGAATTGGTCCCTCCTTGCAAGCACTAGTAATCAGTGGGGGTATTCCACAATTTAAAATAAGCACCGTTGAAATGCTTCAGGTGGATCTTGCTGCATGGCATCCCAGGTGGGCCAGGGGTGCAGTGGTGGTCAGATTCCCCAGATTTACTCCGGGAAGAAAGTGTCCAGATTTGCTCATGTTCTGAACACCCTTAGAGGATGTGAGAAGAACGGGGTTCCCTGTTAAACATTTCAGTGATGAGCAACTGCCCTTAGTGATTTTTTTTGTTTGTTTGTTCGAGGTAAGGTGTTATTTTGCAGTTCAGGCTAGCCATGAGCATTCCATTGCTGCCTCCCAACTGTCTCAATTACTATCACTGTGACAGCTCCTTGACTTATAAAAGCCAAACTTAGCAATGGGGACCAAAAATTCAAATACAAGTACCCATGGGGCCCTTCTCATTCAGACCACCGCAGCAGGTGTGCCCTGCCACACCTGTCTAACAACTGTCTTTTCTTAGCCTCAACTAAAAACAGATGGATTAGAAATGGGCTCACTTGTAGCTGAGACATTTATAATGAGGATTTTTTTTCCAGTAAACAATCTTCCTTTTTCCTCCTTTCCTCTCCTCTCCTCTCCTCTCCTCTCCTCTCC
>NW_026067966.1:10428287-10470518 GCF_014885135.2 Alexandromys fortis | reverse complement strand
TTCCCTTTCCTTTCTTTTCCTTTCAAGACATCATAAGAGTGACATGCCTATTCTAGAAATGCCTCCCCCCCCATTTCTATTTACAGTGGTTGTACTGGTTTGAGGGTAAGTGAATAATTTATGAAAGCTGATTAATGAGATGATGATTGTATCTGAGAGAATTCAGAGAGATAGAAGAGGCCACAGAAATCTCTGCTTTTATAAAGTTTGTTCTAGTGTCAGTCATTGCCTCCCTGAGATACTCAGCACCAGGCCGAGGGAAAAGCTGTGGTGAACGAAACCGTAAGGGGCTCCAGCCTTTAGGAAGATATCAAATTGCCATTTCATTGCAACATGTCCTATAGTGTGTCATTGCTCCCCGGGAACGCTGCATGAGTCCTTCATCTTTCTGTGGCAAACTCAGTGCACAGCCCCACGTGTGCTACATTAAAGAACTCCATTTTACCACTATGGGGGATCCATTCCTTTTCTTGGTCAGCTAGTAGTAATTGAGCACCCACCACATCCTGATGTTGCTTTGTGCAGCAGGAAACCAAACAGAAAATCCTGCCTGCATGAAGCTCATGTAGCTACAGGAACAAAATAGAGCAAACAGGGGAAATGCATGGTTGGTCAGTTGGTGGCAGGTGTGGTGGAGAAGGAAAATGTAGGCAATGGGGAACAGAGAATGCCAGCCTGGGAGGTCGCTGCCACTTTAAAGACCGTGGTTAGAGGAGGCTTTTGGGGAGGGGGATATTTGAGCCAAACCCCTAAGGAAGAGATGGAGTGAGCCCTGCAGTGATCAGGCAGTGGGCTGGCAGCATGCCTGGCTTAGCACACAGAGTCACATCAACTGTTGAGATAGTTGGGAAGGGGGTCAGGGAAATAATGGGCTGTGGATGGAAGGAGCAGATCACGTGGAACTTGGGAGCTATTGAAAACTTTTGAGCAGGCTACCAACATGGTTTAGTGCCTATGTTTTAAGGGATCTCTCTGGGAGCAGTACAGGGAAGCAGGTGCAGGCAGGGAGGCATCTGTTGGAGATTACAGTCCAGGTTCTAATCGTGGCAGCCTAACCTGGGATTAAATGGTAGAAGTTGAGGAAAAGAGCTGATGTTTTGAAGCGAATCTGAGGATGGTGTGAGAGACAAAAAGACAAGTAGGGGGATGCAGATGGAGAAGGATGGAGGCTCTGGATTGAGGCCGGAGACACTGTTAGGTTAAAAAGCCCTTTTCTGAGAAAGTGGGGACCAAGAGGACCTCGGTGTGTCTCACTATGTTTTGAAGTCCTTGTCCAAACTCTTTCAACATGGTTTCACCTGCCTTTCCGTAAAAGTGTGACGTCACTTATCCTGGATACCTTTTGGGGAAAATGAAGTGCACTTGAAAATGGTGTGATAGATAATTTGGCTAAAACACAACCAAAATACCCCGACTTCCCCATAGATCATTCTAGTCCACGTCCGGTGTGAGAGGTCAGAGCTGCCGCAGCGGTGCAGCACTTATGTTGATGCACCGTGGTTCGAGCCTGTCCCTCCTGTTTCTGTAAAGTGTCCCATAGGCACACGCCCCATTTCACATGCGGATTTGACATTTACAAGAAGCTGCAAAAGGTCCTACAAATTAGTTCTTAATGTGGCCACTCCTGTGCAGCAAGCCGATTCATTCCCTTCGCCGCCCATTTTAGCCCCTTCTGCTTGTAACTCCTTGACAAGTGAACGTTATTTATTATCTGCCCATCTCCTGGTAAATAGAGAACCGTAAAAATGATTAACTGCATGGACTTTATTCATTTTAGTAATGATATAATTAAATTAAATAACCCATTAATGGAGTTTTATGTGCTTTTCTAAATGTTCCTAATTGTATATTTACTTTTCCTCTCATTATTATATTAAACACGTTTTTCTGAAAGTATTTTATATGCTGTACACCAGCTAAAATGATAATATTTTTTCAGTGCCCACCAAATCTCCATAAACAAGATGGCTATGCCTGCAATCAAAATCAGGTATGCTAGGCTCTAAGTAAGATTTCAGTGTAATTTCAAAAGGATTAGTGTTATTTCTTTCCCCTTTGTGATAAGTAACTTTAGAGAGAAGTGGGGTGCTGCTTTATATTAGCTTTATTTTGTCTAAATATCACATATGTTTGATCAGTGGCAAATTGTCCAGCTTGAAGGAAAAGAGAAAGAAATGTCATGGCTGCAGAAACTGGGGCTCCAATTTGCTGGGTTGTGACCATCCTTAAATAATTTCAGCCTATTTAGCAAAAAGATGACAATCTTCTATGAGACTTTTCTCAAGTCAGTACTATAGCCCTAACCATTCACATAGAAGAGAGGCTAAAAGTCATTTTGGTATCATTTGTAGAATGGTACAAGTTTTTGTTCCCCATAAAAATTGAAGTTACAATAATTATTTTACATTTAAAGAGCTGTTCTAGTAAATGTACCCTGAGCTCTTAAATTTTAATATAGTGTATCTTACCCTTCTTTAAAATGTTTGTGTTTCTTATTGGCCACTGTGAAAATACTTGGGGATGGAATGAAGAGAACTTTGTGTGACTCCCCAGACAGGGACCTTGTACTCAGAGTTTTGGGGGAAATGGCCCTGTGACCTGTGACTCACAACATACCTGCTTTTTCTCTCAGGGTCGCTGCTACAATGGGGAGTGCAAGACAAGGGACAACCAGTGTCAGTACATCTGGGGAACAAGTAGGTTGCATCCTCCTGCCTGATGGCCGTACAGTGTCCTCTTCACAGCTCTGTCTTCCAGCCTGGGACAGAGATACCCAGCACGGAGTGCTGTGGAAGAATTCATGAGAGGCTTTCGGTTCAGTTCCCAGTCAACCTCAAAGAATGATGATGAGACAGCAAAAACTGTGGCAAACAGATACCCAAGTGAGATCTTGCCATGCAAACCAAAGTGTCTTTTGTTGGCCTTGGCTGTTATGGGATGTTACAGCTACCTGTGGCCACAAGGCTGTGTGCCACGGTCACAGTCCTTATCTGATCACTCACGTAATAGCATGACTCACTGTGTGCCTTGCTGGTTTGCCTGGGGAGAGGAGCAGACTTGGTTTTGTTTCTTGTTGCTGTTTTGTTGTCATTCACTGTCCCAGTTAAAGTGATGACATGCAGGAATTTCCCTGGGAGCAGACAGGACCATGGTGACAAATCTCTGACATGTTACCTGAATGTTAATGCATATGTCTCTTGCTGACATTGGCAGTGACTCAGAACTGTTCAGTTCAGGAGAGCCGCATAAGAATTGCCTTACTTTGCTTTCTGATAAAAAACACTGAGAAGAAGCATGTTGGAGAGGAAAAGATTTATTTGGCTTGTGTGTCCTAGTCATACTGAGTGAAGTTTGATCCGGGACTCAAGGCAGGAAGCTGGAGGAAAAAACTGAAGCAGAGACCATAGAGGAGCGCTGCTTACCAGCTTGCTCCTTAAGACTGGCTCAGCCTGCTTCCTTATACAACCCAAAGCACCTGCCCAGGAGTGGTCTGGGCCCTCCCACATCAAGCACTGAGCAAGAAAATGCCCCTCCACTTGCTTACAGGCCACTCTGATGGGGGCAGTTTTTCAGTTGAACTCTCCTCTTTTGAGGTGCCTCTAGTTTGCGTCAAGTTGATAAAAAACTGATCAGGACTGGAAGGACTAGAACTGAGACTCCCTAGCTGGCTGAGGCTGGATCTTCCATCTGGAAGAAAGTGCACAAAAGAGGTCATATGAGTGATTTCAGTGTTTGGCAGGTGTCATTCACATGTAAGATTTATACTCAGTGCTTCACGTAGATAATAAGGACATAACGTCTTCCTAAAATTTAAATATCAAAATTCAAGAGTTGATATAAAAATCAATCAGCAGAACCAGGCACAATGGCTCACACTGCAATCTTAGCATTTGGGATGTTGAGTCAGGACAGCGACTAATAGCTAAGGGCCAGCTTGGTTAGAGAGTGAGACTGTTAGCCTAACAACCTCAGTGGCTGAGACTTTTAAATGCGTCTCCGAATATTAACATAAAATAAGATTAAGAAGGTTGGAGAAATGACTCGGTGGTTAAGAGCACTGGTTGCTCTTCCACATGTCCCAGCACTAACACGGTTTCTAACGGCTGTCACTAACTCCATTTCCAGGGGATCTGATGCCCTCTTCTGGCCTCATCTGACACTGTATGCACATGGTATACAACTGCTCATTTAAGCATGACACCCATAGGCAGCCCCCCCACACACATATGCTAAAATAAAACAGGATTAAGAATACATATTCGTTGACTGTGTGTGGTGGTGTTCTTGTTGCTGCTAGTGATTTTCCTCACTGGTCACCTTTAAACCTGCCAGCGAGATCTGGCCAGAGAGTTCTCATACCCCAGACAGTGCCGTGCTGGAGCAGTTTTGCACTAGCCACAGTGCCGTGCTGGAGTGGTTTTGCACTAGCCCACAAAAGCAGCTGAATTTTGGAGGTTTTGATAAGCCGGGGAACGGCACATCCACGGCTTGAAGTTAGCCCTTGAATGTTTTCACCGTGGGAGCTGGCAATCAAGAGTCCCTTCTCTCCCTGTTTCCGAGAGGCGGTTAGTTGATGGACACTTTGTGGCAGCCCACTGAGTGTGAGGAGCCCAGAGAAGGAAAATGTGTTTTCATCTCTCACCCATCTCTGACAGAGGCTGCAGGGTCAGACAAGTTCTGCTATGAGAAGCTGAACACGGAAGGCACTGAGAAGGGCAACTGTGGCAAAGACGGAGACCGGTGGATCCAATGCAGCAAACAGTGAGTGAGCACCCTGGGGCATAGCAACCGCTGGAGCATAGCAACCGCACTCCCAGGCTGAGGCAAGCGCAAAGTGGACAGGAAATAGGGGAGCTGTGGATGCAAGGTGTGCAGTGTACCTGTATGCAACTGACAGAAGATTAATAATACATTGCCTTCACCGCGCCCGTATTTTTAAAATAGATAAATGTGGAAAGAAGAGGAAAACATAAACTGTACTGCTGTGGACATTCTTGTCCATGTAGCCCCGTGTAAATCACGCCCGTCTCTCTAGGGCATGTACCTAGCGAGACGGTTGCTAGGTCACGGATGCATGTTTTCATTGTCAGCAGATGATATCAGTTGTTTCCTAAAAACGTTTGTGCTCTGGGAAACCCTTCCAGAATACATGCTGCTTTCGCCAATCCTTCATCTTACCAGATTTTTTTTTTTTTAACTGTATCAGTTCTTGTGTCTGTGGACAGCTATCTCGGCACGACTTTAGTTTGCCTTTCTCGTGTTATGAGTGGAATTTAGCTCATTTCCACGCAGGTTTCCTTTCTGGTGATGTGGCACTTCACTGCGTGCCGTCATCCTGTATGAGTCATTGTTTATGAGCAGCGTAGGCCGGAGGCGGAAGTGTCCTCACAGCAGCAGGTGAGTCACTTAATAACGCCACCAAAGATCTGGAGGATGTCTTCCCTTCCGCTGTGCCATCTTTACTATGTTGGCTTTTAAATTCTTGCCCTGGTGAACCCATGGTTGCAAGATGTAGGAAACCACACGTCCACAGGTTGATCTCCTGTCTTCTGTTGTCTGCAAGTGCCATCCTTCCAGCCCTGCGATCTGGCTGTGCTGTTGTCAGTTTAGAGTGGAGAGGAGGGGTGTGTAGGACAGCGGATGTAGGAACAGGAGTGCTGCTTCTGGCTGAGAACATCCTCGGCCCTTTCTTTTCAAGGGTGCGCGCTTCATGAGTGAAGCTGTCCCGTGCTCAAGGAGGGTCCTAGCTAAGTCAGAGGGCCCGAGTGCTTTTATTCCGCAGTGGAGAGAGTGCTGAGAGATTTCAGGAGTGGAGATGATCGGGCTCAACAGTAACTGCCTGCCTGGCATCTGCAAGGCTGTGGGCTCGCTTCCCAGAGCCGCACGATGCGAGGGCTAATGTACATGCAGTGAGGTCTGTGGGTTCTGAGCCGGACTCTTCCTGTCTTCTGCCTTCTAAAACCCGTGCAGTGACGTGTTCTGTGGATTTTTACTCTGCACCAATCTTACCCGAGCACCGAGGATTGGTCAGCTTCAAGGAGAGATCATCCCGACGTCCTTCTATCATCAAGGCCGAGTCATTGACTGCAGGTAACATGTCGGGCGACCTGATCACAGTTTCAAACAAGCAAAATTTGGAAACATCAACAATCTAACGTTTCATCCCAAGGATGAAAGCCAGGACTAAGGATGGAATTTACTTATGTTTCATTTGTACCTTACACTACAGACTGAAGGAAATTTCTATGGTTTTGCATCTGTTTTATTAGCATAGTAAGCCTGTATGTTACTGAATCCCTCCACACAGGGCTGCAGGATGGATCCACTACGTCCACCCCACACTGCATAGTCTCTGACCCTACTCTTTACTGTTCCACTGCTCAGAGAACGTTCACAAGTTCATCCATGTGGGAGATGGCGTGTCGCACCTGCCTTTCAGTGTGCAACGTAGTTAACATACATTCTAAAAACGGCAGCCATTCTTCTCTGTGGCTAAGTGGTAGTCTGCTCTGTATGCACCGCATCTCCTATGTCCATTTCTGCTGATGGGTTGGTCGATTCTGCCGCCTGGCGATTGTGATAATGCCACAGTAAACACAAGGTCGAGCTACCTAGTGTTTTAAAGAACCACCGTTCTGTTTTGTTGAAGGCTGTACGCCCACTCTTACTATAATCAATTTCTTTTTTCTCTTTACTCTAGCCAGTGTTTGTAATTTTTTTTATGGAGGCTGCATTAAGTAAATTGAGATGGCATCTTAGTGCAGTTTGAACTGCACTTCCCTGAATCATATGGGCTTTCTTGTAATTATTGGCCATTTATATTTCTTATTTTGAGCAGTGGTTTTTACCCAGTACCTTCGCTGTCCCTGCATTTTAAGTGCGGCTGTGTTTAGCTGGACTTTTCCAATCATGGCATCCTGCCAGTACTCAGGTTTTGGAACATTTCAGAGAGTTTTGGGTTAGGAACACTCAACCTGGGCTCATTTTACCCCTGGATAAATCTTTGGAGCACTGGAGTGTAACAATCTTTGAACACTGTGTGTTTTATTTTTTACTCTGTATTTTGTGTTGCATGTGTCTGGTTTAGATGATGACCTAACCAGCACCAAATCACATACAGAAAATAGTTATTAAAATATAGTTTATTGATGTTAGAAAAAATACCCCCCCCACCTCCTACATAGCATCTACCCTTTCACTTTCCTGAGACTCCGAAACCATTTTTTTTTCTGGGAGTGAATGATTATTGGAAATTATCGAAGAGTAATTATGCACAATGGGGTAATGTCTTGATCAGATAACTGCTATCTTTCCATCTTGCTAACTGACTCTGAGGTCATTCTAATGAGGCCTTAGGCAGTAAGCTCCTCCACGGAATAATCTGTGGTATTATATTTAGTACCGTCTCTGTACACAAGCACTCTTTCTACGTATACATTCTCACATGTTTTTAATAACCTTGTTAAATGATATGGTTATATTGCAAGCTGCCATATTTGTAGAATATTCAGCAAGACTGTCTGGTAGTAGTTATGCCATTAATTATCATTCAAACTCTAACTGCCCCTCACTTTGAAACGTAAGAAGTATACATTAGTAAAGAGGACTTTGGGGGCTGGAGAGATGGCTCAGCGGTTAAGAGCATTGCCTGCTCTTCCAAAGGTCCTGAGTTCAATTCCCAGTAACCACATGGTGGCTCACAGCCATCTGTAATGAGGTCTGGCACCCTCTTCTGGCCTTCAGGCATACACACAGACAGAATATTGTATACATAATAAATAAATAAATATTTAAAAAAAAAGAAGAAGACTTTGCCCAGCTTTATCTTTTTAATTGTGATAGCTAAATCCTTTGGGGGTAATAATAATTTTCAAATACCTTATTTTGCCGTTTCCGCTTGCCATTATTTCCCTCCCATGCTGCCTTTCCCTACAACGCCTTGGAGAACCAGGCATTTCTTCTTCTCTTTTTACACAAATGCCTTCATTTAGCCTTAATATTGGAAACAATGGAAGAGTCAGAAGGCTTCCTGCCAATCATAGTTGTTCCTGGGGATGTCTGCTATTGATGATGAAAGGTAGCTTCTTTCTGGCGCTCTTCTTAGGTGGGAAGCAGAGATAGTCTTGAACAACGCTGTGAGCTGTAACAGTCTCCCCTGTTTTGTGAATGGCGAGCCTTATAGGCAATGGCACAGGACTGTGGGTGTGGTGTCTATGTTCATGTGGGTCTCTCTCTGCTTCCAGTGGTGCTCATGTGGTTTTAGATGACGATACAGATGTGGGCTACGTAGAAGATGGGACTCCATGTGGTCCATCCATGATGTGCTTAGACCGGAAGTGCCTACAGATTCAAGCCCTGAATATGAGCAGCTGCCCACTTGACTCCAAGGGCAAAGTCTGTTCAGGCCATGGGGTAAGTAGACATCAGTGTCGCAGTTTGACTCTTCCTCAGCTCACAGTGACAGGACAGTCATTTCTTACTGAGGCGGTGGACAAATTCTATTCCCCAACTGTCATCGTTTTCTCAGTAGCTTTATCTGCTAAAGTCATTATTTATAAATTAATTTGATTTTATTTTATTATTTCTCATATCACTATTGATTATTTGCTTTGACCATGTTCCCCAGCTATAACTGGACATCTATGTTAGTCAATAGTCTGTAGAAAAATGCCATAAATCTTCTATCTGCTCACCTATCTATGTATCTATCCTCTATCTGTCTAAGAAGATTTATTATGAATATTATCACATGATTATGGAGGCTGTGATGTCCCACTGTTGCTGTTTATCAAATGGAGATCTTGTCCATTCATGGTAAGATTCATTCTGAGTCTGCTGACATGAGCCGAGGGTGCGCACCCTAGGTCTAGGGCTGAAGAAGATGAAGGAAGGAAAGAGGTTGAACTCTGTTTGCTCCTCTTTGTGAGCTCTGCTCAGTACCTGTTGGGAGTGCAATCAGCTCCGCAGAGTTCACCCATTCAGATGTTGCTCTCGTCTGGAAATGCTTTCATGGACACATCCAGAAACGATGCTCAATTGGGCACCCCACAGCCCAGTTAACTTAGCACATGAAATTAGCCATCATGACATCTTAGATGTTGGGAGAAAATCAATGTGGTTGCTAAGGGACTGGAGGCTCTGTGTCCGTATTTTTTAATAGCACAAAACAACATAAGTCATATTAGTGATTGACTTTCATCTCGGGTCACACTGACAGGAGAACCTGTCACAGATGGTTCCAGACTTCTAAAGATGTCCAGTTATTCTTGGGCTGTCCTCATCCCCCCACCCCTGGAAAACGACACTGTCCATATTGAAACCTGTGCATAGCTTTAATTCTGTGTTTAAAGTGTTTGAGAATGTTGCCTTTCCTGGAAAAACCAAAGTTTAATAATGATAATAATAGTACTTAAATTATAACAGTGATTTATATTGGACTTAGTGAAATTAAGGCGTTTCAAAATTTATATAGACTTCAGAAATCAGAAAAATGGGTGCAAAGAAATAGAGCAATAATAAAAAAAGGGGGGGGGGGAGTCTGGAATGAAGGTCAGAAAAACCCAACGTCGAGAGATAGGCAGGTGAGGCTGAGCAGAGGCAGAGTCAGGTGGACAGGCTCACGAAGCCCCTCTTGTGGTGATGCTTGGCTGAGCACGCTCACAGGGAGGCCGTGTAGCAGCTGGCTGATGTGACTGAATTCCTGACATAAACGATTTCAGAGAGCAGAGGGCGGCTTGGGTCATGGCTCCAAAGCCATGGTCCAGCGTTATGTGAAGGGCAGACACCCAAAGCTTATTGTGCACTCTCGTCAAGTCAGAAAGCAAGAACGGAGAACACAGGTCCCCCATTTTTAGTCAGTCCAGGACCCCATTCCATGGGGTGACACAGTGGCCCACGCTCAGCTAATCCTTCTGGACACGCACTCAGAGATGCCCCCAAAGGTGTACTCTACTCATGGCCGTCATGACACTGAAGTCAGCCATCTCATCTGGTGACTTAAGAACATGGATTCAGGGGTTAGGGAGGGTTGTGGATTTAAATCCTGGCTCTACTTCTTGGCATCTTAGAGGTCTGGGTAGGTGGGTACTTACCCTCTCCCGACCCTTAGGTGCTGGTGTGAGGAGAAATGAGAAGTTTTTCATAAAGTTCTTAGCATAAGAACCTGACACATAATGAGCGTTCAGCAAAATTGCTATGGAAAATAAAATCACCAGGCAGACTTTTTAAGCATTTTAGTTATTGCTGTAAAAAAAAATGAGACATAAAAGCTCCTTTTTGCTTTCTTTTTTTTCCCCTCTCATTTTTGCCATCTTTTAAAAAGCAAAGTTCAGTCTTAATAATCATAATCATGTACCACAGTACCTGAGATTTAAAAGCTTTGGCATTTGATTTGATCATTTCTAATGATAAAAGGGTCTAAGCACCTTTCTTACTAGTTTGCAGAGGGTTTTATTTGATTCATGTAAATTGGACGTCCATGCCATTTGCGGCTTGATGGAGGCTTCCGCTAGGAAAGAGTGGCTCCGCAGATGGAGGGGGGCAATGCTTATCCAGCAAGCAAAGTGCCGCCAAATGAGCGAGGCGTGGTGAGGTCACGCAGTGTGCTAGTGACTGAGCCTCTCGGCCTTTTATCTCAAGGATAGCCCCTTGGAAGTGTCTTTTGAACCCCGGGGCTGTTAACTTAGTGAATTAAACATGTATGTTTTTCACGGATGTTTCTAGAAATGTTTGCTTTGGGAAAAAGACTCCTTTATTAGACATTATTTGTGTATCTAAGTCATCACGACTAATACAAGTTTAAAAAGTTTTCTTCATCTTAATAATTACTTTTTTTCTATAATTATCAGGAAAAAAAATTCAGTAATTTGAGCAATGAACCCAGGCCCCAAAGCCTTCTAAATGACGTTGAGAGATCCCTTTAGCACCCTGCCCCTTCAGTGAACACAGTATCACATCTCTTCTCTTTCCTCCCCAGGTGTGTAGTAACGAAGCCACCTGCATCTGTGACTTCACTTGGGCAGGCACAGACTGTAGCATCCGGGATCCGGTTCGGAACCCCAACCCCCCGAAGGACGAAGGACCTAAGGGTTTGTGTGATTTCGGTTTTTATCTCATTGCAGGCTGCGTTCGCCCACACTTCCCCCACTGCATCAGGTCCATGCTGCAGCGGCTGTGGAAGGAGGCACGGCAGAACACATCGTTTTGCCGTAAAGACGCACAGTTCTCTGTGTGTCCTATTTTCCGGGGCATATTTAAATTACCTCTTAACCTAGAACTGAATTAGGAAGAGACAAATATACTGACGTCCTTTAATGCCGGTTTCTTCTCTGCCCTTTAAGCTTATACTTCCCCTGCTTCCACAAAGGCTAATTATTTTACAAGCCGTTCCATTTTCAAATAGCTGCAGTTTGGGGGCTGACATGAGACTTTTTTTTTAATCTCTCCTCAATATCGCATTCTCTGCCGAGGAAAGTTGTAGCCCTTTATGCCCCATTCTAACAAATTCTTTTGATTCGGCAAAAGAATCAGTTCTTCAGATAGCTTCGGTTTTTCAAAGGAGACGTTCAAAAAAAAAAAAAAAAAAAAAAAAGGCCGCAGCTTTGTTCTAAGGAGGCACTAGGAGAAGAGCGAGATTAGAATTTAGCATAATGAGTCTGTGGCAGTTCATAGTCACCACGTGATCTGAAGATGAGAATGCTCAGGCCCTGAGGTCAGGTGACATACCCGTTACCCAGGCAACCAGAGGCCAGCCTGGGAGTGTGCTTGCTTCGATTACATTATTGTATAGTATTGCCTATGTAAAAATGAATTTGACAGTCATTTTCTCATTATTTCCCCTTCCCCCCTCAGTTCGATCGTGAAAAGCTGCCAGTGACAATAAGTTTCACGTGGCATCTAAGCCTCTGGTACCCACGAAAGCAAACAATTGCTTGTAGCAGTTTTGACATTTGACCACGGCGTTGTACCCCAGCTTCTCTCGACGCCGCTGCTTGTGGTACCCTGTAAATCACCTGCCATGCCTTTTTCTCTCTGTGTGCAGGGAAATGCACACAGGACTAGCACTGAGTCGATCACCTTCCTTTTGTGAAAGCTCATTTCAACTCTGCGTGTAGGAAAACATGCCCCTCAATGCAGACAAAAGCTCCTGAAGAGACGTAGCCTGGGCTGGACATGTGTGAGTCTCCTAACAGTGAGTGTGTCCAAATCCAAATACCCTTCCTTCCTCGGCTTAATATGCCCAGGATATGGAAATTCTATAAGAATAATTATCACACCCGCACCGTCTATTTCTGTTTCCCCTCTTTCTAAAAGGGAAGCTACTCCACTTTCACAGTCCTTTGTTACTTTAAAACTAGAACAAAGCATTCCTGGCTCCACCTTCAGAAGTTAGCCTCAGAGATTTAGGCCCTGAATAGAGAACCGAGCTTCTGTCTCCAACCCCTCTGTGGAGTGCAGCTGTGACTGTCAGAGACGCCCCGTGCTCCTTCCTTCCCTGACACGTAGGCACGTTTGTGTGCCGACAGAGCTCTTGTAGACCCTGCCCACGTGTTAGATGCGGTGGGACTTTATTAACTGTTTCTGTTTGCCATCTCTTCACCTGCTCGTTCACCAAGAAAAGCTAAACTTGGAGCCACAAAGCAAACGTGTCTCTCTCTACAGGGGAGAACGTTTGCCGCTGTCTTTTGTTTGACCTTCTCCCATCTTACATGATGGCAATCTTTACTATGTTTAAGAAAATATTCCGCCCTTTTTTGTAATTCAAATCATGCATGTTTATTATAGAAAATAAGTATTTATTTTAGAAAATACAAGAAAGGAATGAAAGACAGTAAAAATTATCTGTAGCTCCACAGCTCAGAGGTGATTAGCATGCACGTTCAGACTGATCACTCTCTGGTCACATGGCTTCCTTTTTCTCCTTTTACTGATGACAGCAAGTTACAGGGGCAAGTTGGTTATAAAACGGTTGAAGTCAGTGTGAATTTCTAACAATTTTGATTAAACAAAAATGTCATTATTTAACGTAAATGTAAATCAGTTATTTTGTAAACGAATGTCCAGGTAAATCAAACAATTTTAGTACAATTAAATAATAGCTCTATTTGGGGGCTGGAGAGATGGTTCAGTGGTTAAGAACACTTGTTCTTGCAGAAGACCTGGGTTCAGTTCCCAACACCCATGGCAGCTCCAGCTCCATGGGATCCCTCGTCCTCTTCTGACCTCCCTGGGGGTCAGGATGTATGTGATATAGGATGCACATAAGCAAAACACACACACATAAAATAAATCTAGAAACATTTAAATAACAGCTCCATTAACTATTTGTATCTCTTCATATTCTATATGAATATGGGGCTAATGAATACACTAATAAAATGAGAAACAACGGAAATCAGACATTCTACAACGTTGTTGTCAATTTTTATAATTTTAGTGTTTATAATCCCTGTTAAAACATACTGAAAGAGAGTATAGCTGTACCCTTGACCGTGGTATTCACCCGTTTGGCAGATATATTTTGTCTGTCTAGTATTTTAAGGGCCCATGTGCTCTGCACCTAGTGGGTGTTTAGTAAATATTCCATCCCTCCCAGAAGAAGTAGAATGGCCACATAATCCCAACAGTCAGGAAGCCGAGGCCACAGAGGCTCAAGTTTGCAACTGTCCTGCTCTACTACCTAGTGAGTTCCAGGGCAGCCAGGAAACAACAAAACAAAACAAAACACAAAAACAACAACAAAAAGGAATGTGGGATTTATTGCTGATCTATTGTTTACACATGCTCCTTTGTACAAAGTCAGTGTATCCGTGCAATAAGCCAGGCTTATTCAACTGTCGGTTCTGCATGGGTGCCAAGCTTCGCTTGATAGTGACTTACTGTGTCATCTTTTCCAGCACCCTGTTGGTGTGGCTGCACTTGTTCTGACTTCTCTAGATGCTTGCCACACATAGTGAGTAGCAGCCACACAGTCTAGCCATTCACATCTACAAATTAAGTCTCCTGGGTAGATGTTGCAAGAACATGCCAGAATACTATGTGTTAGAGGCAGACATGGGGAAATCTCCCTGTAATATTGCTACCATGTGTGCCTGCAATCTCAACACTTGGGAGGCTAAAACAGAAGGATCTTAACTTTAAGGCCAGCTTGGAATACGTAAGCATTCCAGGCCAGGCTAGTTAGTGAGATTATCTCTAAACCCAAAGAGCATAAAACAAACAAACCTACCTATCTCTATTTAATTGTATTCCCCTGAAGAAAAATCTAAGAAGCATAATGAAAATATTGCCTTTTGATCATGAACTTGGCATAAGAGATAAACAGAACCCAAGTGCAGCCCTTTGGATCAAGACCACATTAGAATAGGCAAATTCTTCAGCTCCCTTTCCACTGACTTGAGAACGTCAGAAATGGACTTCCTTATATAGGAGATCTTGAAATTCAATTCCAGGCAGATCATATAGATCTGGGTAGAATCTAAACATGAACTGGCCAAGGCTGTCTACAGAGGACCCATAGTGCCATGGTTAGGTTATTCCTGCCAGACCCCAAACCACAGACAGTTGAGAAAGATCTCTAGACCTGCACGGCGTTTGGATGAGGATTTCCTTCCTCCCTCCCTGCTGTCCTTTTTCCTGCCTCCTTTTTCTATTTTCAGTGGCACTCGGGGTCTCATGCTTACTTGGCAAGTTCTACCACTGAGCTATATTTCCAGTCCTCTGGGAAAGGATTTTCAGAAAACTATTTACTATTACACATCATCTATACCTATGAAAGGATTTCCAGAAAACTATTTACTATTACACATCATCTATACCTATGAAGGGATTTTCAGAAAACTATTATTTACTATTACACATCACCTATACCTATGTTACCATTGATTATATGTGAGAAAGCCTTTGAGTTACTCTTACGTCAACCTGTTTGTGTTGAGATAACTGAGAGGAATTATTGCCCTTTATTATGCAAGGATAGAATGCCCTACAATTATGTTTAAAGGACTTTCTAGGGACTGAGGAGATGGCTTTGTGAGAATAGTGTTGGCCTGAAGACCTGGTTCAGAACCTTTATGGTGAATTCCAGGTTCAGCGAGAGACCCTGCCTCAAAAATTAAGGTAGAGACGTGACTAGGAAAGACCCCTAATGCAAACTTCTGGCCTCCACACATAGGTCCTCTCTCTTAATGTGCACTCATATTTCCATGTACCCATAAACACACACACACACACAGAGAGAGAGAGAGAGAGAGAGAGGAGAGAGAGAGAGAGAGAGAGAGAGAGAGAGAGAGAGAGAGAGAGAGAGAGAGAGAGAGAGAGAGAGAGAGNGATTTTACCTTCTGGAAGGTAAGTCATACCCATTCATTCTTATTAGTCTGCGTTCACTTTGCTCAGTGCATATTGTGGCTATGATGCGTTCTTCTCACTTGGTGGCTGTCATCACGGTGATAAGAGAAAGAGGAGAAAGTGGGTTATGTCACTTTCGCTGCTGTGGGCCTGGATAGGATTCCTAGGAAGGAAGGTTGGGCCCGACTCTTTAATGAAGACCATAGTCATCAAATTGAGATAGAAAGGACCTTGAAGGCAATTCATCCAGACCCACTGTATCACAAATGAGAAAACTAATTATCAGCGTTAACAGATAATTAAATAAAACGAGATCACATGAGCTTAACCTCGGTGCCTCTTCTGCCTCTGCCTCATTTAAGGCAGAACGCTAAGCCCTTCTGCTTGTTCTTTGTGCACAGTAGAGGAAGCCATGACGATAGCCCAGCAGCAATTAAGCCCATTAGAGGATCCATTATTCGCCAGCAGTGCTTATTATGGCTCCGAAGAAACAGTCTATTATTAGAGTTTTGAATTTTGAAAACAGTGACTTCTAAATGTTTATAATTCACCAGATATTATTTATTGTAGCTTTAGCATGGAGCCTTTAGGTGACTTCCAAATGGCCAGCCTTTGATTTTTGTAGCTCCCATCATTAAATGATTCTCATATGTGAGGATGATGTATTATGTACAGTTATATGTCAGGTACTTTCTTATTAACTACAGACTCACCAAAGCTTAAGGATTTACTGTATTTTAAAATATTTTAGTGGCTATGAAGTTACCTTGTATAGATCCAGAAAAGCCTCTGTATTTTTGTTGATGGCATAAATTGCAGAGTTTCAGGTGTTGTTATTGTTGTTGTTTTGTCTTTTGAGATAGTATTTTGCTATGTAGTTCTCTGGCTGCCCAAAAACCCACAGACCCCTGCTGCTGGAATTGTAAATACGTGCCTTTATAGTCAGCTGAAATAATATTTGTCATTAAATAAGTAATTCCTTGTCCCTCCAGACATGTCTTCCAGGAGACTAAAATTGAACTTATTTTGTATTTCATGGAAAAGAGAAGATCTGATTTTATGACTAACATACTGAAATTTTTAACAAGATAAAATATTTTTATAATATCAATATGATGCTGCAAAATGAAAGGGTGCATTTAGTGTTTATTTCTAACCTTCAGTTTAGCAAAGTAAATCGCGGCGGAGGAACTGTGGCCTAGAGACTAGCAGCGTCAGCTTCGCTGCCGACGGCTTCGTTACTGCCGGCTTTGCTGCTGCCGGCTTTGCTGCCACCGGCTTTGCTGCAGACAGCCTTTGTAGTGCCATGGGGTGGAAGCTCTTAGTCCCTGTTGGCCCCCCTGGAATCACATAGGTGAAACTCCGCACCTTCCTACTTTGGAAACTCTAAGAAAGGAACATGCAGCTTCTAAGTGAGCAGCATCCTTTAAATATGTGACGTCTGCTTATCTGTGCAAAAAGTCTACATGCAAAATAAAGAATCTTTTTTTTTTCAATAGAAGGAGACAATTTATAGTTTGCATTTTAATATTACACAGTTACTAAGAGTTATATTTTTTAAGGACCAGTCAACCTAGAGAACAGGAAGCAGGACAGAAAATAATAAACCCAGAGACGGCACACACACGTGCAAAGATATTGAGGTAATGAGCGTGATCGACCCGCACGCTGTAAAGAAAAGCAAGTGTGTCAGACGGTGAGGGGACAAAATCAAGCTTCCCTCAACCAGTAACATGTTATCAGCCGTGAGCCTTGAGAGTGCCATGGCCAGAGCATAGGACAAAACAAAAGCGTGTCTTTGTGCATACAGCACAGAGCCTAGGAGGAAAAGAGGCATTTGTGGATAATGGACGAATATGAATGAGCGGAATAATGAACAAAAACACAATAAACTAATGAGTATGGAGAAAGGCGACGTCGTGCGCTTCCAAAGGCTCAAGGAAAAATATTTGCAATTTTCCGCTGTAGCTGTTAACAACAGCTGCAGTTTGTCCTCAAACTTGACCCTGTGAAATGCTGCCCACCTGATGGTCACGCAATCAGTCCCTGCCACACAGATCTGAAAACAGATTGAGTCTGAATTTAAAGAGGTAAAACCCCGTTCGGGAGCATAGCAAGGGACCTGGTGCATCTTTGTATCTTTCTGGTGTGCCGGGGCTGAGAGCGTCAAAAGCACAGAAGAGATGGGCTCCGAGAAAGCCTCTTCCCTGGCCTCTTCTCATTTGCTTTTGTTAAGAGTACTTGTCTGTTACGAATCTGAGGATAATTGTTCCTCCTCAGCACTGATTAAGGCCCATTATCTGCCGGCCTGGAATACGTGCTTGAAGTATCTGCAGCATTTTTTTTTTCTCTTTTTGTTTCCCTGATAAGGTTTCCAGTACGTGCACACTGGATCACCTAATCCTCTCCCTTCTCCAAGGAGGAATTACACCACAGCAAACATGGGAGAGTTTGCAAAATTATTATTCCCCTTTCATGCGGTAGTTATAATTTTAAAAATTAACAAGTATTAATTTAGTATCACATTCTATGGGAGAGGAAAGAAATGTTTTTCTGTCATTTATTGTAGCTACCTTATGGAAGAGTTGAGGGGAAGGTAGGATTGACTGGGGTGCTTCAGCTCTGAGAGCCAGTGCTTAAAATTTAAACACACCATCCTCCCCTAAGAAGTTATAAACTAACACATTTGTTTATTATTCTGAAATCAATGATTTTCTTTTTAAAAAAAAAATACAAGTTTTATACCTGGACCACCTTTCCTTCCAAGTCTGTCTACAGAGTTTGGAACTCTGAACTATAGTGGGATCATTTCGTTTGGGCACGTGTGGTCATGTCATGGATCACCACCTAGCGCGTCCTTCTCCTCCCCATAGCTCTCACTAGACTTTCTCTGTTCTTCGTTGTCTTTCTATCTCTTTACTTTTTAAAGGATACCTAACCCTTAGGTTCTTATTTATATTATTTGCCTTGTGATAAAAGTGTGAAATTGCTAGACAGGCTTAGGGAACTTACAGGAGATCCAGGGGTCTCTTCCTTTGAGACAATATCTTACTAAAAGGTCCATGAGCACTAGGAACCATTACAGTGCGGCTGTGACTCTCCGCTCCTGGTTCTGCTCCCCTGTGTTCATTCAGTCTGTGTAATACAGTCCTGTTGACGGGAACTGTTACCGTTGGTAAGGTCATCGGCATTCACTGCCTTTCATTTATGTGGAAACAAGAGCTGAGTGTCTGTGAACCAGTTCCCCTGAACACTTACAGACATAACCAACCCTAAATAATATTCCTTCCTATTTCAATCATCTGATTTCGTGTAAGTAGTCTTGTAGAGAAAGTGTTGGGTGTTTACCTGTTCCAGGGCTGTTTTCCAACACTTGAAAGCTTTGCACAGAAGTGGTGGTGCATGGTGTTTCTGCTGTGCACCAATAACTGTCTGCTGGTCCTACAGCAACCTCTACAGTTTTCAGAGATGCTGGCTTCCTCTCAGCACACAGATAGATGCTGGACTCTATGGCCAAAGAACCAAATGTCCCTTTCCTATGACTGAAATCCAAACTTTGTAGTTATTCAGAATGTACCTTTTAATAATTTCACAGGAAAATTGCACAGAATTTCAAAGCTACTCTTTTGAATGTCTTTTCAAAAAATTGGATAATGCATTCTTCATTTAGATGATGTTAAGCATATTTTGCAGTTTGAAAAAATTATGCATTAATGTTTAGTTTATAATTAAAATGCAGATTTGCTGTAATATAATTAAATTTTTACTTCATACTGCTAAGAACTATAACTCAAATTGGGCTACTTATGAACTTAAAAATATTTAAAGGGATTATGCTTTAAAGCAGGGTATATAGAGTTTGAAGATAAAAATTATTTCATATATTTTCCAGTGTATGTCCATCTCAGTTTCAAACTTTAAAAGCAAAGATATCCACATTTAGCTAACTTTCAGAACATTTCCTGGAGAGATTATTTTGTATGATAGTGATATCAGTGTGTGATTTCCTCTGTTAAAAAAAAATTTCCGTTTTCCCTCCACACAGTGAACATGGCCACAAGCAGGCTCATAGGGGCTGTGGCTGGCACCATTCTGGCCCTGGGGGTGATTTTTGGAGGCACAGGGTGGGGCATAGAGTAAGCATACCCTCGTGAGTTTCCGTGTGTTTTTCTTTGGTGCTTGGTGTATGAGGTGACGCTTGAACCCTGGCCCTTCCATGTTTTGTCTTGTTGGTCATTTCCTGTGCTGGTGTGATCTGTGGTGTGATGTGGATGTCTTTGTGTCATGTGATTTTCTCATGCACTTTAGAACCTTCTCCTGTCTGGAACAATGTGGGGCATAAAACAATGTTGGGGTACTTATTCACAATTTTCACAATTAAGGCAAGAGCCTAAAACTTCCTTTGCTCTCCTACTTGTACAGATCTTATTTTTTTCTATTAATTGGCAAAATGATTTTGTGTGAGTTTTATAGAAGAATTATAATAAATTTACCTTTACCACTCAAGTTAATATATATATATTTATATATATATACAGTTAGAAATACCAACAGCTATCACACTTTTTAAAGATGGTGATAACGACAGCCACTGGTCGCTTTTCTATTTGTTTAGAATGATAGAGAGGGCTTCAACTCAGTTTTTCAAAAGAAGACATTAAAGACACTGCTTTCTTATTCTTTTTTTGTTATTATATCGTTGGTTCATAGTTCAACTTTGGAGTTTTCATAAACACTGGAGCAAGGAACACGAAAAAGGGAAATATATTGATTTCAAACCCACACAACCTGAGGGAACAGCTGCAAATCATCTGCTTGGTTTGTCTTTCAAATACGCGGTGTCTGCACAGTGTGTCGTGTGTCACTTATCCATTAAGTGTTCCTGAGGCTTGAGTTTAGCTCTCTCGCTGCCCTTGATCCACACCCTCCGGATGCCTGAGGTTGCTAGGTGCTGGCTAGCTTGACAGGAAGCCTGTTTCTCTTCATTACCCAGAGAACATTTACACACACGGCAGGAGTCACCCTTCAAACATTGTGTTTCTGTGTACTGGGGTTCTGCTAGCACTTTATAGTGGCCAAATAATGAATTATCAGAGCCTCAAGGAGACACCGGCTATCCTTGACTTAGCCCAAAGAGTGTGCATGGCCACTGTCAGCACAGCCCTCAGTTGCACTAGTTGGGGACACATCAGCTCTCCTTCCATCAGGCAATTTACACAAGATAGCAGTAGGAGGGAGCAGGTGTGTAGGCTACACGCAAAGCTGTTCTACTGTAGTTGGAGGCCTGGCCAGCCTTGGGTCTTCCCAAAATGATATTGAGACAGAGTCTTGTCTCAACTGCTTTACTCATCTGAAACTTACTGTGTAGCCAAGGCTAGCCTTGACTTTGCAGCAATCCTTCTGCCTCAGAATTCCTAAGTGCTGGGATTGCAGATAGGATCCCTTATGCCCAGCTTAGCCCTATGCCCTTTAACTCATGTTCCATCAATATAGTCTGTGAAGCTAGGTAGATCAGGAGAGAGGGAGGAACACTGGAAAGGGGCTTGTATTTCCTTTTATCTGTGAGAAAATGGAGCATGTAGCAGTGCTAATATGTTTGACTACAAGAACTTGTTCCTGCAAGATGCACCTTGTGACTGTTAGCTAAATGTTCCTATCCCAAGGCCAAATTCTAGGCACGGAAATTTATGTGAAATTCTTCTAAGAAGAAAGGTAGTTTTTAAAAGATCCTCTCAATTGACACTTAGTGGCCATGGTTTCAGTGCCTTCGAAAGCAGTAATTCTGGTCATGCTTCAAGCCTTAGAGATGGATAGGAACCCGGCCCCCCCTCACACACACACCAAAAAACAAACCTCTATTGTAAACAGCCCTGTTGCCAGCATTTGTTCCCATCCATCCTTTCCAGTGTGGATTTGTTGCTATTTATGCTTGTGACAGGTAAGTGTGTAAGTGTATGTTGTTTCCATAAAGATAAGTTATGTTGTTCTTGTTTCATGAACGTTTTCTCTAGTGGCTTACTGACTTTCCCCCTTCAAGTTCCATTTATTTGTAATCGATAAGTAATAATTTTTTTTAAGAAATAGAACCATATAGTACAACATAGTTTTAATACTTCCTGGATTAATTGATAGTGCAATGTTCACTTAATCAATAAGGCTTCCAGGGGCAGATTTAACTTCTAAATTTCTACTCCTTAGTTTAGAGCTGTACACCAGGAATCACTTCTCGTGGATTCTGTATTGAATTTGATTCCAACCTGTTTTCTGAGCCAACACAATGCAAGCTGACTTAAGTGTGGGTGCATACATGGTACTATGACTACTTTTGAAAAAGCGATTTCTGCAGGTTGCACCGTGGAGAAGTGGAAGGAAATGTGGGAAGTAGAGTGAAGTTTCATCAGAGCTGTCATTCACCAGCTTTCTGTGATGGGCCATGTGTCCATAGTTTTGTCTTCCTAGCTGCAAGGTATCCATCACAACCATTCAACGTTGCTGCTAAAAGCAGCCATAGTCAGTATATAGATTTAAAAGAAGCATGGCTTTGCTACAGCAAAATGTCTTTGCCCTAACAGATAGTGAGGACAAATTTGATCTGCTGGCTCCGGTCTGCTGACCCTTGATTTCTAACACAAGTCTGGAAGTCAGGATGTCCCACATCCCTGCCTCACATGTTCCTTGGTGAGGAATCAGTGAGATATGTCAAATATGAGTGGAGTTGGTGCTCACTATACAGTCTCTCAAAGGCATTCATCATACTCATTGCTGTTATTCATTATCCTCAATCTCTTTCCAAAGGCCACTGAGATTCAGGTTCTGTAGACCCTCTGTGATTTAAGAGCATGTCAAAACCCAGGAACCAAAGAAGACCTCATCTTGCAACTCTGTTGTACCACCCTCTACACACCCACTCCCACTTCTAGTTCTATGTGGTTTCTGGGCAGAGCCATCACAGTTGTGATGACATCACCAACGGTGTCCACTACTGTGAGGAGAAAAGAAAGATTCTTCTATCTGGCGATGAATGTCTATAATAAACCTAAGGGTTTTAGGAAAACCAGCAAAATTGGCTAGTTTGTCACTTGCGGGCAGGTATATGTTGCTTGAAGGTATTTGAATATTGGGGTCACTGCTATATGTATGCATAGTAGATACTGGAGGGTGTGCAATTTCATTCTTAGTTTAAACATGTAAACTATGTATACCTTTGTTTTGATCTTTAAGGGATGAATGCAGGAGAAGAGTGGAGTTACTGTAATCTCTGCCACCTACCAATGGCGGCCTCTTCACGATGTTGTCGTCTTTGACGTCTTCTCCACTTTTTAAATATGTTGCCATATTTCAGATTTCTCAGTGAGAAATGAAAATTTAAAAGATATCCTCAAATGGAATATAACGAAGTCTTTCCCCTCCTCTGTTTCCTAGAGATTTCTTTTATAAATTTTAGGTCTCCCGTACCTGCAGGCCTATTTTGGGGGGTTTAATACTGAAGAACCAGGAAGAAATATCTGAGGACAAAATTTCAAAGCCAAATCTTTATTGGTTGACCTTTTCTGACTAAAATCTCCCTGTCAAACCCATCCAGAATGTGCTGTGTTGGCTGTCTTCTTGGGTGGAGAAGCATGGTCAGAGGATCGTTTCTCTCCTGTATCTGACAGTCAGCTGGAGCCCGTGCTAATGGAGCCGTGTTCTTTCCTTGCACAAACAAACCTGTTTGATTTATGATATGGGGGAAGAGGAGGAAAAAGACAACATACGTGCCCTGAAAGCAGATGGGGCTGCTCTGTTTCAGGTTTTCAGGAACATGAATTTAACATTAATGGCAAGGAAAGGGTAGATTCAAAGGCAACTAATCCAACCGATCACTGATGGAGGCGTCCGGATGGGATTAAAGCTAACACAAGAAAGCAATGAACAAGCACATTTAGGGGCCTTGAACAGCAGGTTTTTAGTTCCGGAAGCTGCTCACCTGCCTTTCCCTTGTGGTAATAAGTAGTTGGCTCACATGACTTTCTTCCCATGATCCTTTGTCACAGGTCCTAGTGCCACCAATCTCATAATAGGCTCCATCGCTGGTGCCATCCTGGTAGCAGCTATTGTCCTTGGGGGCACAGGCTGGGGATTTAAGTAAGCAATGCCGCATGTCTTTTTCTCTGTGGCTCGGGCACCTCTCTTTTCTGCTTACATAACCTGGTTTTGAGTTCCTGCTACGAGACTTTGTTGTTAAGAGCACAACCACAAAAAGAATGTGCTTCTACCCAGCAGTGGGTTGGAAAGGAAGGACATGAGCTTCAAATGCTGTCCGCAGGCAGACAGGGAAGCATGGGCAATGGACGGTGGTCACTTGAATGTGAAGCCGGAGCACTTTAGTAGGAGACATTCTTGCTTGTAGGAGCAAGTCTCCGGGAGTGCTTTTGGGTACAGTTAGGTGACCAGGGAGACCACATAAATTCCTAATTGTGTCTGCTGGACACTGATTCTGGTCCACGGGGGTTAGCCACAACCTCAGCCATCACCTCATATGCAACTTTGTAATTTGAAGACCTTCATTATTTACTTACAAATACTTGAAAAATACTTTTATTATTTCTCTAACCAACAGAATTTGAAAGCAATGGCTTTGTGGCCTTTACTGTAACATTTATATGGCTGAGTGGCCTGCTATGCTTTCATAATAACTTTTAATTTGGATTGCATATTGATAAGCAAGATTATTAAAGTAGACCATACTGGATAATCACAGACAAACCCTATTGTGTTTAACGTTTTTAAACTTATTTATGGTTTATCTATTCTGGATATTTTGAATCTCAGATTTAATAGAGAGTCACTTCCATACGTTTCGATCTCTGGTGACTTGGTTTTTATTATTTGTAGGTAAGCCTTCCTCTGCCATATAGTCTCTTTCATAAATTAAGTTTCATCCAGATTGTTTGGGATGAATTTAAGTGAGAAATAAAACCTGCAGTTAAACCAAAGCCCCTATTTTGCTTCCATCCAACCACTCAATGGAAGAAGCTTTGTTTGGAAGGAACGTGTAGTGGCCTTAATTAAAACAGTTAAAATATTATTATTAGAAGTTGATTATGAAAGAAAAGATACCAAGATATAATCAAAATAAATGAACCTTTTCTGCTAATTTGTTATGGTGTTAAGATTTAATGAATAAGTCCATAGCATTTGAGGGGCTTCTACTTGGAATGTTTATCGAATGGAGCTTGGTTTCTACACAGCTGTCTAGAAAGTTGCACTTAGTGAAATAGCACTTTTCTCATCAGCATGCTGGCAGAAACACGCAAACTGAACAGGCCCCTCCTATTTGGATTTCTTCTCATTTTAGACCATTGTCCGTCCTGGATCACATAAGGGGAATCTCAGAAGTGGTGTGTTTTTCTTTGGATTTTCCCCATTGCAGGGGAAAACTTTTCTTAGTGCCCCACTACTGTGAAAACATCACTATATATTATAGAAATTGTGCATTCTATTTATAATGCTTCCTTTTAAAAAATTACATACGCCTCCGGAAAAGAAAGTCGGCTCATTCTGTGGCGTGCACCTCCTTGGCTTTAAGAAACATTCATTTCAAAGGCCCAAGAAACTGTCTCCTGCGCTTCATGGCCACCCAACGCCATGCGATGCCAGATGCAGTTTCTTTGTTCTTGAGGAGAGCGCACTGTTCTGTAGCAGGACCTCAAACAGCAGCCTGGCTGGCTCTCAGCTTGAACCGCATGTCCTGGGGAGAAGCCTTTATCACTGTGTCCATTTGTGGGTTGGGCTCTGTGCGAACGATTTCCATCTAAGAGAGCTGTGCAGTCATTGGAAGAGCAGGGCACAGGGTGAGGGGTTGTCACTGTCAACCAAGCAAGACTCAAACCCGGCTCGGCCAACTTTGTTTGGGGACTGTGGTACAGGGACACTTCCAGGGGAGCCCCGTTAAAGCCCCTTCCGATTTCTGCTGTCACTTCTGATAAAGTGTAGAAAGGCACAATCCTGCACAAAATGTGCTCTAAATACTTTGATGCCTTGGGGGCAGCAGGCCAAGAATGTTTCTCAAAGCTTTAACTTCTCCTTTGTTTAACTTCTGGAACTGGAATTTGGAGACACTCTTGTACTCCATGCTACGAGTTGTCACCCTGGTTACTTTAGATCTTACCAAGGCCTGGTAGTTTGTATCGAGCTGGGAATTGTTATCCCTACCTCACAATGGAAGGCTGTCTGTGCTTAGCAATCATGCTCAAGTTTTCCCACCACTGGGACAGTTTTGAAGACGATTAGAGATAATTTGAAGTACTGAGTTGGAAGCCTTTCAGAGTGTCACTGAGTTCAGTGTAAATAAAAAGTTTCCTTTAGAAGCAGAAATTGGAAATGGCTGGTAAAGAAGATTGTTCTAGATAGCGCTGTTGGAAATCCTTCCTGAAATGGGGGCATTATTCCTGGGAGAGGAGAGAGCAGAGCTGCCGGAAACCTTTGAGGGTGGGTAAACAGGTGCGACTGATCGGGAGACAGCGCTTTTCCCTGCCGTCGCCTCCGCTTAGGTGTGATTTGCTGAGTAGGTTGGATGTGGAGGAGAGTCACAACCATCCTTTACCTGCACAGGCATATGGAGGAGACAGGCAAGAGACACAACTTCGCTTCCCCTCACCACTGTCTCACTGATTCTTTCCTCACAGCACACCTGTGAGTTAGATGTTGAACCACAGGACTTTGGGAGGATGTGGATATGGGGGAAGGGGGGTTGCACTTTATGTTCTTAACGTTATGCAGATGTATTTGATGTATTGTGATCTGAAATTGACACAAATTTAGGTTGCTTCTTTTTAGATCATAGAGTCTGAAACCTTTGGTTAATGTCCACAGGCCTTTCACATGCAAAGTTGTAGAATTCCCCAAAAAAGAAAAGAGTACTCTTTGTTGGGGGTCTCGTTATGACATTCATGAATTCAGATATATTAGTAATGTCAAATGGGCGTGTGTTATGTTGGGTAAATTCAGACTCTGTTTTGAGGTCTGGAGGGTACTGAGGCGTGACTGAATGGCTGAGTTTCCAGGTGCTGAGAATCTTGTGCTTACTTCTGAGGCATTTTGTGGAAAACAAATGTAGGCTTTGACACACCAACCTGCCTGCTTCTTCCTGTATCTGCATTTCTTTTTCCTGGCTCCATCCTTTTCCTCTTCGTCTACAGAATGAGGTTGTGAGCTGTGGTAAGGGAGTCGCTAACTCTGACCTGGTTGACTCTCGGGCCCCTAGTCCCTAATTCATACCGAATAATAATGATACCCAAACTACTAGAGTAACTGGCTTCTACTGGACACTTGAACAGATAAATTAGATGACAGATTGTTTTAGTATCATCTTCCCCAAAGCTTAGGGAAAATGGATCTAGATTTTGCACATGCATTAAAAAATAAACTGTGCCGCCATTATTACATTGGAGAAAACTACTTATGCAACCCACCTGTTTTAGTTAGGGTTACTACTGCTGCAATGAAACACCATGACCAGAAAATAACTTGGGGAGGAGAGGGTTTGTTAGTCTTACACTTCTGTATTATAGTCTATCACTGAAGGAAGCCAGAACAGGAATTAAAGCAGGGCAGGAACCTGGAGGCAGGAGCTAATACCGAGGCCATGTAGGAGTCCTGCTTACTGGCTTGCTTCTCAGCCTGCCTTCTTATAGAACCCAGGTCCACCAGCCAGGGGATGCCCCACCTACAATGGGCTGGCCCCTCCCCCATCAAGCATTAATTAAGATTGCCTACAGGCGTGCCTCAGTGGCGGCTCATCCCTCTCCATGACTTGAGCTATGTCGAGTTGGCTGTAGTCAGCAAGGCACCCAAAGTTTGAACCCAAGGATTTAGATGTGAGCCCATGCGCACAGTATTTACCAATATTTCAAGTAATAGCTGTGGGGAAATCAAAGTTCTTGGCAGGGCAAGAGAAGGACATGAAGCTGACAGTGAGATAATTTGCTGGCGTTGATGCCAGAGTGAGAGTGGGCCGTTCCACCATGTTATAGTGTCTTCATATTGGAAAAGTATCACTTGCCCCACTATCCCACCTGATCTCCATAGGTCCCAATGGCAAACAAGTTTCCGCCATTGCCAGCAGAGACTGTGTGGGCAGTTATATGCCCTCTTAGGGCAGTTCTTGCTGAGATGTTCCTTTATCAGCCTGTGATTATCGCAGGTGGCTCTCTCTCTCTCTCTCTCTCTCTCTCTCTCTCTCTCTCTCTCTGAGAAAGCACTTGCATTAGCACTCTCTCTTAGCTCGAAACGATTTTTTTTTTGTTAGCCTGGGCTCCATTGTATTCCATTTCTTATCCAAATAAAAGATTGTCATAATTGGTCCTCTTCTAAAATGACAGTTGAAAGGCTATAGCCAGAAAAGTAACTGAATCTCGATGGGGAAGGGAATTATTTTAATTTTCTTGAAGTTAGGAAGTGGAATAAATTTTGTCTAGTTTCCCTATGAGCAGAATAACTAAATTGTTGCTTTCGCTTCTAAATTCCATGTCATATTCGAATGCAGAGCCACATTTTTTGTTGTTGTCCAAGCCCGTGGATTAGACCCTTTATTCTTCATCTGCCACCAACCAGGAACATGCATGACTTTCCTGACTCAAACTCCCGAGGAAATGAGCTCAATGCAAGGTGGCCTAGAGGTTAAGTGTGTGTTGGGGGGTCTTTGTTGATGGGCATGGGGACTCAGATAAAGAATGTGACAATAAGTGGCCTGAGATGGGTTGGCAGTAAAGAACACTCGGTGTTCTTGCAGAGGACTGGGGTTTGGTTCCCACATGGTAGCTTGCAACTGTCTAAAACTCCAGTTCTGGCAGAGCTGGTTCTGCTTGCTTCCTCAGTCCCAGGGCATTGGGTATGAATGAACGCACTTACCTGCGTTCAGGCACAACGTTCCCACATCATTCTGTTAAAGGTTGTAGTAGTAGATAACTCTCCATTCTTGTCAGAAGACCCATCTTTTGTTACCTAGAGGTTTTAATGTCATGTGGATGTATATAATTACATGCATTTAGACACAAACTTAGATTTTCCACAAGTACAAAAAAAATGGTAAAAATGTTGTCATGGTAATCCTAAGGAATCGTGTTGATATTTTATGATGGTCCAGAAATACCTTTCTGCTTGTAATAGCAAAATTACCTTCGAAATTCAGTGAGCAGAGGGCATTCAGACAAAACAATTTGGAAAGGGAGCCAGCAAGAACCCATGAATTATAGTATTCACTTTCACACTGAAGCTCAACAGAAAGAGCCTTCTGAACATGTAGAAAATCCAGGACAGGCAATGTTCAATGTATAGTGGCCCCTAGTGGATGTACTGCTTAACTGTAAAGGAACCTCACAGAGGGCTTGCAGGGTTCTTTCTCTCCTGATCTATGGTTTCCCTCTCCCCTGGGCTGCAGCTTGCTTTTTCCACTGTTGGGACTTCTCCAGACTGCTGTTAGTACTGCTCAGTGGGAACATAGGGCTCTATAGGATAACGACTCCTTAGTTTGGCCCAAGATCCTGGTAACCCTATAGACTGTTGTTCTATGGGAAGAGTGCAATCTAAGCTTCAAAAACTGACATTTAAGAGGAACACACACTTTTGGACACTAGAGTTTCCTGGGTGATAGGCTGAACGAGAATGTTAGATCTTTCCTTAAAAACAGGCTCCCTGGTTGTTCTGACCTTGAACGGTAGCTGCATTTGAATGAAAGAATTCCGAGTTGGGTAGTGAGGTCACGTCCTGTTCAGTGCTGGCTGGGTTTGTTCTGTCCTCTGGGTTGACATTTGATGGTTCTTCTGAGTTCCATCAATGGACAGCTGACTTGGGTAGGGTCTCTGGTCCTCTGGGGGAATTTCTCAAGGTCTCTGGTCCTCTGGGGGAATTTCTCAAGGTCAGGCAGTTGGTGTTTCTCTTCCCTGAGTCTTTAGTAGGAATTACCTCTCTTATACATCTTCTCAGAGAGCACGAGCCTCGATGGCAGATGCAGGTCCCGAGCTCCACAGAGTTCCTTTGGTGGCAAACACACTTTTAGAGATGCCCCGTGCATTCTTACCTATGCTTCCGGCGCAGTCAGCGATGCCTGTGCTCAATCAAGATCGTTGACTTCACAGAGGACTGGGTGGTAAGAAAAGTCAGCTACCCTAATGCAAACAGTGTTTACAGCAGTGAATTAAGTCCTTAAGCCAGAGTACAACATGCCCAAGCTTTCATGAAAAACTTTTCAATGGCAGTTTCAGAAAAAAGAAAAGGGATATTTTTGTTACAGACGGCAATGCTTGATATTTTGGAAGAGAAGCAGCCAGGTGGGTCTTCTGGGAAAGACAGGAACTTCGCAGGCACTTTTCTGCCTGCTTCAAGCTTTGGTTGTGTTTTGTTTGGAAGGACGTGGGTGAGGAGGAGTCTGCTGCAGTGTTTTGGTGCTTAGGGCCTGTGAAGGCATCCAGTTGGCCCCGAGTATGTGGGCGTGGGAATGAGGGAGCAGAGGGCTCCTCAGTCTCCAGTTTTGCATGATGCCGTGGTGGCGGCAGTGTTGCACCCGCCAGTCTGCAGACTAATGCATGAGCCCCTTGCTTGATGCCCCACATGAAGCCAGACCATGGGGAGGTTATAGTCAACTCATGTTGTTGCCTTGTTGTGTCTTGCTGGTTCTCTCTCTCTCTCTCTCTCTCTCTCTCTCTCTCTCTCTCTCTCTTTCTGCACTGGAGTCACTTTCTAGGAGACTGGACACTGTGAGCAAGGCATTTGAACTTGCTCCTCTCAGCAGAGCTTAACTACTGCATTTGCTTGGCTAACCCAGCCTGTGTTCATTCTCCTGAGTGTACCACCTCCCCGTGCACTCTGTCTGCCATTAAAAGTGCTTGTTCCATAGTGGAGTACCACCTCACACACCCAAGGCAGAAATAACCAGGCACAGCAAGGCTTTTGTTTTTGTTTTTGCCGCCTATGTAAGAGCCTTCCATTGCTACAGAACTCGGGGGGCTTAGAGGAAACACCTCCAGGACCTTCTGGGTAGTTCCTCGGGAGGAACTACAGGAGCCCCTTCGGGGCTGTCCTGTAGTGCTTTTCCTCTGATCAATTAGCAATGGCATTTACTTCTGGAATCAGTCCAATTTGTGATTGAAAATGAATAATCTGAAGTTTCTCTTGATCCTCCCCGAAGTTTGTCATCTCGTGGGGAAGCAGGAAGGCATTCCAGCACATTTGCTCTTCCATGTTCTGGGTTACTTTGGAAACTGCCTCCTTGTGAGCTGGTTACTCTGCGCTGGAACTAGCACCATTGTTTGTTACCATCCGTTATCCCTCAACCTCATCTGATTAATATTGTGGTCTTTCTTTCCCTTTTCCCGAATCTTCTTTTAATGTACTCTGGAAGAAACGTCAAGAAGAGGAGGTTCGATCCTACTCAGCAAGGCCCCATCTGAGTCAGCCACACTGGAGGAAGGCCACCTTGTACTGTTGGGTTCTGGGTGTGATGGGTTTTCAGCCGTGCTGCCGGAACTCTGAAGTCTGGAAACAAGACCATTGGGTGGTAATAGCTACAGAACTTAAATGTGGAAATGGGGATGGGGTACAAGACAACTGTCCCTTTTGGAAATAACTTCAAGTAAACCCTCCTGTCACCTGTCAATAAAGGGGAGGGGGTTAAAGACCATGTCATTAAAAAAAAAACTGTTTAGAATCCTCTATTTTTTTCTTTCTAACTAAAGGAGAAAGGAAGAACAGCAAAGTGCAATAAAGAACACAAAGCAAATGATTTCCCCTTTAGCCTGCTGACACTTAATATCTTCTAAGTGATTTGGCATGATTTTCCCCTTTACTATCCAAGACAAACTCCAGTGGCATGAAGATCCAATTTTGGAAAGGATAAAAAAAACTGCATGGCATATATAACACCAAGCTAGCAAGCCGATCTTCAGCAAAACCTACAGTGGAAGTCCTAAGGGGAAGATGACAGATGAACACACGGAAGTTGCCTAGGCCTGGATAACACCTCCTCCCCCTTTCCCCCTTCCATATCCTCTCCACCCGCCCCCGCCCCATCCCTTCCCCTCACCTCCATGTTCCTCCTACTCCAGACCAACCCCCGGCAGCACTGAGCCAGACTACACTCTTGCTGAATTCCCTTTCTTCATCATTTTCTCCCCTAGACCAAGCATCCGCTGGAAATAGGATCTGGAATTTGAACAATGCTGTTGTATAGTTCTTTTGTAAATGTAAATATGGAAATAGGAGATTTTGACATGCCATTTTCTCTTGTCTATATTGGAATGTTTTCCTTGCGAAGATTCTCCCTACATGAGTTGTTGCTTGCTCCACGTCCTCTTTTTCTTTCTTTTCTCTCATTTTCTCTGTCCTCTCTTATAACATGTCCAATGATTGTTGGGCTTGCTTAACAAAACAGACATAGCCCCAGATACAAAGAGTTTGGGCACAAAACAAAGCAATTATGCTTGAAACCAAAATTAAGAAAAAAAAAGCAGAGGACACAAAACAACCCATATCAAGAACACAAAAATTATGTAAATGTGAGTATATATGTTCTGATTAGCCTAAAATTTTTGATGTCATCATAAGCACATGTATATAATGTAAGAAAACAGAGACCCTTCTCAAATGAATCACAAAAGTGCCAAGCTCATGATTTTAGTTTTTGGTTTAACCAGTTCTCTTTCCCTGTCTTAAATGTGAAAGGAGGAGAAACTTAAAGCCTTAAATAAAAATTAATAATTTTTAAATGTTGAAAGCTTGGAGAAAAGTTAAGCTTTCCATTCTGTTCCTATATATTTTTGTCAAATTTCATTTATGCTTCATCTTCCCGCCTCAGAACGCCAATGCGATGGGACAGAGTAGCGGGTAGCCTTCTGGTCATTCGGCCTGTCATTCAGCTTGGTGATTTCAGGAGCTCGCTTGGCCCTCAGTGTTTATCTGGCCTGTGGACTCTGGGGGACTGTAATGGGGTTCCAGCCCATATGAACCCGCCATCTTTTTTTCCCTCCAGTAGCTGGGGAGAGAGAATCTTGGCATTCCTAAGACTCTGGATTTCCCTCACCTTCCCTTCACCCATTCCTTCTTTAATGTATAATAGCCAGGATAGCTTCCATTGAAGTGGTAGGGCAACAAGTTACTGGAGAAATTTTCTGCCATCTTTGTTTTACATCTTCAGACTTGTACAGGATGGCCTCAGTAAACCCCATCTAAAATTTAAACCCCCAAGCTCTGCACTTAGCTCTAAACCCCTTTCCAACAAAACTCAGGCAGCGAGTTTTACATTTTTTCTTGACTAGAAGGGAGGATTTCCTGAAAACGGGCTGCTTAGAGCTGGAGTTTCCCCTCCTCCCTCACAGATATCTTTAGTTACTGAAGTTTCACACTCGCAGCGCAGACGTCTTGATTGCTGCATACTACCCCAGACCATAACCTAACATCTGAACCCTCGGGTGGCTTTCTGGGAATCAGGTGCTATGCAGGTATGCAGACTCTTGCTTGAACTTGCTGTTTGCTCATATAGCAACAACAGGGCTATCTATAAGGTTTATTGGCCTTATTCCTGGTTTTATAAGACACAGGTTGTACCCCTTTATGGAAAGGCAGTGGCTCAGCTTGGAGGAAGGTTGGAGAAAATTCAGATAACTTGGCATCACTCTCTGTTGTTGCATTGTCAAGGGGTCCACTTACACCAAGCAGCTGACACCCACACTACTCATTTCACTATTTCCGAGGCACCGTGTGACTTTATTGGACACGAAACCATGCCAGTTAGAAAACAGATCTCTATTGCTAACTTCTGAGCATTTCACAAACAACATTGTAAACGTGCGATGTTACTGTGTTTTAAATCAGACCACAGTGGTCCCCAAATATTATGTACATATGACAAATGTCAGTGTAACTTTTGGTCACACTGACAGTTTCATAGGTAGGCAAACCTATGCTCCGATGTTAAATTATTTGTGTGTGTGTGTGTAAAATGCACAAGTGTTAAGCTATGTGTGCACAGACATGAAGGGGAAGGGGAGTGCAGTCATACTGTACGCAGTAGGTTAGCGTCATTTTCAGTTGTGTTAGGCTATGAAGTTTCAAACCCTTCACTACCTTTTCTCTCGCCCATGCCATTTATTCGTGGTGTGAGTACTCCTTCTTACCCATTCGAATTCAGAGCACAAGCTGACCACTGTGTAATGTTACCCAACAAGACTGTTCAGTCAAGACCGAGTTCCCATTTCACTTGCTATTCTTTTGCTGCGGTAATGAATGACACCCGGACGAGGAGGTGTACGCTAGCGCCATTGCTCACTTGGGGTAGTGCATGAGCCCACTGAATTAGAGCTACTCCTCCCGGCTAAGTGAGCAGTACACATAGGTGCATGTTTGAAACACGAATCACATATAGCTGTGGTATTTTGCCAAGTGACGTGCTGTCTTTTGTTTGTTTTCACTATGCAAAGATGGGAAATGCACAGCTTTTCAGAGATGATTCTGAAAAACTTTACAACAATACTTGAATTCTTTCTTTAATCATCCCATCCCATTTTAAGGTCATTAATGCTTCCATTGTTAACTTTATTTTTTCCCCTTCAACTTTAATAGTTTGTAATCCTTAAATGCACAACCTGGACTTTCGTTTGATAAATTCTAATCTTGTTAGCTGCCTGTGAACGGAGATTCCGTCATCCTTATATGCATCTTTTAGTTGAGTGTACATTAAAACTTTTATTAATGTAGAATGTTGTAGCTTTGTGCCTTGTTTGGTTTTTCTTAACTCTTGTCTCTGTGTTTTCTTGCATAATGGGCTAAGTGGCCACCTGCCTTATATCATCTGGGATTTAGCAGTCTCAGTCAAGGCTCAGTGAAAATCAAGGCAGTCAATGGAGCAAACTAAAATCTCTGGTTAATGGATTAGAACTTTTGGGGGGTCACTAGAAGTCCTTTGCCTCACATGATCAGAAAGCAAAAAGAAAATAGTGAGACTCATACCACTATTGATTTTATTTTGTGTTTTTAGTGTCTTGTCATCTGAGTTTAAAGAGTTGATGGCTGGCAGTAACATCCACACTTTGATTTGGTACCAAATTAATAATGAAGGTGCGTATGTGTACACACACACATGGGGGGGGGAGAGCAGGAGGGGCAGGAGAGAGAGGAGGAGGTGGGAGGAGATGAAAGGAGGAGGAAGGAGGAAGAGGTTATGTACATTACATTATCAGACATACTTAAAGTAAGTTACCTTGACAGCTCATATAAAATTAGTGACCAACTGACATCCTTCCTGGTGAACATCTTCAATAGCTCTTCCCTGTGTCCAGCTGTGCCTTATTTATCTGTGTGATCTAGCACAGGCACACACAGCTGCTGGTTTCCCTCCTTTCATCACGAAAGTCTAGAAGCCTTCTTTATTTCTGAAGGATACTTTATAGTCTCAGTAATGAGCCTGCATGCTGCTGACCTCATGACCTCACCCATTTGCTTTCCGAGTCTAACTGACTCTCCTCTTCCTCTTAGTCATCTTAAAGTTTCCCCATCTACCGAGTCGGAATGATTGTCTCAAGATTTTGTGTCCATTGTCTCTTCTTCTCTGGTCTCTGTGTGACTTCATGTAACGGAGGAAGTGCAGAAACAGTTAAACAGCACAAATGACACACTTAAGAAAGCAGGCATGGTGCCGTGTATAGTAGACTTTAAAGGAATGATCCGAATCTGTGATACACTGTCCTTTAGGTTAGCCTGTTTTGAGGGCTGCCATTGAAATGAGTTGTTCATTCTCCCTTGATAGCAGCACTGAACAAAGGTAACCCAGAAATGGAACTCGGAAAACTTCCTAAACAAGAGCTCAATTAAGTAGATGATCTATTTGCTCAAGATAGAATTTCTGAATAACTCAGAATTTAAGGTATGTATCTTGAGACTAACATGAAAGGGCCAGAGATTTCTTATCCATTCATCCACTCAAAGTCTGTGCTTTGTGATAAGAATTTAGAAGATGAAAAACCACGAGAAAACTCTCACCTTCCAGTTGCTCAGTTAATCACCGAGAGAAAAACATTAAGTAGAAATTAATTATTGGAGAGCATATATAAGAGGGAAAAGAAGAGACAAGTGTAGTGGCTTCCTGACAAAAGTGAGTTTTGATATATTTGAAAAGATATTTAGACTTCATCACTAATAAAATGAAAATCATACTCAAGTCACAGAAGCAATGTACGCACAGACCTCATAGAAGGAGCTGGACCTTTAAGGTAAGTAGACCCAAGTGTCTGGTGTGTCCAGTTTGAGTTTCCTATTCTGCCTTCATCCGCCTTCTCACCTTTGACAAACGCTGGTTGAATATGAGTCTATTCCGTATCCTAAACACAGAGATGCCATCTCAATGTGGTGAGCAAAGCACACCCTTTAAAAATGACATCATTCACTCTCGATACACACCAGAGGTTCTGGGGAGGAGGGAGGCTTTTCCTACGCTTGGGATTAGGATGATTTCAAAAAGGAGGAGGTATCTGAGCAAAAGATTGTGCCAAAGGATCTAATGCCAAGTTATATTCAGCAATAGCTAACTTATTTTGGTGGCAAAGTTTGCTCATAAATGCTTGGAGGTAGAATATCTAGTAAGGTTCAGATCTAATTGTCAAATCCAGATTTTGGGGTATCTTGCTTGTGTCAAGGTTAATATGTCTGTTAGAACTTTATATTTTGGGATATTTTCTCACTAAGGTGTTCATTATGAATCTGTCTTCTATGCTTGGGATGATCAGAAATGACAAAGTTCACTTGAACTGTGAACCGTGTAGTGGTTTTTTCCCTGAGCATTAAGATACTGGCTAAGCTCAGTCAGGAGTGAGAGAACAGAGAAGATTCATAAACAGTTAAAGCATCATTTAGTGAGTCTTTGTATTAATGACGCGTCAGCATCATTTCCTAAGAGCAGCCATCCTTCCCAGCCAACCAAGATTAGGGTTTGCCTCTCTCTTTTACCTAGGAGGGAAGATTGCTCTTCTTCAACCTTGTAAGAAATACATTAGCAGGTCTGGCTCCTTGCCTATAACAAGTCTGTAGCCACACAAAGGAAATGCCATGGCCCTTGTTACATGGAATAGCTGTCCCCCCGGGATCTGGGGATATTCCTTTGCCAGCTGGTTGCATGCGCACATGTGTCCTGGTGTGGCTCTTATGACTGACGGTCATGACACCAGAGTCCACTCACAGAGGAATATCTTAAGTGTGATCACTGAAAGCCCAATTGGCATGTTAATGAAGTCCTTCAAAAATGGCAAAACAAAACAAAAAATTTCTGCATCTTAAATGATCACAAGTGCATCAAGAGTCCTTCGGGGCTCTCTGGAGCTCTAAATAGCCACTAGCCTGTAGGGGGTAAATGAGCCTGAAGCAGAGCTGCCCCTTCAGTTCCTCATCTTTGGATCAAGACAGAAAAAGGTGACATGGATTGTAGGTTACAGCAGAGAGGCCTCTGTTTCCCTAAGGGCCACAGTCTTCTAATATCACTGTAACTCACAAACAGGCGGTGAATAGTGTGGGCATCGCCCGTGACAGCTTCATGCACTTTTCCTGTGTAGGCAACATGGTTACACTGCAAGGATCACAAAGCAAAATTTCTGCAGGAGAGTTGGTTACCAAGCTGAACAGAAGGAGAGCCCAAAGGGCTGAGGATGGTCAAGCTGAACTGGGTAGCACACATCTTGTCCTGAAGGAAGCAGTTTCTGCTCAGATCCAGCCAATTGTCACTCGATGGAAAGTGGGCCTGCCAGTGCTCATTCCATTTATATTCCTAGAATAGTCAGAACCCGGTTTGTACATAATCCATTTCTCTAGTATCAAAGCTCATTCATGTCATAAAAAAGTCTATATGGATCAAGACAGTAGAAATGGAAACAATCTTCTCATAGCCTGCTGGTCCTTCCAAAGCAAGTAAGCTTAAACTAATAGGACATATTAAATATGTTAGTTTCCCTATGAGAATGCAAATGTGGCCTTGCTTCCAGTCTGGGTGACAGGCTACCCCGTGAGGCCAGAGTCACAGCTACTATCAGAGAGTGCTGTGGTTGATTACAAATGTCTGTTGTGCAGCATCCTCCAGTATCTGACTGGATCTACCTTTATAAGGCCTTTCTTTCTATTGTTGATTTTCAAGGCCTCTTTATCTATAGAGTTAGTCCCAGCATCCTTATGTTTTCTGTGTCAGTGAAATTAGGATTCTTAGCCTAAGAGATGCAAAATCTCCAAACACAGCAGGAAAGGACAGCTGTTAATTGTGTAAAGCAATTATTTCCTTACTAATTATAAACACCTACATGTAGAGATTTTTAGATTTGAGAAACAAATAAAATCTTAAAGAAGAAGGTGAAGATCACTGTACTCTAATCAACCTGTAATCTCTTTAGTGTTTCCCTCCGATCTTTAATTTTCTTGTCATTGTCCCCTCTTCCCCAATCCTAGGAGCATTGTACAAAGATGTCCTTGGGGGAGGGGTTGACATTCTATCTGTATGCACATGTGTGTGTGTGTGTGTGTGTGTGTGTGTGTGTGTTCGCTTCTATGTGCATGTTCCATATGCCAGTAGATCCAGAAAAGGATAGATCAGTATCTTGGGGGCAGACAGCCTTCCTGTACCTCCAACTATCCGACACATCATCAAAGGGTCACACACCCTGAGTCACTTCATCAAACATCATGACCTCACTCTTGATCCTTCCAGAACTTCTTATATACACAGGGAATGCAGGGGCTTAAGTCAGTAGCAGGTCTAGGATGAGAGCCCAGGCATTTCATGCCTCAGAGTCCATACTCAGATTACTCTGTGCCATAAATAAAGCTCAAAGTCACAGATTTGAAGCATCTTCCTTGAAATAAATGTTCTAGCAAGCACCGGGGCCAGGATCATGATATAGGGATCTCCATTCTAAGTCCCTTCCTGTGCACAGGAGACTACAGACCATAGCACATTTGACCCAAAGAAGTGGACAAGCAGGGTGGCAGGAGCCCTCTGAGATAGAAGACCCCAGTTAGAATCACTTGCAGCTTTCCTGGGTGCAGCTGGTGCCATTGCCAACCATGAGGACAAGGGGAAAGCATCCACATGGAGAGGATCTGCTTTTGAAATACTTCACTCTCCAGATAGGACTTCCAACCTTTTCAGAAGACTGAACCCAGCGGGTGTGGAGCCATGGCAGCTAGCAAGCCTTTTCTGAGAGAAGGTTGCAGGCACATTCCTGGAGCACTCACTTGAAAAGAATGGATGTTTTCAGAAAGGAGGTGAGAAGAAATGGCACTTTTTGATTGTGTGTGATGAGGTCAACAGTTTCCTGTTGCAAAACTTATGAAGTAAAATTATAAGAACACCAATTATCATTAGGAACGTCACTGAGCTAACCTATAATGCAAATATCTACTCAGTTAGAAGAATTCCAGCTAGACATGCTGGGTCAGAACTAGGCTCAGACTCAGACTCACCCCTGCAGGATATTATAGTTTGGTAGAAAAGTTAAGAAGTGTGGAAAGAATTTCATTCATAAAATGAATATAATGAATATATTCTGCTCAGTGAGGAAAATACATTTAAGTAGCTGTGCTACTCAGCAGAGAAGCATGCAGCAGCTGCTGCAGGAAACCTGCACAGTAGATGCTTTCCTCTCTTGTTTAGTAGTCTAGAGGTGGGACCTTTGGTTCATCCATTTTCTTGCTGTTCAGTCATGAACACCAGCTACCCTCTCAATGAACTAGCCAGATGTCCACGGTCCTACCACTCTTCCAGGTCTTCCAGGATGCAAGAGAGAAAGACACAGATGGGAAAGACAGGCCTCTAGCATACCAACGTGACAGTGACACATGTCACTTTTAATTCCTCACCAAGAAAGCCTGAAAATGCAATATGGAGCTGATCCTATAAAAGGTTAGAAAGGATCACCAAGTGAGAGGCATCAATGTGCCTTAGCCCATTTTCTAAGGCTGTAACAAAATACTCACAACTAAGTTATAATAAAGAGGTGTTTATTTTTTGTGTGGGTTTGGAGGCTGGGAAGTCAAAGATCAGGTGACCACATCTGCTCATGCTAATGCCACACATAGCAGAAAGTGGGGGAAGGAGGTGTGTGTGGCAAAGGTAAGACATGAGGGTGGGACGTGCTTTATCACAATCCACCCTGTTGCCAACTAATCCAGTACTGGTCACCCTCCAAAAAAAACCCATGCCTGAGCATACACTCTCCATGCCCAAAGAAACCCTCACTAGTCCCCGCCTCCCAGCCAAAATTCCCAATACATGGACTTTTGGGGGCCACACTCAAGCTGTGGCACAGCCTGCTTCAAAACTTAAAAAATACTGCCCCCACAAACCTGTAGAAGTGTGATCAATAAACTGGCATCATGAAATATTTTGCTTCTGATTTGCTTCTGGGGCTTGTTTATTCATCTTCTGGGAATGTCCTGGGAAGATAGAAATCAGTTGCAGGGCCATGTTGATAGCTGTCTCTGCTAAAGGAAACTGCCCTCCTCAAAGTAACTGTATCTGATGATGTATCAAAGTGGGACCAATCAGATTGTTCTCTCTCTCATAGCTCAGGACAGCTCTGAAAAGCCATGTCAGTTTCAAAAAGTTATTTTGAGGGGAAGCTCATCCTCCTCCCTGTATAATCAATCCTATTTTCTCCCCCCCTTTCTACTGCTATGGAAAATTCATGTCTAAAACGCTTCTGATCTGTAAGCCACTCCCAGAGACTGTTTCTGAAAGGTCTCATCTGGGATGATCACTGAACCACCTCCTTGGAAAGGGAGCAAATAAGAGTGAAACTAGCTCGGGGGGAGGTGAGAGATGTCCGGAGCTGTCACAAGTAGAATTGATTCTTACAGCAATTGTGAGCAGATCTCTATGGATTAGAGTAATGGACGCTGTTGAAAATAACCTCCCTGGTGGACTGTAGAGGAAGATGCAGATCATGGACAAACCGGTTAGGCTATCGGGACCAACAGTAGAGATCTAAGATGAGGAGTCACTGACCTGGACAACTGACATGGAGTTCTGCTGTTGCAAAATGGAGAGGCAGGGAAGGATCTTTCAGAATCAGCAAGTTGAGCCTCTGATTGTGTGAAGCAAGTGGGGAGGAGAGTAAAAGATGAAGGTTGGGTTTGATACCTAGGGGTTTAGGATGGCAGAGACAGACAGAGAGAACTTGGCCCAGAAAGCAAAGATCTGTTACACTTGGGGACTGTTGAGGTGGAGGGGATTCAGGTGAAGGAATCTAGGTAAAGACATCTACAGGCTGCTGCAATGGAGTTATGGTATTCTCCAGTGAGATTCAGTTGGAAGTACTTGCTTGAAAACTATGTATAGACATTAGCATTTGAGTCAGTTCAAGATACAACTTAAGCCATAAAAGCATGAGGCAGTTTCTAAGGAGGGATATCATCAAAATGGAAATGGAGAGAGGAGGCTAAAGTATCTGGGTTAAAATAAGGAACAATATACAGCAAGAAGTCATTAATTCGAGGAGGTGCTTTCTGTGTGCTGAAAGAGTTGGATGCTATTGTTCACGAGAACAAAATTTATTCAGAGAGAATGAATTAGATCTTCCTTCTGAATATGCTACAGAATGAAAAGTGGGTTTTTATAGAGGACAACACAAAACCGTTACCAAGGAGAATGGAATATATGAAAAAGAAAAATTTAGAATGAAAGAACTTTTGATAATATCTCAGCATAGCAAGACAAATTTTTCTAAAAGAAGCATTTATTTCCACTACTATGCCTATAATTGAATTTTCTTGGGCCCAAAGCTGAAATGGCAGCATTGTGACATTCTAAAATGCAATGCACGGACACTCCAGTGCTTATTAGAAACCAATTTTGATCTATCAGTAGTCTGGTTGTTTATCAATAAAATTACAATGGCCCTTAGCAGAAAAATATTATTCTGGGTCACTATGACATGAAGGGAGAAGAGGTCAGAAGATGCAAGACAAAGACAGTTGTTATCAAGCTCAAGTCTTCTAATGCATCCTCTGAACCATTCACAGAAGAGGTGAGATGCTTAAGATACCTCTTTGGGCACTTAGTATTTTGAGAGATGTGAATTGAAAATAAGAAATAAAAGGAAAATGTAGAAAGTGGTTCACACAAGGTCATGGCTCTGATTGAATGGCATTGAGTTCTCAGAAAGTTCCATAGCCTTTCTCTTCAGTGCTTTGTGGCAAGCCATAAAATAAGCCATATTCAATTTGCCTTGGTTAGAGATGAAGAAATTATTTTTTTTGTTCATGGAAGTTGGAAAATAAGAGCAAGCCTTGTATATATGAGACCATACACTCAGATGAAAGGAAGGACATATAATCAATTCAGTTCATTTGGGCTTTGTTCTCTGGGTCTCTACTGAGTTTGTTCTCTGGGTCTCTACTGAGTGGGCTGCACCCATATAGAGTAAAAAGCCTCCAGCTTTTTACAGATGAATGAATTGTGGACAAATGTCCCTGGAAGTATTTAGGCTTCCTGTGTCTATACAATTTCATTCCCCAGAAAACCAAACAACTGGTGCATCAATCAATTACACATAATTTTTATTAGTGGAGTATCACAAATACTTGCAGTGTGGGTTATCTTTCTGACTGTCTTGCCCTGCAATAAATTATGTTCTTTTCCAATGCTGGGTAAAGAAAATAGGCTTTGTCCTTGCCAGGCAGGTACTCTACCTTTGCACTACATGCCCAGTCCTCCTGCAGTATGAAGACAGTTTGCCAAGTGCCTTTACAATTTGGTTAACACACATTCAAACATACATACATACACACATACATACGTGTGTATGTATATATATATATATACATATACATATATATATATATATTTTTTTTTTCCGAGACAGGGTTTCTCTGTGGTTTTGG
>NW_026067966.1:10418956-10428275 GCF_014885135.2 Alexandromys fortis | reverse complement strand
GAGACAGGGTTTCTCTGTGGTTTTTGGAGCCTGTCCTGGAACTAGCTCTTGTAGACCAGGCTGGTCTCGAACTCACAGAGATCCGCCTGCCTCTGCCTCCCGAGTGCTGGGATTAAAGGCGTGCGCCACCACCACCCAGCATGTATGTATATATTTTTATTGCAGTCTTTCACTTAAACAAATATGTTTAATTCATTTTATAAAGCATGTTCATTGTATTACTTATATTTTCTCAATGCTGAAGTCAACTACCCGATACCAAGCAACTTAAAGGTAGGAAGGCTTATTTTAGTTCACAACTTAAGAAGGGTTGCAGACCACCATGTTAACAAGAATGAGAAGTAACTAGTCATATTGCTTCCTTAGTCAGAAAGGGGAGCTCAGGCAGGAGGTATGACTAGGCTATGTGTAATGGTCTCTCCTGTCCCTTTAAGAGACAAACCCCATCCACTCTCCCACCCTACACTGAGGCAGGCAGATCTTTTTTTACTGCTTGAAGCCTGAGTCTCTCTGTTTCTCTGTCTCTCTCTCCCCCGCTCTGCTCTTCTCCCCTTCTCTCTTCCCCCTCCATAACCCACTAAATAAATATTCAACCTCACTCTGCATGGCGTGCCTACCCATTTCTGTCTCTCACCTGCTGGGGGCTTTGGCTTCCTGCCTGGGACCTGTGGCCCATAGCAGCCACTTGGGCACCATCTCTGTCTGGGACTGCTGATCTCAGGACTTTCTGCCACTCCAGGGACCTTCAGCATGGTCTCATGGCCCGCTGTCTGCCGCAGCCACTTGGGGACCTGCAGCATTTTTACTTAAACCATAACACTATCAAACTTCAAGACCCACCCTCCAGTTTACTTCTTGTGGTGAGATGTCACCTACAAAAACTTCCTCAATCTTCCAAAACAGCATCACCAACTGGGGACCAAGTGTTTCCAACATGAGGCTGTGGAAAACACTTCATATTCAAACCCTGACAGTATCTAGGACTGAACTCCTCAAGCAAAAAGTGACTGACAGCTAAAAATATTAGTGAGATTTTGCTTTTGAAAGGTGGGTGTGGGGCTAGAGAGATGGCTTAGCAGTTAAGCTGCTCTTCCAGAGGACCCAAGTTCAATTCCCAGCACCTATATGACAGCTCACAACTGTCTCTTACTCCAGTTCTAGGGGCTCTGAAACCTTCACACCAATGCATATTAAATAAATTTTAAAAGAAAAGAAAAGGAGTGTGCCCCCTTTCCCACCACAGAAAAAAAGTAAAATCCTGGAAGAACCCCAGGTAGTAGGATCCCATCCCTTCATGACTCTTCTTGCCTCAGGAATTGAGCCTTTCTTTAGCTGTTAGCTCCTCCCTATGCAGTGTGCAGTGGGGAGGCTGCTGGATGGAGAGAGCCTTTGATGGCCTATTCCTTGTCCTGGGACCATTTTAGAGTTAGAGGAAATTGTAAAGTCTTGAAAGTTCTATGCAGTGTTTGAACCACAGTTCATTAGAAAATTTATAAGTAAGTCAGACTTGGAACTCTGATTTAACAACAACACTCTTGAACAAAAATGTGTTCAAGGCCAACAATGTTTGTTTAGCTTGTTTGAAACCTGGGTTTCACCCTTAGCACTACTTAAAAACTCTGTCTGGTGTACACCTTTAATCCCAGCATTCAGGAAGCAGAGGCAGGAGGACGAAAAGTTCAAAGTCATCCTCTGCTATAAAGCTGAGTTCAAGGGCTGAATGAGTGGAGAAATAAACAAACAAACAAATAGATAAACATTTAATTTAAGGCCAAGTGGGCTTGGGTCTGCTAGCAGATGGACATGCCTTTAACTTTATTTCTGCTCTTCTGATTGGCTCTCCTAGAGTTTCAGGCATAAGATCTTTCAATTGAGAAAGTTAAGGAAGAAATTCTATATTGTTTCCCAATCATTAACTTATCTAACCCTTCTGGGCATTTGATAAAATGTCTAACATGAATGTGTCTTGATGGGTGTTTGCCTGGCGTCTTTCTGATCCTGAAGTATGTCAATGTAGTGATCTATAAAGGAGTAGAACACCCTACACTCTTCACTTGTGGTAGTCAACTAATGAGGGACAGATATCAAATCAGAAACATAAGAAACATTCTAAAACCATTTGTTTTCTCCTTACTGGTAATATAGCTAGTGCTCCCAGAGGGAATCATTTTTTTTCTCAAAACATTGGATCATGTTTGTAAACCATAAAAACCAAAAAACAAGAACAGCAAAACCTCACACACCTCCGATGTAGGAAACAGTAAATTTTCATTCACATTTAATTGTCATGTTGGCTGATGTAACAACTCTTTGTCTAGAAGCCTTTTGCATTGCTGTTTAATCAAAGCCATGGGTGAATGAAGCTATATTAAACCAGTCATGACTCCTAGTTTGAATATGAGACCTCCTCGTGGACTGGAAGAACTAGCGTTTTATAAATAATGTATTATTTCTTTATCATACTGTACTTATCATGTATAAATTTGAGTAAGTAATTTGATTTAGGCTATCATGATGGTTGGTGTTAACAGATGTAGAATCATATGGGAAATGGTCTTTGGGCATGCCTGTAGGGGTTATTTTGATATGGAAAGACCCATGTTAGTGAGAGACCTGAATAAATCCAGACCCCCCCTAGCGGGGGAAAAAATAGAGCCAAAAATCTAAGCAGGGAGGGAAGAATCAGAAATCTAGGCTTAGGGGGCTGGAGAGATGGCTCAGTGGTTAAGAGCATTGTCTGCTCTTCCAAAGGTCCTGAGTTCAATTCCCAGCAACCACATGGTGGCTCCCAACCATCTGTAGTGAGATCTGGTGCCCTCTTCTGGCCTTCAGGCATACACACAGACAGAACATTGTATGCATAATAAATAAATAAATATTAAAAAAAAAAGAAATCTAGGATTAGCCTGTTCAGTGACTCTGTTTTAGGAACTAGCTGATTATAAAGTCAGATTGTAATCTTGAGAATAATCAGATTGTAATCTTGAGAATATGGCAGGAGAAACAGGTAGTTGCCCCTTTGTGATCATCACTGGTATTTTCGGAATTTTCTATGCCGCCCACCCTACCCCCTTCGGATTACTGGGCTGTGGTTTCTTCCCTTAAAAATCCCTTCTCCCAGTTACTGGGGGTCGAACTTCTCCCCTACATGGGTTATGAGTCTCGGGCCCCAGTGTACTGGTCCCTGTCTTGTTGAATAAACCTCAGGTGATTGCAGCAAGGACGGTCTCTCGTGAGTTACTGGGGGGGGGGGGGGACGGCTGGTCATGTTATCTTGAGACTTGAGTGAGAGTCTTCTCTCACTGGGGGTCTTTCATTAGTTGTACGCTAATTGTCCTACTCACTCTGAGCAGGGAATGCTGGGTAATATGGGTAAGGCAAGCTTTTGCCATTGCCTTCGTCTTCTAATCATGGATAAATTGTGATCAGCCCCATCAAGGTCCTTCTGCTGTGAGATTCCCCACTGCGAGAGACTGTAACCTTCAACTGTAAACCAAAATAATCCCTTTCCTTCTTGCTTCTGTCAATGTAGAGAAACTAAGAGATACGTGAAGTGCAGATATAGGAGAAGCAAGAGCCAAAGAGGAGAAATGGACTCTTTCTTAGGAGTGTCTGGCTTTCAGGTGAGGTGGGTCACGTGATGTGTAGTTGAGTTTTTTTTATTGAGGTTTATTTTGGGGTTAAGCCCATTAAACCTCTCACCAGAAGATCTCCTATGGCAGGTGAAAACTGACTAGCTGGATCTGAGGGTGGATGGAATAAATCAACTCGGGCACGTTACGACTGTTGCTCTCTATTCCTTTGCACGAAGAAGCAGCGAGGAGAAGAAGCAGAAGCCTAAGACATGATCTTCAGGTATCTAGTTTTACGGACGTAGTTGGAAAATTCCATAGGCAAAGAAAATGATAATGTGCATATCAAAATCACAAAAGGGGCAGGAAAACCTGACAAGGCGGTGCTCCGGAACCTGTGACACCACCCAGGGAAGAGCCAGCGAAGGGCAAATACCTCACAGTCCAAGTTAGGTAAAGTGACTGAACAGCCCTGAACCTGGACTTCACCCACACCCTGACCTGTCTGTCTGGTAAGGGTGGGGCACTCTACCTTCCTGCTCAGTGCCTGTCTTCTTTAGAAATTTCTATGTGGTCTGTAGTAGGTAATTCTGTGAGATTGACTCTATGTAAATTTGACTGTTAGAACAAAGAGTGAATGTTATCACTTTAAGGCCTCCTGGTGTGGGAGAATGAAAAGGCCATTCCGTTGCTAGTGCAGGAGAAATTACCCTGCTGAGGTGTTTTGGGGGAATGAATCCCATTTTGAAGGGAGAATCTTGGCCTCACTAGGGTTTTTCAGATACCACAGCGACTTTTTCAAAAGACAAGTGATCCCGTAGCTCCGCAAAACGGGTTATTCCATGTGGATTAGTGTATTGGTCTGTCAGCTGTACATTTACTGTATAATGTGAGCTCCAACAGTTTTTCATGAATGTTTGGGGGAGGGTGGCAGGGGCTTGGCTGCAAAGAGGCAGATGCTAAAGAGACCCATGTTCACTACATACATTGGCACATTTATGTCGTTTCAGATATGTATGTCTAACGACACTTGAAACCTGGCTGACAGTCAATTTGCTAAGAACAAGGGCCTATGATTGTGTTCAAATGAATCTTGATGCAGTTTCAAAGCTTGAAGATCTAAAAAAGTTGGAAAGACTAAAGTTGGTTTTGCTTTCACAGCTACATTTTTCTCCTTGATCTCCATCATAATGCTGGCCATGATTTTACTGCCTTCATTTCTCTTTCTTCCCCTTTTACATGTTCTTATTGATTGTTTACTTAAGTAAAGCTAGCTTCCTCCGCAAGAACAAAGACTCTGCCTCTCTCCACTATTGATGCATCCTCTTATGTCTGTGCGCATGCAGAGAAAATATTGAACAAATAAATTACTTTGGTATGGGTATGTATCACTCCATTTTGTGGCCTTGTTCTTTGTTTTTTTGTTTTTTTTTTTTTTAAACTGAGTTCTCCACTAGCTTGTGGATTTAGCAGTAATTTAAGACTTATCTGGATGCCGTTTGTTGATGCTCAGCAGAGGACAAGTTTGGAAGCTGTGAGTGAGTGGGTACTGAGTCACGTCAATAGCCTCTTACTTACAAAGGCGTGTGGACCACATTGCTCACTGTCCTAACCACTCCAGGAAGCAGCCATGGCCTCTGTTATCTCAAGGGGGCCCCTCAGGGTACTATGTGATGCGTTTCTGTCCCCAACCCTGTTTTATTAACACTGGTCAGATGGCTATATATTCTAATAGAGACTGTCCTAAATAACACGTTCTATTTCCAAATGAGTGAGTTTTTCATGATCTTATTTATGTGGGGAATAAAGATCATGATCTAAGGCCCTTCTGGAATGGTGTCACCTTTCTCCTCCTCCTCTTCATTTACTTCTTTTTACTTGAAATCTAAATGATGGTCTGTGCCTATAATCCTGAAACTCATGGGGTCAAGGTAGGAGGATTTCAAGAATAAGAAAAGTTTCATCTTTAGGATCAGGGAAATTGTGGTCTGAGAAGTGGATAAGTAACAGAAGAATTGTCCTAACCAATTTAAGCTTGAGCTTGTTGGTCGCATAGTTCCTAGTTAGCGCACACTGTCTTATGAGGTTAACCTTGTGGATTGAGAACAGTCATTCCCAAGTCCCTCAACACTGTGCTTTACCCCCCCCCCCCCCCCGCACTTGGAGCTTGTTTCCCCCTGACATACTTATGTTTATAAATGGTCATGTGATATAGCTGTAGCACATGGATTGGAAGCCTAAGTCCAATGATGAAGTTACGGAAATGCTTTTACTCAACTGCTTTAAGTAGGATAGGAAAGTCAGGAGAGTCACAGAAATGCAGAGCCTGGCATTTTGGGGCCTCTGGATGGACAGCTGCAGTCCCGTGCTTCTGGGCTTAGTAAGAGAAGCAAAGTTTTTCTCTTTTGTCACCATGTTCAGATTTTCCACGATTTAAGACATTCCTGACCTTGGTTCTGTCTCAAAGCAATCTGCTAAGCTTTGTTGACTCTCCATGGGAAGCTGAAGTCGTACCCTCTCTGAGGAGTAGGGGAAAGGAACAGGAGTAGGGGAGGGAATGGGAACTGGGATTGGTATGTAAAATGGGAAAAGATAGATTTCTTTTAAAAATAAAGAAAGAAAGGAAAGAAGAGAGAGAGAGAGACAGACAGACAGACAGACAGACCGACATTCTTGGCTCAATGGTCTGCCACAAAAATTATCTTAAACTAGATGTAAACTGTTTCTTGGGTTTCAGTGGCAACGTTAAGATCTTGCTATTGGATTTAAAATGGTTTTAGCATGGGGGAAATAATTTTGTGTGTTCATATCTTCCATCTACTTTTAGCACTGCGATATTTCAGTTCTGCTCCATTTCAGAACATATGCCTGTAACCACACCAAAGGAATATCCCCATTCAGAAAAAGGATAATTAAAATAGAGTATTGGATGAAGAGAAAAACAAACCAAAACAAAAGTGACTGGCGCTTTGATTCCTTTGTCAAGACACATGAAAGAAAATTCATCAACGCCAACCCACTACTCTCCCTATTCCAGGCTCAGTTTCAAAACGTGGCAATTGGCATAACTGAAGTCAATCAACATGATTTTAAAAATTATCTGTGCAGAGAGATGAAGGCTCAGTTGGTAAAGTACTTACCATGTAAGCTTGAGGACTTTGGTTCAAACCCAACATCCACATAAAAAGCTGGTTCGGAGGTACCTACCCATAATCTCAGTGCAGGAGAGGTAGACACAGGTGGATCACCCAAGCTTGCTGGAAAGCCACTTTAGCTGAATCAGTGAGCTCCAGAATCAATGAGAGATATTACTAAGAAAAAAAAAATGAGGTGGAGAGTGATTAACGGAAATACTGGACATGGACTCCACATGTGTGTGTACATGTAGAAACACATGCACACTCACATTCAGCATATTCCCCCCAACACGCACATGGGTGTATACAAACGTGTATACTCATGGACACATGTATACCATTACTATCTGAGTGTTTGGCACCAAGACTAACAGCAAATAGGCAGGATCCCCATTCAAAGGCCTTCACATTCTGGGAGGAATGGGAAGGTGGGGTTGGGGTGGCAGACGTACTTGCATAGCTAGAACAGGTAGGAATAAAACTGCATTGAATCTTGAGCTGAGCAGAACTAAGTTCCGTAGACACAGGAGTTCATTAAGGAAGAGATCCTCAGCCTGGGGGCTCTACTGAGCCTAAGATGTCTCCTACAGCATCCCAGAAATGTGCCCTCTTTTGTCCATCCACAGGTTCTTTTCATTATTCTTGGTTCCTGACTTTTTTGAGACTGTGAATCCTACATGGTATGGAGGTAGAGATTTTATATTATGTCTTATATTAAACTACTGTTGGGAAGAAGAATTATATTGTTGATGAAACCTTAGTTCATTGTCATGTTGTCCTGTTATGTAACCCAAAATTCCAAAAAAGAAAAGCCACTTAAGGGATAGATATGGAGGTGCACCCCTTCAATCACAGCATTCGGGAGGCAGACAGGTAGATCTTTGTGAGTTCAAGGTCAACAGCTTCTACACATAGAGTTCCAGACCATCCAAAGCTACATAGTGAGACCTTGTCTAAACAATGAAAGCACTTAAATTATTGTCTCTTTTGAAAATGAGAAGGCCAAACGACAGGACCAATTCAAAAGTCAATACCTGTCATAACTACTCTTGAATTGCTGAACTTATTGTAACAGATAAAAATCAAGGCTGGACAAAGCTACCAGAGTGTCCAATGGGCTTTGTGAGCTTCTGGAAAGAAAGAACAAAAACTTAAGTTCTCATGGAAGTACACAGAAAAGAAATCACTAGAGCACCCATTGCCACCCTTGTGGCTTCAGAGCTTCATGGACCACTGAGGCGTCTTCCCCTGGTCAGTCAGGAAGTCATGAATGAACTTTTACCCTGGCTAACTTCTTTCTTTCACACCTTTTGGAATCGATGTCCACCGTCAACTGCACTGCGCCTTGTCCTTGTGAATTGGACAGCACTTAAGGTCCTGACTCATCCACTCAACCCAATGGGCCTTCCAGGAAATTGTTCCTGTTTGTTGCTATTTTCAAATGATGGAGAAGCACAAGATAATGAGAGAGAAATAATTTTTTTTTTACTATCTGATCCCAAGTGTTAAAGAAGCATCCCATTCTTAGAGGCTGCCCCGTCATTTGCAAATTTAATGAACTGCTGAAGATGCAAACTGTCCACATAACTGCTCTTGAATTTCATTAAAATTAATCGGAAGTCCCTTTTAATGTCTTTGAAAATTGCTTCAAGTGGCAAAAATCAGAAAATCTACCCATGGGGCACATTCAGCTAATTGCAATTTGCTTCCCAACTAGTCATTCTTCAGCTCTACGCTGCAGCTTCATAAAACTTAAACAACCCTGGGTATCGAGAGCTAGACAAACCAGTCATTCACCTAAGTGCAAAGGATTTCCAATGACCCTTTATTTCTTCAATATTTCCTTTTTAAAATAAATGTGTATGAGTATTTTGCCTGCATGTATTTATTACGTATCACTTGCATGTGTGATACTCATGAAAGCCAGAAGAGGGCATCATGACTCCCAGAATTGGAGTTACAGACCATGAGCCTCTATGAGGGTTCTAGGAATTGAATCTGTCTTCTGGAAGAGCACCCAGCGTTTTTAAATGAAGACCCATCTCTCTAGCCCCTCTTCAGTATTTCCTAACAATCCACAGTGGTGTTGTGGTGATGAACTCAGGCGTATGTTTCTCTGTATATTGGTCCGCTTTGTGTCCCCTCCTGGTTGGCACTGGGGAACTAACAAGGAAATAAGGACAAAGACCACAAGAAGAGGAGAGAGTGGTAGGACATGTGTCTGTATGTGCACATCACTTAGTCAGGACAGCAAACCACAGGGAATAAAGGTAAGCAGAGCCTTACCCTAACATTTACCAGGTAAATAACCCCAGAGAAACTGTAACATAATAAGAGAGGAAAGAAGGAAGATCAAAATGATGTTTTTCTTAGGATGATGTGGGGCCACATATAGAAAATGATATTTTGTGACAGTAAGTGCCAACTATGTGTGAGCACAGAGATTCTAGTATGTAAACATGAAGCCATGTTTACCGTGATGAGATATCATGAAGCCGGGCGGTGGTGGCGCACGCCTTTAATCCCAGCACTCGGGAGGCAGAGACAGGCGGATCTCTGTGAGTTCGAGACCAGCCTGGTCTACAAGAGCTAGTACCAGGACAGGCTCCA
>NW_026067966.1:10410534-10418812 GCF_014885135.2 Alexandromys fortis | reverse complement strand
CATCTAACTACATGAATTGGGATACCATTTTTATCTTGCAATTATGATGATGAAAGACACATTTGGGATTAAAGAGTCATATACTTTCCCATCCAAAAAAATTTCTCCAAATTTTCCTGGTAAATTTGGGAAATAAAAAATATTAATTATAGACTGGGTGGTGGTGGCTTATACCTTTAATCCCAGTACTTAGAAGTCAGAAGTAGTCAGAGCTCTGAATTCGAGGCCAGCCTGGTCTGCAGAGTGAGTTCCAGGACAACCAGGGCTATATGGAGAAGCCATATCTCTAAAAACAAAACAAACAAACAAGAACAAAGAACCACACAGTCAAAAAGTATTTATCATAATAGAATATGTGATAGATAGGATCTTTGTCTAAATAAAAACATTCAAACAATAATTGCTTGATTTTTCTTAAGTACAAATTGTTTAGTCGTGTTTATGAGAAATGTTTCATTAGGGATTCTATTTTAGGGCAAATGTATAAAAGTTTTATTGAGACCCAAAAGTTTTAGTGTGAAGTAATAATATTGGAAAAAAAGTATCTGAGCAATCACCATTAGGTCTTCAAATTTTTACTTTCAAGAATCTTTACTTCCATTAGCAAGAGCTGCTTGGGCCAGCTGTTGGGAGCGCAATGTCTCATATTCTAGTGTGTTGAAGCAGGGTTGGCTTCTGAGTGTCTTCATACTTACACACAAGTGGAAAGCAACAGTAACAGCCTTTCCTTCACCCCTTCATTGGCCTTCATTTCAGTAAAGTCAAAATGGTCATTCCATCTTTCAACTGGAGTCTCTAATCTCTCTGTTCCTGACCACAAAGTCCCTCATTATCAACATCTCTACTTTTTTGATACCCTCTTGCCTCACTTCAGTAAAACCCCCAGATTCCTTCATTTCCACACATTTTTCTCTTTAAACTGCCTCTTTTTCTAACCTTCCTCTGCCCCTGAGGCCTTGTGTCTTTGATATTCACCAGGGTCTTACCTGCCATTTTCAGACTCTCATGGCATAGTGACCATTCTTTTTGTTCCAGTCAGGTGGACACCTCAGGAGCACAAGAGAAACCTACTATTTGTCACGTTTTAACGCATGTAACATTTTCTCAACTGTTTTCTGTGTATGATTTCATTCTTTCTTCTGGAAACTGTGAAGGAGATTTTTGTCCGTTTTGTAAGTTAGAGATGGTCTCATAGGGAATCCCATTTCTTAAGGTGTTCAAAGATACCATCAATTATAGACACCTTGTTATTTTTAAAAGTGAAAGAAAATGCTGCAAATCTCACTGTCAGAGGCTGTCAGTTGACAGACACATTCTGATCGCAGGCATTGTAAAGGTACAAAAAGTTTTTTCTGAGAATCAGTGAGCTATGACAAGCGAAAGACACACAGATCAAACCCAGGCAATTGGAATCCAGAGAATAATTGCCATAATTATGTTATTCCTCCTCATAAAAACTATTCAGGCATACAATGTAGCATGCTTTAAATTCATGGCCTCATACATTATCTGAGTCTTTACTTTTGATTTTTAATCTGTTTTTTTTTCCCACTCCTTTCTGTTCCTGCCTACAATGGTTGCTCCAAAACTTTTGACCTTCATCAGGAAAATTGAGACTGTCAGTTATCTTTTCCCTCAGCTGCTTCTTCCCTGTCTCTCATGTTACCCACGACACCCCTGTCCATAGGCACCCTTGCTGTCCTGTTCAGAAGGCACGCTGTCTACCTTTCTCATAGGTGTTGTCTCCTCTTCTTTCTTCTGTTTCTCACTGCTGACATTTTGAACTACCCTTTCCTGATGCTCAACCCTTCTCCTCTATTTGGTTCTCTGCCTCGGCTGTCAATATGACCAAGATTCATTCCCTCATTCTCTCTGTATATCAAAATTCTATAGGGAAAGGCTCAGGTACTGTCATCATTTTCTAACTTTTCATTCCTGTCTTTGCCCACCACAACTCCACTAACACTGAGATTAAATCACTCTTAATGTTCTCATCACTGACCTTCTATTTTCTTAGATTCAAACTTCTTTTCCTCCATTCTGTTGGAATCCTTTACTGATTCCGTGTGATTCAATTGGCTTCTTCCTACTTGGTGAAAATCTTTCATCATCTCCCAAGTGTTCCACACACTGCCCTTTCTTCTGAGCTCTTTGTTCCTCACTTACTTAACCATTGACATTACCCTACTTTCCATAATTTTGATGGTTTAAACGATTGCCTCTATTTGATGGAATCCAAAATCCATCCTTCTTAGCCATCTCACAGGTTTTCCTGTAGTTGCCAAGTCTCTGTCTACACAGGATCGCCATTGGATGTCATCCATCTCACCCTTAATGTGTGCAAAACCCCACTCCACACTTTCCCAAATCTGCTCTTCAAATTGCTTTCTCTAAGCCAAAGGTAATTCCAAACCTCCAATTATTTAGTCCTCAGTTTGGTGTTAACTTTAACCTGTTTTTTTACTTGCTTTCTCTATCCAGTCCATCAAAACATCTTGTGCCTAGTACAAAAAAATAGCAGGGGTTTGATCCAGAGGAACTCTCTGTGTCTATGTTCACCGGATACGCTAAAATGATTACTTTTTTGATAAGGATGTGTAAAAGGCAGTGGGCTTCTTGAAATCCAGAAAATAAGACCACAGTTTCATCTCCACACCCACTTGGAGGCAAACAGAAACAGGTCTTATCTGCCCAGTTTAAAGACAGAAACTGAAGCAAACTCAGTCCAACTGAGAGAAGAAGGAAAAACTCAGAGCTCCCTTGGACTTCTTCAGAGTCCTTCCTAGTGTTACCACTGTAGGAGGTTGGTTTTCTGAGGCTTCAATAAGTCTTACCAGAAGGCCCCTAGGTAATCACAGATACTGTCAAGTTGGCACAAAAGCCTTCAGTTAATAGACAGTACAAGAGTTATTTTGCTTTGCTTTGTTTTTAGAATGATAGGGAACTTCTAGGAAAGATAGAGAAGGAAGAAGACCCTTCTGCTTGAGAGCCCTTAGCTGGAAATGTTTTGGTTAAGGTGGGTGCCAATGCCCAGCAAAGCCCTTGAGAAGTGATGGGCTTAATCTTGGGACTAAGGTCCTGATTGGCTGAAGGCAAAGCAGAAGGAAATCCATTCAAGCTGCTTCATCTTTTTGGAGAGCAGGAATTCTGGGGAGAAATCAGAGGGGAAAAAATAAGGACGCCCCCAGCAGTCCAGACTGAAAACAACAAGGACTCTCTTGGATCAAAGATGAGAAGTTAATAGCCTCCCATTCATCCACTTCAGGACCTCAGTGGGGCAGAAGAAATGCATAGTCTAGCATGAACTTGCACTTGGGGTCTTCTCCTGACCCCAAGATCTCATGTAGTCCCCCCCCACACCCCTTGAAACCCAGACGAGGCATAGTGAGAAGCCGGGTTCCACTATCTCCCAGATGGGCATCAAGATGAGTCCCAACTTTGCAACACTGACTCACCAGTTAGGTAGCTCCTGGGAGCCTGGACACAAAAAAAGGCGGGCGTGGGCTCGGGTTAAGGAGGGGATTGCAGTCAACCCCCTGGTTTAGAACTTCAAACCTCTGCGGGGGAGGAGCAAGAAGGGTTCTTCAGATTGAGACCGGGACTTGGGGGCGAGAGGCAGCACAGTTCGCAGGTCCTTTGACGTAGTGAAACACTCCCACTGCTTAAGAAGAGGCTCCTTGGCATCCAGGACGCGGAAGCTGGGCACAGACACCTGCTTAGGTAGCAGCCTGAGAGTGTCCTCTCTGCGCACTCGAGGGATTGCGGGAAGCGCAGGTGAGCGCAGAGCGGCGCCCTACAGACCCACAACAGAGGCGCGGAACGAGGTGAGTGGGGGCAGAGACCCTGAAGCCTGAGGCTCTGCGTGGGAGGGTGAAGCATACTAGAGTAGATTCCTGCTCAAACTCGCCAGCACCGGGCTATCAATGGGGCTCATAAGGGGGACTCCTGCGTTAGGGAGCTCACCTCTCTGAAGCTCCGGAATGTAGACCCTTTCTGAAGAGTCTTTATCAGCAAGGTTATTAGCACAAGCACCCCAGAGTCCCAGAGTATGCTAACTTCAGCACCCCGGACAGCGCTCCTTTCTTTAAAAAAAACTTCACGGGGCTATTAAAGCTGCAATTCTTGAACAAAGAAAACCTTTGCGTGTGACTTTGATATTTCAGTTTAATAAACACAGTCTTTTCAAGTAAAACTAATCTGAAAATGTTATAAAACTAAGACTTTTGAGTGGTCCGCTATTTCAAACATGATCAGGGAAGACCATGTTCAAAGACAAGCTCTGAAATATTTCTTTAGCAGCGCCTCCATCCGTCCCACTGCTGAGCAGAGAAGAAAGAGCCTGCCTACTGGTGTTATAATCACTAATGTGATGTGGAAGTAAGCGGGGGGGGGGTGTCCTTCTGTATTTTTTTATGTTGAATTTTTGTTGGGGAAAAATCAGATAAGCTTTTAATTTGGGAAAAATTGTAATGTGTATAATTTTAAGGGTGTAATCTTTCCTGCACTAGTCTAAGTGAAAACAGGAGAACAAGTCAGAGGTGACATATGGTTGTTCAGATGGCTTTATTACAATAGACACTGAGAGCCAGGAAAGTGGAGGGAAAGAGCATTTCCCTTTAAGTTCTTGAAGTTCGCTGCAGGCAGAGAGAAATTAGAAAGCATTATCTTTATTAAAGTCATATCGGGATTGCTTAGCATTTAGACTTGCAAAGTATCTATCAGTTTTACTTTGTCCTTCAGTTTCAAAATACATTTATTACAAGTTAGGTATCAGTTGTGGATTTTTTTTCCTATTATAAAGTTTTATAAGTCTAGCATCCTTTAAAAACTAAAAGCTACTATGAGCATAGAAACATACAAAGACAAAAGCTATAAAATTCTTAATTGTAGTGTGGTTTTGTATTAAAAGGTTAGGTTTAAGATATTAAAAAGTAAAGTCATTTGGCAGAATTTTAGTTTTCACGTAGTATTTTTTTAAACTACATTCTAGGGGAAATGGTTCCACTTAACCGTCTCACAGGGAGCACATCTTGGGAATTCTTTTCAGCTTAACTGTCTTGGTTGTGCACAACCTGGACTGGAAATGGGTCATCTAGGGAGAATGACGTGGAAGAAGGGTGAGTCTCTTCCTAATTAGGAATAGTGGTGTGCTTCTTCTCCTGGGACTGAGATTCTCAAGGGTACACTCCTCTCTCTTAAGGAGTGGAACACAAGCCTGGACTAATGTGTTTCCATGTGTACAGTTTCAGGACCATGGCTGATCCTAGGACCAGAAGAGCGATCCAGTGCCCCCTGAGCCTCACCTGCTCCCTGCTCATTGTAGGAACGTGCTGTGTGTCTCCTTTGTTCTGTCACAGCCAGACAGACCTGTTTGCTCTTAACCAAGCCGATCCTCAGTGCTGGGAGTCCTCCTCAATGCTCCTCTTGGAAATGCAAAAACCTCGTGTTTCCAATACTGTTTCTGGCTTTTGGGATTTTATGATCTACCTGAAGTCGTCTGAGAACTTGAAGCATGGGGCACTGTTTTGGGACCTGGCCCAACTCTTCTGGGACATCTATGTAGACTGTGTCCTTTCCAGGAACCATGGCTTAGGAAGGAGGGAATTGGCTGGAGAGGAAAAGAAAGAAGAGAAGAGCTCCTCAGTGCTGCATTTGGGGATTAAACAAGGTGCATGGGCCAGGCCATCCTGTGTGACATGTGAGGAAGAGGGAAGTGCCCCAGGGAAGCTATTTTCACATACGGTGCTTTAAAGGGGTGGACGTCAAGAGGGTTCATATAACAGAATAGTTGTTCATGTCAACATAGTATCTTCACTCTAGTACTTCCTGTGAAAAGTCATTAGGAAGAGGAAGTGGGGACCCATGTATAAATTGCAATGTAAAGATGTAAGACTTCCCCCAAATGAAGACTTATTTTTTATTTAATGCTAACTTGAATGTAACTTGATGCTTCCTTGACGTGGAAATAGTAAGAGGTGGGTAGGTGTTGGGGCAGGGAAATATTTATAGCATGGGGATTCTTGTCCCCTTGAAACTGAAAACAAAGCATCACTTTCATGCAAATAAAGTATCTTGAGAGATACTTAACTGATGTTATTTAGAGAAAAGTATCAACCTACCTATATTTATTCCTTGTTGCTGTTTCAATGAATCACTAATAAGACATTAACTTCTACTAAGTACTTAATTTTTAAAAGGTTGTAGCTTCTTGAGAGTTGGGAATTTTTTTTAACTGCAGTAAATACCACATACTAATTCAAATATAGTCTTCGCTAAAAGTCTAGGAGAAATGCTACATTTACAAAATTAGAATGTAAGGGAGTGAACCCCTGTAAGTTATGAGAGATACCTGGGCCCTAGTCATACAGTTTTCCTTCCTTCAATAAGGTTCCAAATCTAGTAGCAGGGGCTGTCCAGGTATAGCTAGAATCATTTGTGTACTAGGCCTAACTAAATACTGTTAGCCAATGTTTAATTGTGAGCATTGTTATGTGTCTCTAAAATGGTTCAGTTGAAGAAAGATCTACCAATAACAGTTGCACAGCTACCCTCTCCTAAGATTTTACAGGGTGCTTATCAAATGCATAGCTTGTTCCTTCCTCACTAAAAATCCCTTAGGATTCACTGAACTGAGAAACCAGACAATTCTCTACACCTATTTTTATAAATAGGTGTCACAATAACTTTTCCTAGTTTTACTTTTCAGATGAAATATTCTCTCAGCAGATTTGCTACTGAAGTACAAATACATGATGACCATCTTTAAATGTTGGTTTCTGGTATTTCAAAGACACAATGAGCTGAAAGTGCCCAGGTGTCAGCATCCGTTAGTAAGGGCCATACGTCTTCTTCTTCTGAAGCCCTCTGATTACAGTGTAGAAATCCTGCCTTCACTTTCCATAATTATAACAAATGTCTACAGAATAAATGAAGAGAATACTATTATGTTCAGCTGAACATGAAAAAAAATTATGCCTCTAAATCTTCAGCTTTGGGAGTCACTTTCTGCTCTTCACTGGAGAGTTGAGATAGACTCAGCTGGTCTGCAAACTTTAGGAGAAGCTGATCTGGAAACAGCTCAGTAGCAGAAGCTAACATTTCCCTTTATTAATGTTATTTTAATGTTTTGCACAAGCAATTGTTTGAAGATCAGGAAATGAGATTTTCCATTTGGTTGGTCTAATCAATGGATGAGGTTTTGGGTCAAGGAGATACTTGTTCGAAAGTTAAATAGTTACAGGAACACTGTGATTTCCTTTCAAGAAGCCTCATTCAATCTCTAGTGGTTCAAGCAGGCTCTGGATGTACCATGATGGATCCTCTAGTGAATTTTGCTTTTGTTCCTGAGGATGGAGTGCTACAAAGTTGGAATGAAGGTGGGGGTGAAGAGGTGTTTGTCTCCCTAGTTCTCAGGTTAATCATAGCATTAGGTCAAAAGGACATAGCTAAAATTACTGCATACATAATATACAAAAGGGTTCTGTTCTAATGTCTTTACAATCATTTACTTTGCAGCCATTTATGAACTCTTCCTATAAATTATGTTTTTTGCTAAAATATGTGATCCATGAGGTACTTCGTAGTATGTCATATTTGTTAATATTGCACCATCAAATAAGAAAACAAGCGACATCAAATAAGTATGTAATCTTGAGAAAATTAGTGTATTCTTACTCTTTTCATCAGAAAGAAGAGGATATGGAAAACTTAGATGAATCACCAAGTCTCTCTGTGTTCTCTGTTTGTTTGAGTGTTCTGAGATTCTATGAAAAGCCCTTACTAACTCTGAAGACACTGGAAAAGTTTTACCCCCAAGAATACGTGACCAAATTGGACAATGACTGGGACACTATGGCTGTTTATAACAATAATAAGCAGGGACAGAGGAAGGCAGACATGAGAGCTCTAAAAATTCTGAGGGCTACAGATGACTTCATGGGTAAAGATTCCAAAGATTACTTTTAGTCTAGAAAGACATTAGCTAATGATATCTGGAGGCTGACTAATACATTTTATGGAACCTCTGAATAGAATCTATATACCCAGGTTATATATAGCCTCTAAATTCTGATGGGGTTATGGTTCTGGAAAGGGGAGGGAGAGAGGAAGAGATGGAAAGTAATGGGGAGAGGGGAGAGAAGAGGGGAGAAAAGGAAGAAGGGAGAAAGGAGAAGAGAGAAGAGAAGAGAGGAGAGGAGAGGAGAGGAGAGGAGAGGAGAGGAGAGGAGAGGAGAGAGGAGAGGAGAGGAGAGGAGAGGAGAGGAGAGGAGAGGAGAGG
>NW_026067966.1:10395181-10410506 GCF_014885135.2 Alexandromys fortis | reverse complement strand
GGAGAGGAGAGGAGAGGAGAATAGAGGAAGTGGAAGAGCAAGAGGGGAAGGGAGAGAGGGGGGAGAGGGAGAACAAGGGAAGGGGCAAGAGTGAGAGACTGATTTAGGATAGTACACTGATAGCTCCCAAAGAGGAAACAGCAGACTTTACTCATAAGGCTGTGAAGATTTCTCTGCAAATAAAAAGACTTTGAGGTGCAATATTATCTGTGTAAAAATTGTACCCTCTTCCTTTAGCAGATTTTGCTTTGCCACTAAGAAAGATGGGACTGGGGTGGGACGGATAATCTACTTCCTGGGGCTTCAGTTGTGAGGGTTTTAGGGGGTAGGGGTAGTAAGAAAAGTTAAAATTTAGATTTATAATCTGATGTCTGTGATAAGTGCCTAACCCATTTCCATAGTTTCTATTTTTAAACACTAAACACAGAAAACACTGCTTCAGCAATATGAAGAGATCTGTAAATGTTCAGATTTCTGCTTTACTCTAAGGTTCCTAAGCCACATTCTCAGCAAGCATCCATCTGTAACTTGATTGTCAGGAAGTGTCACGAGGTGCAGTCAATGGTGAGGACAAGACCCTTCACTCCAATAGTATCCATAATAAAAACATCCCCAATAAAATAAGAGTTGAACATATCACAGAGTAAACATGGAATGAGGATAACACTATCTCTGGTTATTGGAGGTTTAAAATGCTTACTTTAAGTTTCTATATTAAACATGATATAATGATTCTTTAAACTTTAAAAATCACATACTATTTTAATTGACAAATATTATAAATGGTAGCAATTTAATTAACTTAGGCTATACAAGTAAAATTCACAGGACAGAAAATATTACAAATACAAAATTACTTATATGTTCTAACTATATATAGAATTGTGAATTTGGAGTAGCAAAAACATCAGTTCTTTCTTTAAGAAGGACAACTAACCTAAGGGTGATTTAGCGAATTTATTAAGCTCCTTTTCTCTACTTTCAGGTGCATATTCTCAGCTCCTAAGAAGCCCTTTCTTAAAGAAAAAAGAGCTGATTGAAGATTTGATAAGTGTGTATATGCACAGGCTGGCATCTGGGTTCACTGGAAAAGCGAAGCTACAAGTGAAAAGAAAGCCACCTTCAGAGCTAACGCAAGTCTTGAAATTAAAATAAGGAATATTTTCCTATCAATCATTTATGTATTTGAAGTGAAGTCAATGTCCAGAGGTGAAGATCATGTCAAGTTCTCTAAGAGTCCTTTGTTTTCAGCTTCTTGGACTAGCTGACTTCCAGTCTTCTACGTGTCTTCATATGTGTCTACAGGAGCTAAAGAACTTCCACAGATGACTGGGGGTGAGGGCTTTGTCTCTTGAGATTATTTGATAATTCTCCTGGGGAGGCCTGGCCTTGCTGATGAACTAGAGGGCTGCCGCACAGTTAGCTTGCATATGCTACATGCATTACAAGCCATTGCTTATGATACTGGCATGGACAGACGGACGATTCACATGCGTGGTATCACTGATGGTCTGTGATTCTCGACCTCGTCTGAGAGAATAGTTTTGAATACGAAATGAAGAAGAAACCACAGGGGAAGAAAACATTCATCTAATGAAAACAAAATTAATAAAAGCTTTGGCTCCCAGCTGGTCTTATTGGATTCTCTTTATTTAAATCTTTAATATTAGCACAAACTGTGTCCAAATGCTAATAAGACAGCATAATTATCTTTCAATTATGTATTTGCTGTTTGATTAAATATTAAGGCTCTATAAGTGGTTGTACTTTGCATGGAAAAGCAAAATAAAATGAAGATGCAGTTTCACTGGAGGATTAACTGGGCCCTAACAATGTGGAATGGGACACGCTGGTGGTGGGGGAGATGCCATGGTGGTGGGTGGCAGGGGCGATGCCAGTCTTAGGTTTTGGTTGATTGGGAGAATAAGAACATTAAAAAGCTAGCACTCCAACTACTGTTATACACAGGCTCACTCTCTGCTTCTGTCCTGTTTTCTCTAAGGTATTTCATCAAATTCATTAAAACTACTGATAGGACACAACCCTTAGTCAATGGTAACTCCCTCATCGTGGTCTTCCATACTATGAGCTAGCAGTTTTTGTGTTTCTCATTGTGGTATTTTGAATGTAATTGGCCTCTATAATCCCAAAGGGAGTGGCACTATGAGGAGGTGTGACCTTGTGGAGTAGGCATGGTTTGGTTGGAGTAAGTGTGTCACCGTGGAAGCAGGCTTTAAGGTCTCCTACATGCTCAAGATATCACCCAGGGTCACAAACCATTTCCCGTTGCCTGTAGTTGTAGGACTCTCAGCCAGTTCTCCAGAACCACGTCTGCCTGTACGCTGTCATGTCCCACCATGATGATAATGGGCTTAACCTCTGAAACTGTAAGGGAGCCACCCCAATGAAATGCTTTCCTTTATAAGAGAACTCCTGGGTAAACTGGAGGCAAGAGAGTAGGGTAGAGAGAAGGGGATGGGGGATGAGATCATGAGGGAACAGGATGGTCAGGTTGGGGAAGGGATGGAGTGGAAGAGCATGGCATAGAGATCCTGATACAGGAAGTCATTACAGGATTAGGGAGAAACCAGTTACTAGGGAAATTCCCAGGAATCCACAAGAATGACTCCAGCTAAGACTCATCAATAGTGGAGAGGGTGCCTGAACTGACCTTTCCCTGTATTCAGATTGGTGACTACCCTAACTGTCATCATAGAACCGAAATCCAGTAACTGGTGGAAGCAGACGCAGAGATTCACAGCCTAGCACCAGGCTGAGCTCTGGGGGTCCAGTTGAAGAGAGGGAGGAGGGATTATATGAACAAGGGGTAACAAAATTATGATGGGGTAATCCACAGAGACAACTGACCTGAGCTCGTGGGAGTTTACAAACTCTAGACCAACAGCTGAGGAGCCTGTATGAGACCAAACTAGGACCTCTGCATATGGGAGCCAGTTGTGTAGTTTGGTTTGATTGAGGGGTCCTGGCAGTGGGACCAGGATCTACCCCTGGTGTATGAGCTGACTTTTTGGAGCTCATTCCTTACGGTGGATGCTTTGCTCAGCCTTGATGCAGCAGGCAGGGGTTTGATCCTGCTTCGACTTAATGTGCCAGGCTTTGTTGATTACTCACAGGAAAACTTACCTTTCTGAGGAATGGATAGGAAATGGTTTGGGGGAGGTGGGGGAGGAAGTGGGAGGAGGGAAGGGAGGGAGCGCTGTAGTTGGTATGTAAAATGAATAAATTTGATTTTAAAAAAATTAAAAAAATAGTTTCCATGGTTATGGTGCATCTTGATAGCAACAGAAACCTTAACTAAGACATTGAGTTTTTTTTTCACAAAGGGTCAGGACGTGAGTGTTCCTGGCTCTGTGGGCTGCACCGTGCCTCTTGCCATCATGGTGTCTGTCTAAGTAGAGCTGGATAAAACAGAGTCATAGGTGCTCAAATCAGTAGAGTTGCTATTGTCGACACTGAAATTTGAATCCATACAACTTTCATAACAGCCTTTTCTTTTGATCTTTTAAGTCATTAAAAAAATATACAGCCACTTTTTAGCGCATAGCCTGTACAAAACAAGCAGTGGGCAGCTATAAGCTGTGACCTATGCTATGGTGTGCACTTATCAAGTTTGCAAGTAGGACTCTGGGATGATACATGAAGGAAAATGACTACACTAAGTGACAAAACATAAAAATTATGGTTGATTTAAAAGAAAAAATAATTTTGGCATTAGATTGAGAGAAACACAATGCTAAGCACGCCTGGGCCTTATTTCACCATGTAGGCAATCCTAGGAATGACTGGCCACTCGTTCTGTAACAAGGACTGAAAATCAAAGCATCGAAGTCACAGCAACATTTATTGATAGAAACAAGAGACTAGGGACAAGTATGGAGTCAGGCACAGGGTTCAAATCCGACATGAAGTGCTGGCTGAACGACTGGGAAGTTTGACTTCTCTGTGCTTTCAATAATAATTCAAATTAAGGGGAAAGCACTCATTTGAGCACTTTGATAAAACCCATCAGACTTGGATATTTTTAGAAAGAAACATTTGTTTTTTAAAAAATTTAAACTTCTTGTTGATTTGTATATGATTATGAGGAATGGCCCAGAGACATATATGTCTCCTTTGTTCAATTTCTCCCACTATGAACACTTCATAATTGTACTACAACATCCCAACTAGAAAATCGACAATGGCACAATCCAGATTTTAAATAGATTTCATCAGTTTTATATGCACTCAAGCATGTATGTGTCTCTGTGTGTATGTGTGTGTGTTGTCTTGTGTTCAGGTCTTTGCTGAACCTGTTGTTTAACAGAAACATCAGATAGACAGTTGAGCCATACAAATGGCACAGGTTTTTTTTTGCATTCATGTAGATCACACAATTGAGTATTATTACCGAGATATATAGCATAATAATCTGATAGAAATCAGCTACCTGGGTTTGATCTGCTGCTGTGTGTGTGGTCTCTTCCCCCTCCTTTGCTCTTCTGCACCCCCAAAGTTTAACTCTACATTGAAGAACTAAGATACATGAATAATGAGGTTAAAGATAATAACCCAAACAAGTTCAACTATTTAGAGAGAAGCTAAAGACTTAATTCTTTTAAATTCAGATTTTGAATAAAAGTTTTATCATCACACCAAGCCTTTCAGTCTGAATTCCTTTTCACTCCAAGCTGGGTAAGGTGATTTGATCCACAAGGGCAGAGAACGTCCTGCACACCTGCTCAGCTCTGCCATACAGTTCCATGTCCAATGCAGGATGTGGACCTGAAACCAGCAAGCAAAAGAACTTTTAGGAAATACATCTCCTGGAACCTGAAGATCTGTGTGGCTTCAGCTCTCACCCACAAAGAATCAGATCCCGTCTTTCTCCATTTGCATTTCCTTAACAGAGAAGATACCCTATTCTTCACTCAGTATCCAATTCACCCCATGGGACCCAAGAGCCTACTAGAGAATGCTCTCATAGAAATATTGCTGTATATTGTAACCTTCTGAAGAGTGTTGAAACACACTGGTAACCACTCCCCACCACAGGAGTTGTATTCAGTCCCTCTGGGACCAGCCAGCACATCTGTGTCTGCAAATTCCAGGTGGCACGGGTGCCGCTGGCTGAGGCGCCATATTCTGAGACTACCTCCCTGCCACTAATGAAGACAGAGACCCCTCTCCCCCAAGAAAGCCACAACTCATAAATGAAAAGAGTAACCGATTTGAGGAACCCAACTCCGGTTGACCCATGAGACAATGCAACCTCTATACCTAAGGGAGCCTCATGGAAGAGGGGATGAAAGAGGCAGAGGACCAGGACCTCTGTTGTGAGATGACAGTGTTTTCTATATGCAACAGGGAAGTTGTATCCATGACACTTCAACAATAAGGCAGCCTTGTTTAAGACCTGAACAGTGACAACACCAGCTGAAATGCCAGCATGAACGGGGAAGATCTCATGGGGCTCTACCCCTACATGAACAGCTACTAGCAATTAATGGTTACTGAGTCTTCCCTAGTGAGGAGTCCCCTACCTGGTTACCTAATACCAAGGAGATCCTAAAACATATACATACAACGCTAACATAAACATATACAATCCTAAAATCATACACGTACAGCAACACTATATGGACTTAGTGGGTTGTATTTATACATTTGTTCATATTATATACAGAAACACTAATAATTAAAGGAAAAGAGGCCATAAATTTGAGAGAGAGCAGGAACTGGAGATAAATATGGACGCGATGAGAGGGAGCAGGAGGGAATAAAAGATGTAAATACAGTAATATATAGCAAAGTAAAAAATAATTAAAAAAAAAGATTTTAGTGTTCCCACCAATCTGTTGTAATAACGATTGTGTTGTAGAACAGGATTTGGCAGCTGTTTTAAAAAATATGATGTGTATAATATTCAAAACAAGAATTTTTTTAAAAAATCCGTGTTTATATACATTTAAGCATCCCCTAACATGTTGAAGAAGTAGACACATGTGTGGAGATAATTTTTTAAAATAAATCACCCCAAGCTGCTAAGCATGACAACCCGTAAGAAAGAAGGCAAGTGCAGGTCACGCTAAGGAAATAGCTTGCAGGAAAGTTGTGGACTTCGCCATGTTACTTCACAGACAGCACATGTTATTACGTAACTGAAGAGAAACAAGATCCCTCACTGAAGACTCGGAACCTCTTCCTATAGCGATATGGTTATACTGTCACTGTATCTTCACTGTTTTCTGTTGACCCACGAGGAGTCCAAGCCAGCGCTACTCTATACATCTCTCACACTGCTCCGGGTGTCCAAGGACCTTGGATAAACCATATTTCATAGCCTGGATAAAAAACTTTTTTTCCAAGCAGAAAACCAGTTTCAAAGTATTATTTTTCTTTCCAAAGCAATAAAAATTTTAAATATAAAAGTGTATTTATTGAACTGTTGACTTATTCATTTATTTGCCTGTGCGTGTGTATGTGCATAGGTGGAGCTTGCACCTCCACACATGTGTAGATCAGAGGAAAATTCTCTCCTTCCACCATGTAGGTTCCAGAGACATCAGTCTAGGTCAGTCTCCTTCACTTGGTGGCCACCTCTTCTGCTCACCAGTAAAAACTTTAAATATAGTGATACAGAAATAGCAGTAATCCATTTTGCAAGAGTTTTGTTTTTTGATTGTTTGTCTTAGCTCCATTATTTCAAAAATATGTTTTAAAAATAACAGAAGATATGACCCACCGTCTAGCCCACTACTTGATCTATACTTGTAAAACACACACACACATACACACACACACATGCAGACCAAGTAACAGGCTATGTACAAATAGGTATGCACATGTGTGTTGAAGTAATATAGCACATAGATTAAACACTAAAGAGATATAGTATCTGTGAAACTACAGATGATTCAGAGGGAATCACAATAGCAAAATTATTCACTTAAATATAATTCATGTCAAGTATGTGCTAGAAAAGTATCAGTGGTAAATATAGAGACTAGAAATTATTGAACTGTCTGGTCTACAATTATTCCTCTAGGTAACTGAATGACATGAACCCATGTCCTTCTTAAAGTCATCAAGCCAGCCAAGCGGTGCATGCCTCATTTCAGTAGTGTGGTCTTCTGTATTCCTCTTTAATATATTTCCTTTCACCAGATGGCTTTGGGGCTAGGATAGTTTTGACTGGTAATGCTCCTTTTCTTTGAGCATTTTTAACACATCAGATGATTTCTCTCTGCCTTGAGAAGTGCATGCATTGTGTTATGAAGGCTGTTCTTGCCATGTTCGAAATTTTCTTTTGTATCTGTGTTCTGCAATTTGATTATAATGTGTCTTGTTTTGTGGCAGACTCCTTCGAGTTTATGTAATTTGGGGTCCCCATAGCTTCATTCTTCTTCCACTCCACTGTGTTTCCAATCCTTGGTGCTTTGGGCCATTGTTTCCTTGGCTGTGCTTCTGACCCTCTCTCTGCTCTGCACTTAGAGCTTGTGTCATAGGCACGATGGTGCCCGGCAGCATGCCGCATCTCTCTGGCTTTCTTCTCTCCTCACGTCTCTCCTCTGGCTCCCTTCAGATTGATTCTATTCTCCAGTGGGCCCTTCCACTGAAATTTTATTTTCTCTTTGAATTTCTGTTTAATTCAACACACTTTGTTCTTTATTAAAATTCTCATTTTTCATTCATTGCTCACCTGAGTTCATCGACCATCTTTCTGGAAGATTAGTATGTCAACCTAAATGCTAACTTAAAATATTGATAAACTTCTTAAATCTTCCTGTCAGTCCTGGCTTCTGTTTTGTTGTTAGAAGCCCCAGGGATGTAAAATGTAAAGCTAGATCTTTTCAATCCTGTGAGACAGATATTTTTTTTACAAAAGTCTTTACCACTGTCACCACCAATAAAACCAGAGCCCACACCATCTATAAAAACATTTTAATGATGCTACTGAGTCTGTACTTAGAAACAAATGAAATGTTGGGACTTTAAATTTTCTAAAAGATCAAGTAATTCTAACTGCATATTGTATATTATTATGTCATATGAATTTAGAATTAATCTTGTCTTTTATGATTTTTTTCTAATTACACAATAGTGCATGTATAAACACATTGTAATGGTCTGTTCTGCCCCTTTAAGAGACAAACTCTGCCTACTCCCTCCCTCATCTGCTGAGGCAAGCAGATCTTCCTTCAGCTTCCAGCTTGAGCCTCTCTTCCTTTTCTTCTTTTGCTCCCCCTCAAAGAGGAAAAGGTAGCTGCTGCTGTGGCTGCCTTCCCCCTTTATCTCTCTCTCTCTCTCTCTCTCTCTCTCTCTCTCTCTCTCTCTCTCTCTTTCCTCTCTTTCCTCTTCCCCCTTCTCCCTTTACCCCCTTTCCCTTCCATAACTCACTAAGTAAATACCCACTTTCTCTGCATGGCTGTCTCTGCCTCTCACCTACCATGTGGCTCCCTGCCTGGGACCATACACCACTCAGGGAACTGCAGCAGCGTTTTTACCACCGCAGCTCCCTGTGGCCCGCTGCCCACTGCAGCTGCTAGGGGAACTATGCCATTTTATTTTTACCATAGTTCACATATGAATACATTTATATAGAGAGATCCTGATAGCTTTTAATCATGCATTGATCCTTTACCATTATTTATTAAACTGGATCTTAGAGGATTGAGTGTCAGATACATAGTTCAAACTGTTTGCTTCCAGAGAAGGAATTTTGTATTTGAGGTTTATTAGTTTCATGGTTTTTTTGTTTGTTTGCTTGTTTACTTGCTTGCTTTGTTTTGTTCTTTCTATCATCTATCTATCTATCTATCTATCTATCTATCTATCTATCTATCATCTATCTATCTATCATCTATCTATCTATCTATCTATCTATCTATCTATCTATCTATCTATCTATCTATCTGTCATCTATCTATCTATCTATCATCTATCATCTATCTATCATCTATCTATCTATCAATCTATCATCTATCTATCTATCATCTATCTATCTATCTATCTATCTATCTATCAATCTTTAGAAATACTTGAGTAAGAAGATACACATTGAGAACCACTGAGGTTAACACGTATCTTCATGCCTTATTCTTGAGCCATGCAAAGAAAGATGACAGAAAAAAAGAGCAAATGTAAATCTTAAAAATTAGCATGTTAGGGGTTTGATTAGACTGATCAGTGAGTAAGGATACTTTCTGCACGAGCACAAAGACCTGAGTTCAAATCCCTCCCACTCACATAAAAACTTGGGTGTTGCCGCACATAGGTGTAACCCTAGCACAGTGGGAGGTGGAGACAGAAGCATGGCTAGCATGGATGGATGGATGGATGCTGGCCTACCTCCAGGTTCAGTGAGCAACCCTGTCTTGAGGGAATGAAAAGTGACAGAGCAGAAACCCCAAGGTTCTTTTCTGGCTTCCTGGGTGTCTGCAGACTTACTCACCATCAGCACACCACATACACATATCTCACACACAAAAAGAAAATCGTCATTTTTTGAATCATAAGAATATTTTCATAATAATAAAGCATACTTTCTATAATAATACCTCAATAGTTCTACTGAGTCTGTGAGTGGAAGGAAACAGGTGAAAATTTGACACTTGAAAAGTACTTCTTAAAAGTTAGATAATTCTAATAACACATTACACATTAGCACAGCATCTAAACTTAGAAACGCACCTACTCTTTTATAACCTTTTAAATTTTATAATTTTCTTTTAATGGCATAATGAGGATAAATACGTATAAATATATTTCAGGTACAGATGGTAAATTCATATAAGATATCAAAATACAGCCCTAGACTATGAGGAATCCAAAGTATGCACTGTGGCAACTGTATTTGTGAGCGCTGACCCAGTAAAAGTTTAGAATTCAGAAACCCGCATCAACTCACTTGGAAAACAGAAACAAAGCAAAAAGCAAGGTAAAGATGCAGAATGCTAAGTCTTTTCAATAGAGCCCAATGGACTAGTGACATTTTCCTGAAGTGGATATTGACTTTTTTTTTGAATATTCATCACGCCCCAAGCATGCTTAGGCAGAACTGCAGTGCATGGAATTCATGTTGGTTCGAGAATCAGCATAAAGGATTTTTTTCATCCTATCTTTGTCCCGTGCCCCTGACACCTCTGAGGATTCATGTCCTTTTCGACCATGACTGTGACTTCCACTCTATTTACAATACTTTCTATTTCATTGATCAGACGCTGCCAGGTTCTGTAGAGAACTGGCATTGTTATGTGTCTAAGTCATACCTTTTCAATTGCCACAGGCTGAACTGTAATCCCCAAATCCCCAAGTTTATATTTTAAAGTTTTAATCCCAGAACCTCAGAATATGACAACATTTAGAAATAGTGTCTTTACAGAGATAATTACAACACTGAATGGCCTCAGAGGGTTTTTTTTTCTTAATTGTGTGTGTGTGTGTGTGTGTGTGTGTGTGTGTGTGTGTGAAAAAGATAATTCAGTTAAAATGAGGTCATTGGGATGGCCTTATTCAAATATGACTAGTGTGCCTAAAAGAAGAGAGGGATGTAAGCAGACACAGACTGAAGGCCATGTAGACATGGACAGATGACAATAACCAAAAAATGAAGGAAAGAGGCTGCAGAAGAAGCCAGTGTTACTGACATCTTGAGCTTGGATTTGTAGCTTCCAGGACAAAGGAGAAATCATATCTCCCCCCCTCCTGTTTTCACCCTGCCCTGCTCCCATCCAAGCCCCTCCCCTCCTCTCTTTCCTTTCCTTTCCTTCCTCTTTCTCTGTTTCCTTTTCCTTTTTTTTTTAAATTTTACTTATCTTTCTTTCTTTTTTACTCAAGTTTTGTCCTCTGTATTGCTGTATGGTATCTGTAGAAAACTAGTATATTAACTCATAACTGTTATTCTTTGGGTCCCTGCCCTAGCCACGCCCACTCCCATAACCTCTGACCCGCCCGTCGCCATCTTGGGACCCCTCTCTCTCTTTCTGCTTCCTTGGCGTGTGCACGCGTTTTCCTCTGTCTCTCTCTTCTTTTATCTCTTTTCTCTCCTTTTATCTCTTTTCTCTTTCTTTCTCCCTCTTCCTTAATAAATACTTATGGCTATTTCCTGTGTTTATGCGTCTGCTACCTGCCGCCACCTTGGGCCAAGGAAGCGTGCCCTCCTGTAGCCACTTTCTCATGGCGGGCTCCGCCAACCCACTGCTGGAATCGTTTTTTAAGAATAACAATAACCATGTTGAGAAAGCTTCTTCCGGTGCAGAAACACACACACACGTCATTTCCCCACACCCACAAGTCTCTAGATTATACAGATTTCCTATTGAGAAACTGTTAGCCACAGTAAACGTGTGTGTGTGTGTGTGTGTGTGTGTGTGTTCTAACTATAAAAAAAGATGGTGAGCCTACAAAACAGAGTTTTAGTAGAGGACCAAAAGCCTTCATAACTTAGCAATAACTTACAACTTAGAACAGAGAACCCTCACTCAGCCATGCCAAAATAGAAGCATCATTGTCCTCATTTTTAAATGGTGGCTTTGCGCTGCTCAGTTATGCATGGTGTAAGATTAGTAACATCAATTGCACTTTCAAAATAATAAATATTTGCTTAATGTATGTGCTAGATATTATAGTAAAGTCTTGCATGACTGATAAGCTTTAGTGCTCATGGTGATCTTATGAATTAGCTAATACCAGGAATTGAATTCCAAGACTGAGACATCACATGAAGTTCAGTGTTTTAACAGGCAGCCTGAGTTCCTGGCCATCCCTCTCTTTCGGCTGTAAACCTTACCTGACCAGCACTCCTCAAGGCAGAGGCGTATCTCTGAGAATTCAAGGCCAGCTTGGTCTACATAGACAGTTCAGTGCCAACCAGGACTGCATACTGACACATGTCTCCAACACGTACACACAGTAAACAACAAACATAACAACTCAAATGACAAAACCCAGCGTGCACCTCACCTGGTGGCGTGTCTGGGTCAAAGGCATCCAGGAGTCTGGGCAACAGTGTTTGTAGTTCCTCTTCTTCCTGATCATTCCCTCTTTCACTGGTGTGGTCTGTCTCTTTCCCTTCTGAAGGTTCCAGAGCAGGACCGCTCACTTCAGAGGGAGGAATCTGGGGATTGTCCTGCAGTCCCTCTTGGCAATCAGAGAGGGCATTATAGACTTCCCTTAGCATCCTTTGTGGGCGGCCTTGTGTCCTGGTGCTCTGCAAAATGATCTCTGGGGATTCAGTGTCTGGCAGAGCTCTCCCTGAACTTGCTTGACATTTGCGGTTTCTGTCAGCATTGGCAGAATTAGGGAGAAGTTCCTGTTCCAGACCACACCTACTGGTACTCTCAATGTGGGGATAGTCTCCTCCTACCCATAGCCCATCCCTGGGTAAAGAATGATCCATCTTGGATGCTGTGTTTTGAGATGAAGATGAAGGACGGAGTGGTCGCAACATAGCCTGGGTGAAGAAAAACTTGTTTAGGAAGAAATAACTCTTACCTTCCCTACAAATGTATTACGTTTCAACATCCCAAAGACATTGGAGGCATGTTTCTTGCTTCACTCTCGATATTTAAGTAATTTTATTTTATGCTGTTCAATATAAATTTAAAATTCTGTAATATTGGTACAGTTCATATAAAATGTGTCAGGAGTGACCCCAGGAATTTGGGGAAACATCTAGATCTGGGCATGTCTGGCCATAAAGGTGCCATAAGGAATTTCTGAAAATGTACTCATGGCGATTGACAAGCACGGATTACTACAATATAACGTGCTCTTAATGATAGGCCTCAGAGTGTGTTTTGAGGGACTTCACGAGAAGCTGGAGGTATAAAAGCTTAGGATGTGTTCCACTGCTTTGAAGGTTGAGTCAGGGTCCTCAGGATTTTAGAAACTCTTGTAGAAGTCTGTGGGGTAAAATTATGTCTATAGCCATTCTGTGAATTGTCTATCACACTGACTTGTGCAGGCATGGTTCACAGTCAGCAATAAATGTAGACATCACTGTCTCGGCAGAAATCTGAGTGACATTAACACATAAAAACTCATACAATCAGTTAAAAATAGACAGCTTCACTTTCTATCCTGTGGAAAAGCAAAAGTTCCAAATTTTCTTAATAATTGGCCTTTCCAATGCTTTGTGTAGTGAAATGGAAAACACCCATACAGTGCTCCAGATGTGTCCTGAAACAGATGTTTCTGCTCGAGCCAAGGAAAGACCGACAGATTATAACTGGTTAGACCCGGGTAGTAGGTAATGATTTTTCTCGGGGAAAAAGGAGAAGAAAATGAACATGACACTTCCAAGAACTTGATTAATTTTATTTGCTGGTGTTTGTAACAGTCAGGGTTTCAAGCAATAATTAAAATTTTAGAAAGCTTGTATCTGCCACGGGTCGGTGGAATGGCTGTTCAGTTCTTAAATGTTGTTTTCTGACAATGGTGAAACTCAATGTGAGAATGTTTCTTCTTATCTTTCTTTCTTTAAAAAAAATGTGTAATGAAATGGGCAAGCTGTAGGAAGCTCAGTATAGCTCAGCAAGTCAATATGACCCGTGGCCAATATATGCTACGAAATGAAACCTGGGTATTTCCGCTCAGAGAGCAGCTAGAACACTGACTGGGATTTTAATAAAGCCGAATATGAAACAGATCTGATTTTAGATTTCATAATGCACCTATCCTTTAAAAAACAATTGCCTTTTGTGTTTGATGTGTCAGTGGATACTATCTTAGTTATGTGAAAGTCTATAGAAAGATTTCTTTCTTTTAACTATATCACTACGTGAGACTGGATTTCTTCACACACCTTAAGCAAACCTCTCAATAGATTGCTCACAGTGAGGGAAAATAGGTTGTCTTTCATTAAGTCAGACATTATAGAGGCTTAACAAAGCAAACAAATCACTGATACTCTTGCAGGCTCTAAAATCACCCAGCTGTGGCCTGAAAATGTTACACATAGTGTGGTTGATCCACTTCATGTCTCAGTTAGTTAATGACTGTGTTTTTGGAACACTTCCCAAACACCTCTCAGTTGTTGGTGTTTTTCTTCCTTGATGGGTAAAAATAGCAGCAGGTACAACCCACAGAGATAAAGGCTCCCAGAGGAGTGCTCAAAGTTTTTCTAACAATGTACAAAGAGAGCTTGAGATCAAACACTACGCAGGAGCACTTGCTTCTATTGCTTCCTCAGTATGGAGGGTGGGAGTGGGCGAAGACCTGGGGAGAGGGAAGAGGGAGGAGAAGAGGTTGAGCCAAGTGACGTGGGAAACTCTGTGAAAGCAGCCCGCCCCAGCTGGGCAGAGCAGACTTGAGGTTAGATTTCCAGGCAGTTCAGGTAGCCAGTGGCTCTCACGTTTGTACCTGTAGGTCTTGTCTTATCTGCTGTAGTTTGGTCCACAGGTTATCCTGGTTGGTCGCGAGCTCCTGAATCTTAGTTTCAAATCTTCGATTCTGTTCTTTTTGTAAGGTGCATGCACCTTGCAATTTGAGTTTGTATCTATTTAACTGTTTTCTGAGGAGCCTGGAAAAGAAACAGGTTTGAGTAAGGGTGGAAACTCACACCTATGGCCCAGCTGGAGCTTTGCAGGTCCTCCTGGTTGGTGGTCTGTGCCCTGACTACCATCTGACTCCACCAATAGCTCTTTCTGCCCTCTGCAGGGATGCTTTTGTCCTTTGAGGTTGTTGCTCGAGTTACGAGTTACGTCCTCGTTTCCTGCAATCTGTGATAATATATTTTACACTTCCAACAAGGCTTTTTGACTTCCCTATTACTTCCCTGTGAAGCAAAACCCCAGTCTCATCCCTGGCTCTGCCTACACCCTTCCTTTATTTGTTTTTCTGTATTGTTTTTCTCTGTATTCCATTGCAATCAAGTTTGGTGAGATCACAAGTTTTTATCTAGTCTCTGGCCTTAATTCTGAGCTTACACACTCATATACTTTCTGTTTTATTTATACATTGCCAAATCATTTCATTGTACATTGTTTTACAATCCTGGAAACCCACGTACCTTGTTTATCATCCCATTTCCTGGTTCTGGCACATAGTAGGTATATGATTAGTATGGCTTTGTTCTTTGGTCAGTTTTGTTGGCACTGTTGGACTCTGGCGTCCAAACACCGAGAAGGAGTCGCCCCCAGAGACCACACACCACAGCCGATGCAAAAGCATGAGGATTTTATTAATTCTGTCATGACAGGGTCCCCCAGCATTCGGGAAGCCGAGGGACCTCGAATAGCGGGTACAGTCTACTTTTAAAGGGGCTACAGAAGCAAGGGGGGTTGTTCTTTGACTATTCTGATTGGCTTATTTGAAAGGGCTA
>NW_026067966.1:10307117-10393727 GCF_014885135.2 Alexandromys fortis | reverse complement strand
TGGTTTTTCGAGACAGGGTTTCTCTATGGTTTTGGAGCCTGTCCTGGAACTAGTTCTTGTAGACCAGGCTGGTCTCGAACTCACAGAGATCCGCCTGCCTCTGCCTCCCGAGTGCTGGGATTAAAGGCGTGCGCCACCACCGCCCGGCCCCAGTTTTCCTTTCTTAAATTAAATCTTTCTGATCCTTCTAAGTGCTTTGTAGTGATAAGTACTTTATTAGGCTACCAATGATGCAGACAGCAGATATGGATTTCATAACAGAGAATAACACAGCTAAAAATTATTTTCAAACAACTAACTTAAGATAGTTTTTTTTTTTTTTAATTTTGAAACAGGATCTCATTTTGCAGCCCTGGCTGTCCTGGAAACCAGTCTGGTCTTGAACTCACAGAGATCCACCCATTTCTGCCTCCTGAGTCCTACGACTGATGATGTACCCTGACATGCCTGGCAAGAATTTTTATTTTATATTACTTCTTTATTACTTTATTTATTTATTATTTAGTATGAGGTTGTGTATGTGTGTGTGTGGTTGTGTTGTGTGGTTGTATATGTATATGTGTGGTTATGTATGTGTGGTTGTGTATGTGTGGTTGTGTATGTGTGTGTGGTTGTGTTGTATGGTTGTGAATGTGTGTGGTTGTGTATGTGTGTTGTGGTTGTGTTGTGCGGTTGTGTATGTGTGTTGTGGTTGTGTTGTGTGGTTGTGTATATGTGTCTAAGCATGTGTGTGGTTGTATGTGTGTGTATGTGTGTGGTTGTGTATATGTGTCTATGTGTGTATGTGGTTGCATGTGTATGGTTGTGTGTGTATATGTGTGGTTATGTATGTATATGTGGCTATGTATGGGTGGTTGTGTATGTGTGTTGTGGTTGTGTATGTATATGTGTGGTTATGTATGTGTATGTGGGTATGTATGTGTGGTTGTGGTTGTGTATTATGTGGTTGTGTATGTGTATTGTGGTTGTGTTGTACGGTTTTGTGCGTTGTGGTTGTGTTGTGTGGTTGTATATATGTGTCTATGAGTGTGTGTGGTTGTATGTGTGTGTATGTGTATGGTTGTGTGTGTAGGTGGACACACATGCCTTAGTGAGCGTGTGGAGATCAGCGAACAACTTGCAGGAGTTACTCTCCTTGTGGCATGTGGCTCCTGGGGATCCAACTCAGGTTTTCACACTTCTGTGCCAAGCTCTTTGTCAGCTGAGTCATCTACACAGCCTCTCTCTATGTTTGCTTCTTTCACGTAATGGCCTCACATGATCAAAGATGAACCCATATGGTAGCTAGCTGGATGATAGTCATATGTGTAGCTACTCACACAGCTCTGAGTTGCCTTTTTACCTTCACGTTGAAACATAGGGCTTCTTTGCTTAAATTATTTCTTCCATTTTTTTTTAAAGAATTTCATTTTTTTGTTCTGCAGAAAATGTCTATAAAAGCTCACGGTAGAGCTCCTGGCTTGTCTCAACTGCTGTTCACATATTTACATGTGGCTCCTACCTTCCCACATATCTACTGTGGCTCCTACCTTCCCACATATCCACCTGTGGTTCCTACCTTCCCACATATCCACCTGTGGCTCCTACCTTCCCACATATCCACCTGTGGCTCCTACCTTCCCACATATCCACCTGTGGTTCCTACCTTCCCACATATCCACGCATGGCTCCTACCTTCTTTCCCTGTGCAGAGCATTGATGGAGTCGTGAGTCCTCCACAGTTCCTTCTTAAAGCAGACTATAGTCTAGAGAAGCAAGAAATTGGGAGAATGAGTTTTTAGTTTGAACTGAAGCACATTTTAAAAAGTTGTCATAAGAGCATGGTGATTACATGCTTTTTCAAAACAAATTGCAGTGTTTTACAAACTAGCTGGTGTTTGGATTTATGTCTAAGAACAATGATGCAAATATTTACTTATACAAAAGTATAGCCATGCAGTCTAATTTGCAGAGTTAATTATATATTAAAATAATATATATTTGATATTAAAGTATACAAGTAAGCTGTGGTAGCCTTCTGCCCATGTTGGCTGCTTCTCAGATAGCTACTTGCAAAGTCATTCACAGAACGCGTTGGGCCACACTTTGGGCAGCCCTTTCCTATTGGCGTGCACTCTGTGGCTTCTGAGTGACAGGGCCTGCTTGCTTATTTCCTCTAAATTCAAGTGTAGCCTTTGCAGAAATGACATTTAAATTATGAATATAAAAAAAACTAAACTTCTTTTACATCCATATTTGTGGTGATATTTTGTTTGTGCTATAACAAATAAAGCTTGCCTGAAGATCATCTGAGTACAGAGCTAGCCACACTTGTTAGCCATAGAGGTCAGGCAGTGGCGGCCACACACTGGTGCAGGAGAATTGTCTATATTCTGTCAAACATATTTTAAATAAATGCTGATTGGCCAGGCAGAAAGTATAGGTGGGTCAACCAGACAGAAAGTAGAAGCAAGGCAATGAGAACAGGAGTATTCTGGGAAGAAGGAAGCTTTTCCCACAGTCCAGCCCAGACCACTAAAGAAGCAACATGTGACCTGCCCTGCTGTGAAAGGTACTGAGCCATGTGGCTAGCATAGATAAGAACAATGGGTTAATATAAGCTACAAGAGCTAATAAGAAGCCTGAGCTAATGGACCAATCAATTTATATCTAATGCAGACTCTCTGTGTATTTCTTTGGGGCTGAAGGGCTTCGGGAACCAGGTAGGATAGAAACCCCAACAAAGCAGGCCACCCTCATGCTACAACACATCTTTAATCCCACCCAGCATACAGGAGAGAGAGGCAGATAGATCTCTTGTTCAAGATCACCTTTGGCTACAGGAGATTTAATCGGTCTAAAAAAAGAAACAGAGCTCACTCAGACCTTTGATTCTAGCACTGGGGATCTCACACCTTTAATCTCAGCACTAGGGAGGTAGAGACAGGAGTGATATGGCTGGGTAGAGAGGACTATAAGGTGGAAGGAGGCAGGAGCTCATGGCATTCAGTCTGAGGATTTGTAGAGACAGGACCTTGCCTGTTTGGTCTGAGCATTTGGAGAGGTGAGAACTCCCGTTGCTGACTACTGTGCTTCTCTGATCTTTCCATTTTCACCCCCTAATATCTGACTACAGGCTTTTATTTAATAAGATTAATTAGGATTGCATTACACATATTATTGTATGATACATTTTTCTGTAACTGAGAAACATTTTAGGTTTGTATATAAATGTACAATGATAGTCATAGGCTAGATACCATAGTTTATGAGTCATTCCCATAAAAAGACATAAAGTTGTTTTTTAAATTTTTTAAACTTAATCAATTAATTAATTAATTTTGTGTGCATGTGCACACGTGTGTGCCATGGTGCCTATGTGATGGTCATAGGACGATTTTGTAGAGCCAATTTCTTTTCCTCTTTTAAATGGGCTTTTGACATGGAACTCAGGTTTTCCGGTTTCTATGGCAAGTGCCCTGACCCACTGAGACATTTTACTGGCTCTTAAGGTTGTTTTTTCAAAAATTATTTAAATTAGATGTAGTAACTAAAACTGTGTGGTTTTCTCATACAGGTGTGTAAGGTTCTTTGGTCACTAGGGTGCTACACCTACACACACATGAATATACAAATGAGTACACACATGAATACACACCTACACACACACACACACACACACACACACACACACACACACAAAGGAAAAGGCCTGCCAAGGTTTATCTCACACATGCTACTGCTGGGGAACTAGGGACAGGCCACATGCTATGGCTGAAAAGGGTTACATTATAAGCGCATTATTTTAACCTTCAGACTCACATCTTGGTCATACTACTAAAAACATTCTACATCAATCAGAATGTACTACTTGCATAAAATTGGATAGAGAAACTGCCAACAAGAAAAAGGTGAGGAGAGGGGAGGAAGACATGGCAGGTGTGATACGACACAGTGGCGGGCTCTTTCTCTTCTCACTGGAAGGGCCCCACGGAACACCTGGCGGGCACGGCACTCACTCTCTAGGGCTGGAGTCCAGGCTCAGCTCAGGTCAGCACAGCTGTCACATGGAAGCTAATTCTTTTCTTTGATTATTAAAAGCGTTATAAATGATTACCCTTTGATGGCCTTCCTGAAGATCAGGCTGCATTAATTATGACTATTCTAATATTCTTCTAGAAGAATAATTATTTTATAACAACATAAAAAATATGAACAAAAATGGAAAAAATGGGCAGGGGATAATATATGGGATAGAGTTGTATTTATGTAAAATGAATAAGTCTGAGACATCTAATATAATCACAGTGTAGCTTTAATGCTAAACAGTTTTACCTTCCACACTAACAATAACAATAACTCTAAGGACAAAAGCAATAATAGAGCTGAGAGGAAACTTTCGGAACTGGAGGGCCTTTCATGGCCTGGATGGCGGTGACAATTTCATGGACGTATGCCCGTTCTCACACTCATTAGCTGTAAACATTAAATATGTACCACTTTTAATATGTCATCACACTTCAATAAAGTGTTAGAAAAATAAAAGAGGAATCTTGCTATATATTATACAAATAACTATCATAAAGCTAGACTCTCAAATTATACTCTCATATAAAAACAAAATGAGAAGCAATTGAGCTGGGTGGGAAACAATAAAACTTATCATCAAATAGTGAGAATTTTAGTGTGTATAGAATCATAACATAGACATCAATAAGGACAGGGTTTATTTAAACAACAAAAATCAAGAGTAGGAAATTATTGTCACTTATCATGAATTTAAAAACTCAAGATAGATTTAAAATTGTAATGTCAAGAAAAAAACATTTTAAAATAAATACAGTTAAAGAATCATTTGATTTCTCACTGGAGAGCTTTTTATCTAAGCCTAAAACTGTAAGAAATTAGAAAGGAAATATTGAGAGCATTTTTAAGAGAAATAGAAACATCCGTAGACTAAAGGAAGCAGGGTTGGCTCTGACAAATGGAGAGATTCAAAGTTTAACTATATTGACGTACTGAAGTGACATACCAGAGTGGGGGGGGGGGCAGAAGAGAAGGCAGGGACAAAATGTAACTGCCTTCTACAGGATTTGGAGAAAAGTTTTGTCTCACTCAATTTGGGAAAAATAAAGACAAGTGAAATTATATTTTACTTTCTTGTAAAGTGGCAGAATTTAAAACGTGGCGAAAGTTAATCTTGGCTTTAGCCAGGTCCATGGGCTGCATTTGCTGAGCATATAATCTAGTATCCCTTTCTGAAAAGCAATTTTGCAAGAAGCATGAAGAACCTTGAACGTATTTCCATGGACCTTTTTGGTGATTTTGCTTTAGAAATGTATTGTAGGGAAATAATGGGGTAACTTCACAAGGAATAATGAAAGGAAATTTTAATAGCAAATTTTTAATTACAGTAAAAATTGGAAACAACCTTAATGTCAAACAGGAGTTAAATGAATAGCAATTTATTTAAATAACTATGCAGATGTTTTAAAAGAATTCTGACAATGGAAAATGTCCGCAATATAATTTACATTGACCACTTGACAGTGCAATCAGTGCATCTCAAGTATGATCTAAACTAAAATATCCAAAAGGAGTGACGCGTATGGAAATGTTAATGATGCGTACACATATTATTTTCATTTTTTAATATTTAATTTATTTTCCAAATTTAATGCAGTAACTATATATCCCTAGGTGTGCATAGTAGCGCACATCTGTAATCCCAGTACCCTGGAGGCAGAAGCTATAAGACTGACTTGAGTTCTAGTTCAGCTTGGGATGCAAAGAGACAAACAAAAACATGTAATATTTTATGATTGAAAGTATGTCCCCCTATTTTTCATTGTTTACATTAACATGGTGGAAATACTTTCTGGTCTGGATAATGGTTTTCCAAGCCTTGGTACAGCCAGAATGCTGTGCTTAGAGAATGGCCGGGATACTATACCAAGCCCTGGTGCACGCTTACGGAGTGGCCGGGATGCTGTACATGCTTACGGAGTGGCCGGGATGCTGTGTTTTAGTGATGGTGTCTCTCCCTTTTGGACTCACCTGATGATGTGGGTTGTCATTCGCTTGTGGAGCAGTTGGCCGTCTTTGACGCAGGTATCGGGGGCGTTCTGTGGCTGTCGCTTCTACTGCTCCTGATGGCCTCACAGACGCTGGGGCTTTAGAGCTTTTATACTCAAGACAAAGCCTGTTAGGAAGTAGGGTTTTATAAGATATGGAGGCAAATTTAGTGATCAAGTATGATAATAAGGAAAACATTTTTTGGAAAATGTATTTTTAAGATATTTACTTTTGTGTGTGTGTGTGTGTCACGTGCACGCATGCATGCACACGCACACACATGTATGCCATTTGTGTATGCCCATAGAGCCCAGAAGAGGGCATTATATGTCTTGAAGCTCAAGTTACAGGCATTTGTGAGCCATCCTACAAAGGTACTTGGAACCAAACTGGGGCTTTTTGTAAAAATAAAAAGTGCTCTTAACCATTGAGTCTTTCCAGCCGCACGCCCCTTTTTTATTAAAATGTCAAATCAGATGTCAAGGTCAGTGTTCCTCATCAAGTAGCAATAATGTTCCACTTCTCCCCTGTGTTCTCTTCCAGACAGACTGTACAGTTGGGAGAGAGAGAGCTAAAATCGTAAATAGAAAATTCACGCTTCCTTCTTCATGCCGGTCTAGATACAAAAATACAAAGAAATTCAGCGATAGTGGCTCCTGGGTCATCTTGCCCAGCTCACAGACCAGGAATTCTAAGCATTCTGTGTGTCTGTTATGCTGTATCGGGAGAGCACAGATGACTCTAAGGCCAGGCATCCTTGATCTTACAGAGTTCTATTAAGCGTTCTTCAAAATTATTTTTGAAGCATTTTTACCATCCTGAGTTATTATATCTGAGCAAATGAAGAAAACATCGAGAGGGCGGAGAACTGCTGCTCCCAGAGAGCTCATATTTAACAAGCAGATCACTTCCAGTGGCTTTTGCTAGATAGTGGGAGCGAGTATAAGACGTGAGGAGAAGATATGGACGAGTGACTGGTCTGTGCTTAGCCGGTCTGTCAGAGGCGGGTATGCTGGGCAGAGAGAGCAGCGTGTTCCCATCTGGTATTATTTGAACACTTGCCTGCTCTAACAAAATATCATACACTATGTGTATTAAATAACAGATGTCCGTGCCACATGTTTCTTACATATCTAGAGGTTGGACGTCTGAGATCAGATGCAGGGAGTAGTTACTTCCTCGTCGCCTTGAAGTTTGTGTTCATAAAGCTCGTCTCACACACAGTGAGACACACAGTGTCTCCTGAAGAGACATCACAGCTTTCCAGGAGCCCTGAAGTACTCCAACACGACACTAGAGGGCTTTTGGTAGCAGTGAAACCCCTTAGTGGGAAAACCTGATCAAAAACAGGTGTGTGAAAGACGGTTGTGTTCAGTGTGAAAGCTGAACTGAGGAGGCAAACCCCACCTCCGGTGGAAGCGCATCTTGGAATGCACGCGCTGGCACCTTTGTGTCCGCCGCTCTGTACATATCTGTAAGTGCTGCAGCGGATCACGCGTCAGAATTTGCAAGCAGGTGAATGTGTAAGCAGCTTATCTGTGAATGATTAGGAATGGTGTGTCAGCTTTGCCGCAAAGACACTCCTGTTGGGGTCATCCCGTTCAGCTCTCCTGCACGCTTCTCTTGTTCAGGTCTTGTTTTCTGTGCCTGATGCCATAGCGTAATATTTGTTATGTGAGTCTCACACTTTGTTAAACTTGCTCATAGTTTCTTTGTAAAATAAACTGCGCTATAAATGAGAGTTTTATAGAATTTCTAGTTGGTTTTTGCTAATAGAGTGAAGAGCTCTCAATTTTATACAGCTATGTTTTATGTTCCACCATTATTCAAAGCCTTAATTATAGTGTTTTCTGCTAAGTCCCTCAGGGTTTCTTTGGAGAGCATGTCAGCTGCAGATGCAGCTTGTTTCATCTCCTCCTTTTCAGCATTTTCATTTTCTTTCTATTACTTATAAGAACTTCCCAAAATTTTTGATAATGGTGGTGATGTCTGGCACCTCACTTCCAATTATGTTCTCATAAATAAACATATTATCCTTGCTGATATGAACAGTCTGTGTAAAGTAAACCTATAGCAAAAGGGAGGGGCTCTTTACCGTGCAGATTGCTTGCTGAATTATTAAATAAATCCAGTATTGCCACTTAGCAATAACCATTACCTTAGAAGAAGGGCATTCCTAATTTGCCAGCTTCATAGATAGCAAGGATAACACTTGTGAAATCACAACGCTCTCATTCATTTTCTTCAGGCTGGTCACCAGTCGGAGCTTCTGAACTCACTGAGACCCAGGCCAAGTTGAAAATTACATAATGCTATCTTGAGGATTAACCATATCTATCATATCCAGAGTGGATTGTATATAATACAATAACTTTAAATAAACCCTAGTTTATCTCACCCCACAAATACTGTGCCGAGCGTCTGAAGGGCGGGGCTGAAGGTAAGAAAGAAATTCCCGAGGACAGGCTTCAGGGCCTCCGAACTGAGTCACCTGGTTTTCTTACACCTCCATTCCTAACATGCTCACGATTGCTTATGAATTATGATGCTCCTGAGAAAGATGAGCGCAGGCTACTAAAAATGCTGCCTTGTGGGGCTGGAGAAAAGTTCAGGGGGCCAAGTGCTTTCCTTGCGATCATGAGGCTCTTTGTCTGGATTACAGAACCTCTTTTAAATAGCCTGGCATGCTGGCATGCCCTTGTAATCCAAGCATGAGAAAGAGACTGATCCAGGGCTCCCTGGCCAGCCAGCACTTTACTTGGCAAGTTTCAGGCCAGCGAGAGATGCTGTTTCAAAAAGGGGGGGGCATGGGTCAATGGTTAAGACCAGGGTTCCTTAACCAACGAGAGCAGAGGCCCAGGGTCAAGCCTCAGCACCCATCTGGCAGCTCCCAAACATCTAACTCTAGTTCCAAGGCTCCAATGTCTTCTAGGTTGCATGGGCATCAGGCATGAACTTCGTGCACAGACGTGTATATGTAGACAAAACACCCATACAAATAAATAAATGTAGTTTTTTTTTTAGAAAGGAAAAGGGGGATCTTGCCTAGAGAATAACACTTTGAGGTTTTTCCTCTGCCCTCGACACTGACATGTGTGCATGCGCCTCAAAACACATGAGCGTCTGCACACACAAGAACACACACACATGTGAATTTTTATGTATATACACAAAATCGTAGCTTACATCAAGAATGGTGATACACACCTGTAATTTCAGCACTCAATAGGCAAAATAAAGTGGGTGGTTAGTTAAGAGGCTAGCCTGGGCTACACAGTGAGTTCAAGGCTGGCCTAGGGTACCTATCAAGCCAGGGTCTCAAAAAAGCAAAACAAGACATTAAAAGAAATAAAAATGCAACAATTATTTGGGGGATAATGACAGGGACACCTTTCCTATTTGATGCAGGTGCGTAAAAGAAAGAGGAATTTCATCTACAGCCCAAGTCTGGGTTCCCTCACAGCGAAGTGTGAATAGTGTTCACAGGACAGTTGTTCTAACAGAACCCTCCGAGCTTTAGTCTCAGGAGCAATTATCTCGACGGCCACTACGTGGCACTGTTGCCTCTCAGTTCCCCATAAACCAAAACGCTGTTTACAGAGGGGGAATGTATTTGAATCTCTGTCCTCTTCCCACCCCTTTCCCTCTGTAGAAACTTTTAGCATTAAATCTGCTGCAGGGCCTTATGGACGATCCGAGCGCCCAGAATAAGCAGCTCTTGAGTTCTCAGCCCTAAATGGGTCCTCTGTATCTCCTCCTCCGAGGTTCAGGGAATATCACAAAAGAGGAAGCAGAACGGAAAAGCAAGAGAACGGGATGGAGCGGGTAGAGCTGGTCTTCCAGACTCGACAGCCTGCCTCTTTGCACTCTTGTCCCACAGGAGCCTGCTGAGACAGGACCTGCCCAAGACCGGCGCCAACAGCATTTCTTCACAGGGGAAGAGGGGCTCGAGGCCCCAGGCCTCCCTGAAGGTTCAGTTGAAAGTTGCTGGGGTAGGGCGGTGGAGAGAAAGAAAGAAAAGGAAAGAAAGACATACATGAAAGGAAGAAGACAGAAGATAGAAGGTGGGCTCTGGAAGAGGAAGGGGTTCGCAGGAGTGGGAGGGAACATGGGAAGGTGAGGTGCTGAATATGAATGTATGAAGACGCTATTATAAGCCCATCATTCTGTGTGATTAATATATGCTAATCAAACTAAACTTGAAAGCGAGAAAATCTGTGGATATCTTATGTGCTGACTGTGGACCCAGGCCACACACCTAGCCGCATCCCCTGGAGACAGCTGGTCCAGCAGCCACTGTCTTCCCAAGGCTCTTGTCCTGTCGGGTCTCTGGGGCAGGTTGTTTCTGAGGCTCTGGAGGAGGAGCTTTGTGTTCTCCTTTGCTGACATCTGTGGAAGTGAAAACCATTAAAAGAGGCACTGAAGGGCAGCCGAGAGGACTCAGTGGGGACAGGCACTTGCTTCCAAGCCTGACCACCCAAGGTTGATGTTCAGAACCCATGGTGGAAAGGGAGAACTTGTCCTCCGCCTTCCGTATGTTGGCTGTTTGCACACATGCGTGCCCACACACAAATGTCATAAAATCAAGTCCATAAAAAACTTAAAGGGTTTCAGATCAATTTAAACATGGCCTTCATTCCTTAGTGTTAGCCCATGAGGAAAGTGTTGGTAATCAATTCTTCTGTTTTTGATGCTTTGGAAGAGATAATATCCCTTCCTCCTAGAGTTTCTTCATATCATTTAAGCATAAACCCACTAGTAGCATAAGCTTCAGTGATGGATGCCCCAAACTGCTTCAGTAAATAACTGCTTCTTAAAGAAACAGTACTCTAAAGCTGTGAGAAGGAGCAATACCGCACTGGGTTTATGATCGTTCACATTTGTGATGTGGAGTCCTTTAAGAACAAGGTGATGAGCTGTGTTTTTATTTCTAGGAACATCCCTCCCAGGTTTACTGCTGTAGGCAACTTCAGTAGATAGTGGATCACCCGAAACCCATCCATCCGTCCCACCCGAGGAACTTCAGGATAAAGAAACAAAGATGTTCAATTTGAAGGCGTCCAGCTTTTAAAAATTAAAGTGTGTTAACAAGACGACCACACGGTGTCACTGTAACACCATCAAGTTGCAGGCTTCCAGGGCTGGCGTGGAAGACCAGAGGGAATGAACCTGTGCTGGGTAAGTTTAGTAAAATTCAGGAGTCTGCTTTTCCTGGAGAGAGGACCGGAAGCAATCACCTGCAGCTTCACTGCGGTGGTGTTTGAGGCACTCCTTTGTGCAGATTCACCCGAAATGGGTAGTTAAAGAGACAACGATTCCCCACTCCCGTCACCTAACTCCCAGCCACCCCTAGGAACAGCACAATGCCTTTGCAGTTTATTTTTCTTTCATCTTAGAACTAAATGAACTAAATCATTGTTGGTTACTAACGATTGTCTTTAAAAGAGTCACAAGTCAAAAAGCTTTACTTTTTCAGTGAAAACCTAGACAACATTTTTTTTTCTTTTTATCCTGAAAGTTGGAGGGGGGGGGAGGGGATACTTAGGACTCAGGGAAAGTCATATCAAAATCTTTCCAAAAGTATACTACAACTGGAAGGCCTTGTCATATTGTTCTCACCAAATCAACACCCTTTTCTGTCATCGCAGTTTTCAATGCCTGTCCCTCTAGCTTTGACAGATGTTTCCTAATGCACATCTTGAGATCAGTGATCACATTCTAGCCTAGAAAGCCTGTTCTTGTCTCCAAAAATATCTATAAAAGCTTGCAATGTAAATAAGGCACATTTGTTTTTAAACTCTTGGCAGGTGTCAATCATAAAAGACAATGAAAGGCATTAAGACATCTTCGAACAGCATGTGTTACTATTCTATCATACGGGCTCAGGCACACTGAGAAATGTTAAAGGGGGAGCTTGCCTTTTTCCAGCTTCTTCACTGTTAATTAATGGAAGAAAAGGGTTTTTAATGGAATGTCTTGTAAGACTGGGGTAGTGAAAGTTTTACCACGCTGCCTTAGATGTTACCTGGACACGCTGCTCTATCACAGTGTGGGGCTTCTGGTGGGTTTTGTTGTGGAGACCAGATAAGAAACACTGCTGGCAGATGTCAAAGTTGAGACACTTCAGACAGCGGTATCTGCCAAACGAAATGCAGCTTATGTCACTATTGGCAGGAGAGCAAACGGATGGAATTCAAGCAGAGAATGAGCATCCCAACCACGCAGGAGGTGTCGGATAGTACAGTGGTTACAGTTTGTCTCTCGAAGCTGACAGTTATTAAATAACCCATGTGCTTACTTATTCAAAGAAACGTGAACCTTATCTTAATAGTACTCTGTGTGTGTGTGTGTGCGCGCGCGCACGCGTGCATGCATGTGTGCATGTATGTATTCATGGGCCATGGCAAATGTGTGGAGGTCAGAGGACAACTTTAGGAATTGATTCTTTTCCTCCATACCAGTTCTGGAGAATAAGCTCAAGTGGTTGGGCTTAGAGGCCAACACTTTAAGCCATCTCACCAGCCTTGATGGAGTTTTTTATAAGACAATTTGTTAATGTGTCTTTACCCAGTAAACTACAGTCTAAAGGTCTGAATTATGTTCCTTCTCCACACTACCCAAATATCAAGTGCCTTGCATAGGCAGCGTCTTAGGGGCTGCAACCTCAAGAGAAACCCTCAAGGCTCTGGCCATATTTTGCGGAGCTGCATGAGCACTCAAATATTTTGAGTGTAGTTTCCAATCTTTTTGTTTGTTTGTTTGTTTCTTGGTTTTTCGAGACAGGGTTTCTCTGTGGGTTTGGTGCCTGTCCTGGAACTAGCTCTGTAGACCAGGCTGGTCTCGAACTCACAGAGATCCGCCTGCCTCTGCCTCCCGAGTGCTGGGATTAAAGGCATGCGCCACCATCGCTCAGCTGTAGTTTCCAATCTTAAAAGAGAAGTTTGGCATTTTTGATAGAGTTGAATAAAGAATTCTCTTGGAAATTACAAAGTATGATAATCTTGAACCTGAGTTCCTGATGCTAGGGGAAAAAAAGTTAAATCTTAGATAAAAGATTTCGAAACAAGCCCATGCTTTTCCTTAAAAGTCTGTGCATAGGGAAGAAAAGATGGAGGGGGGGGGTCTTCAGTGGCCAGGAGCTGTGTGAGCAGCTCACCTGTTTCTTGACACATTAACATGGCAGAATTTTGTTCTTAATTTCTGAGTCTTAAATCTCCTTGTGTTCAGAAGAAGAGAAAGCACTGAGGCATGCTGGTAGTGAGACCTCTCCCAGTGCTCAGGGAGAGATCTCTCCTAACCCACAGATAGTGTGGTAATACTGAAGGGCTAGGAAGATGGGGCAGCCTCTGGTTAATAACGACACTGCCGTTCCTACCTGTAGCAGAGACAGCCGCTGCACTGGACAGTCAAGCTCAGGGTTTGGGAGGATCCGTGGCACATGGTAGGTCACCAGTGAATGTGAACTAAATGAAGCTAAGTTAAGAGTCTGCTTTCTGCAGCAGGACAAGGGCCCTAGTAAATACCACTTACTTGGCCTTGCAAAAGTTTTTGCATAGCTTTGAAAATTAATCAACTCATCTAAGTGTACAAGATGGAAAAGCCTTTTCTTTAATGCGGATTATTGGATGAGCTACCTATCTGAGCTGGAAGCTTTGTCCAGCCTTTAGACAGCTACAGTTAACTTGTCTGAACAATATGCTAACTTCCCTTAAGTTCCGAGACCACCTTTAGACTCACAAGAAAGGCTGCTGAGTGGGTAAGACAGCTGGTTTCCTGATCATTTTACCAAATAGAGAACCCAAGGTTTTTTTTTTTTTTCCAATCTTATCTCAGTCTTGTATAATTTAGTTTTTTATAGACCATAATTGATAGCCCATCTGGGACTCAGTTCTTGGAGTAGGGGTACTTTCTGCTCTATATGTCTCCCCACTCACTCCCCATGTGCATGCGTGTGCACTTCTGTGCATGGACACCAGAGGCGGATGTTAGATGTTTATTTGAGATCAGCTTTCTCTCTGAGTCTGGAGCTGACCGGTTCCTTTAGACTGGCTGGCCACCAGGCCCCAGGAGCCCCCCCCTGTTTCTATTTCTATTCCTGTTTCTTCCATTGATTCTGAGGAACACATTGTACATCGTAGGAAAATTTAGGTTTTACTATAATATAAACCTTTCCTTGGTCCTGCTTGCTTATTTTCCTGTTGACATGGTTTATTGTTTTAAGTTGATAATTGCAAAGAGGTTTATATGAGTCAGATTTTGTTGCACCTTCCAAATCCATTGCAAACTCAATTAAGCTTTTCAGTAAAATTTAAACTTGATTTCCAGATTTTTAGCGGTTCGGTAGACCTGCTTCATGCCTGTGGGAATGTGGTCAGTGTCTGAACCGTGGAGGATCAGGAGCTACAAGAGGAGAGGTAGGACAAAGCGAGCAAGCGTGAGCACAGAGGGCTCCAGCTTTCCTCCTCTCCCAGGACCCTGTACCTTGTTAGCTGCTGGACATCCTGGAGCTCATACAGGATGTCCTCATACAGCCGCATGCCTGTGCCCGTAGCTCATGACTCACGGCTTGCCCTGCTTGGTCAGACTTCTCATCTCCTCTTCAAAGCTCTGGCAGCATCTCTGAGTTTACTTCCTCGTTATTTAACTTATGGAAAACCTACACGCTAATCTTCTTTTTTTTTTTTCTTTTTTTGGTATGACAGGGTTTCTCTGTGTAACCTTTGTTGTGCTGGAACTCGCTTTGTAGACCCAGGCTGGCCTCGAACTCACAGAGATCCACTTGTGAGTGCTGGGATTAAAGGTGTGTGCCACCACAGTTTAACAAACTATTCTTGTAGGTAGCTCCACAGTCTTTAAAAGGCTTATTTGGAACAAAAGACAGTGTACTTTAGAGCAGTGGTTCTCAGTCTTCCTAATTCTTTGACCTTTCATACAATTCCTCATGCTGTGGTGACCCCCAATTATAAAATTATTTTGATGCTACTACATAACTGGAATTTTGCTACTTTTATGAATTGCAAGCAAATATCTGATATGCAGGATATCTGATATGCAGGATATCTGATTAGTGACCCCTGTGAAAGGGTTATTTGAGCTCCCCAAAAAGGGGTCACAATCTATAGGTTGAGAGCCACTGCCTCAGAGGAAGAAAACTTGGCTACTTAAGAGCATTGAGTCAGTGGAAGAACTTAATATTTCATTGTTTAGAGGAAATAAGTTTATTTTCAACCAGGATGCCTCAGATAGGGAATTAATTATTGAACTAAAGGCAAGTGAATCCCAGATGTATAGGAAGGATCCCAGAGGTTATCTATGTGGCTCCGTTGGACCCGTCTACCACACGACCATTTAGGAAATGCGATGCTGAGTGTACCTCAGTCCTACGATTGGGAAGGTTTTGCACGTGCTGCACCGCACGGGGTGAGTGAGCATTTCTGAGGCTGACAGTCGGTAGCAGGTTGGGAGCCACAGAAGTATAAGAGGCTCTGACTGTAGCCAAGACAAGAATTTCTCCTCCTTGATTCCAGAGCTCAACACCTGGGGAAGAAGAGCAGGCTGAGATGCACTTCCAGGCGGGATGTGCCCCCTTTCTTCCCACCCCCCTGCTTCCATATCTGTTCTGCTACGGAAATCAGTCATGTGAGAGCCGGAGGAAGGATACCTCCAAGCTCAGGCTGTCCTGGAGCATGCCTGAAGTCTAATTTAAGCAAACTCTTCAGACACCTGCACCAGTTCCCAGGGATATTTTACGTTACTCACCCCTCGGAAGCAGCTGTGGACAGCACGCTCCACAGGGCACAAAGCACAGCTCTCTCCCACAACAGCAGGAATCTGCAAAGGCAAGCTCATGTTAGCTACTGAGTGGACTCAGTGTGCCTGAGTAATGGAGGAGGTCACACAATCAGCAAATACCAGACATCTGGGAGCAGAGGCGTCATCTCAATCAAATCAGTAAGCTTTAGGTTTTGTGCAATGCTTGAGTTGGAACAATGAATAAAAAAAGACGGGAGGAAGACCACAGAAGGAAGGCACTGAGGTAGTGAGGGAAGATGTCTGCTGTCTGACGCCTTAGAATCCCAGGCAGATTATTTTAATCTTTCTTTTCTTTTTCCCCTGATGGAGGTCACAGTGATACTGCTTTCAGGTTCACGGTGGCTTTAAGAAATAGCTTGTCAAGAATTTTCACACTGTCTCGTTTGAATACATGTCAATTCCACTACTTCTTTTGATCCTATGTCAAAATATCTGACACAAAGAACTTCAAATAGGAGAGACTGAGGTTGGCTTGTACTTCGGTCCATGGCTTCTGGGCTGTGGTGAGGTAGAGCATCAATACAGAAGGCTGTGGCTGGGCAGACCTCACGGTGACTGGGGAGCGTAGGGATGAGAGGCCCATAGGAATAGATCTCTTTTTACGTGGTTTCTTTAGCTAGGCCTTAAGTAAGAAAGTTTCTACCAAATAATCCATACAAAACATATCTAAGCCATCAGTTAGTTCAGAGTCCTCAGGATCTACTCACTTCTCAGTGATTGAATCCACCAGTTGGGTACCAAGCTTTCAATTCAAGAGTCTTTTGGAGGATACTTCATATGCAAACCATAACTCCAGTCTTTGAAATGGGCTGGTACACATCTTTATTAAAGGAAGAACTGACAAGAAATGACGTCACTATGTCAAGAAGAGATATCTACAAATTCACTGCAGCCTTATTTAAGACAGCCAAGATAGAAGAATGACCGAGGTGTTTGTTGACATTAATGGATGTTATCTGGCACTTAAAAATGGCTATAGCATGGATGAACCTGGAAAATATATGCTACAAATGAAATCAGCTGTACACAGAAGTACTGTATAATCTCTTTTACATGGAGACTCTAAAGAGATGAGTATAAAGAAACAGAGAGTAGATGTGGCTTCTTGGAGTTGAGGGTGGAGTAGGTAAACCAGGAGATACGGCTCAAAGAGTATAAACTTACAATTTACGATGATTAGATTCTGGAGATCTAACACACAACACAGTGGCTTGTTAATGATGTTTCTTGCTCTCTTGACTTTGATTTGAGGGATCTTTATCTGTGCTCACACATAAATATTGACTGTGGGAATGATGCGTGTCCAAGCTACTTGACTGTGGTAATCCTTAAACACGTGCAGCCTTGTTACCTGTGATACACATGATGTAACATCTCTCCCCTTTCCTCTCCCTTCCTTCTCTCTCTCCATCACTCCCTCCTTCTCTTGTTTCCTTTCTTCTCTTTTTTCATTCCTTTCTTATTTTTTCTTTTGAAATAGGGTCTTGCAAGGGTGGTCTCAAATTCCTGAGTTCATATAATCCTATTACCTCATCTCCATAGCCGGAGCTATAGGCGTGTGTACACCATACCAACTTAACATCTTTTGTACATATAATTTTTGTTGTTTTTAAAGCTAAATAGATTAAATGATCACTGAGAGATGATTTTTGAGCAAGACAAAAAAAAAAAAACAAGTTTATTGCACTGTTGGGGTCTCTCTCTGGAAATCCTCCTTTTCCATTAAGGGGACAAAGCTCATTAGACTTTCTTTCTTATTTGCTTATTTATATTTTATAGATATTCTAACGACTCCATTGTCCCTGCATTATACCTTTCAACCACATTCATTGCGTGGGGTTTGGGGTTGGTAACTACAAGACTAAGGCGATGAATTTGGTTCTGGTTTCCGTATGCATAGATGTGTGTACCAGTCACCTTCACTTATTCGCATTTGGACAGGAGTCCCAGTTTCACATCTGATGCCTTGCCCAGCTCAGGCTGTCGGATACACTGCTGTAATTGCAAGGACCCCCTGCCGAGCCCATCAACTCAAATAAATGTCCTCCCAATCAGGAAAGTGGCACTTAAAACCTCTTTGCCGACAATTAGGCAGACAGAAGTCAACAAACATTCGCTACTGGTAACAAGATGGCGTGTGCTTTAAATTGATAATAACCCTGTCACAGACAGAGAGTAAGGAACCACTCCCAACGTTATTTAGTCAAACAACAACAACAACAACAACAACAACAACAACAACAGCCATTCATCTCCCATCTTTTGAATACGGATGAACTACCTGGGACACTTAGTAAGAGCATTGCTGATTTAACGTTCTTCCTTCTCTGGTGTTCCTACCCCTAATGAAGAAAGAGGTCGCAGTTCACATGGAGATACGCAGGAGAAAGCCCTGGGATCATCAGCTCTGTGACTCCAGCACCAGTAAAAACAAGTTCCTCACCATAGTGGGATGTGCCTGGTGCTTCCCCTTTAAATACCTTCAGAAAGTTTTTGTGAATTATTTGGCTAATTTCTTGCAGGTGTTCTTTCGAGAAGAATTAAATGTGACGAGGTGACAGGCTGCCATGGGCAGAATGGCACTCAAAACGACAATTAGCATTCCTAGGGGATGATCTGAATCACATAGTGAGGACTGGAGTTTTCTAAGGAAGGAATCCGTCTTAGATTTCATAATGGAAGTCAATGGGATGATAATTTACTATGCAAATTACAGCTCTCTGTCCCGGTAGTCTCTCAGAGCCTGCTAATGCTCACAGGAAGGACAGGCTATAGGAGCCAGCATTTATTCCAGCCCTCATTGACCTTGATTTAAAATCCCTGGAGACTGGAGTTAACTGGAAGCCATCAGCAGTAGTCAGGAGGTGAACACCAGGGCTCGAGAGGAGAGGGGAAATGCCACTCTGTCCAGGTCCTTCCTATCACATCCGCTTTGAAACTGGCTACTGTTATCAGTCTGATGGGTTAGGCCCCTGGCTTTCCACCTGCTTGCGTTCTGCGACACGAGTTGTCGTGGAGGAACATCTGCAGTGGCGGTTGCCCGAGACATTCCTCAGATGGCAGAAAGCCTGCAGTAGGATCCAGATGAGCCTTGAAGTATTTAATATTGTTATCTGGCATTTCTGAGTCAGGCTGTGTAGTCTAGAGTAAGAGCCAAGTACACAGCAACTGGAAGTGTATGGGGCAAAGCCGCACTACACCAGGACATCACAAAACCTGGCCCCTGCTCTCTGGATCAGTCTGTTTCTCTGTTGCTGTGATAAACACCATGTTCAAAAGTAACTTGGGAAGGAAACGGTTGTTTGACTTTCAGGTTTCCCCTCACTGTCCATCACTGAGGGAAGTCAGGGCAGAAACTCAAACACAGACAGAGGTGGGTACCATGGAGGGAAGCCACCTGCCGGGTGTTTTCCCATGGCTCAATCAGCCTGCTTTCCTGCATATCCCAGGTCCACCTGCCTAGGTGTGGCCTGAGCCTCTCATATCAATGATTTATTAAGAAAATGCCTTACAGACATGCCCACATGATGGAGACATTTCCTCAGTTAAGGTTTTCTTCTCCCCCAATGATTCTAGTTGTGTCAAGTTGATCAAAACCTAAGCCAGCACATTATTCCTTCGTGATGCTTTTGGCTGAAAAGAAACCTTTAGAGGTTCTCATTCACTGGCTGCCAGAAAGACCCGCTGTGTGGTTCCCTGCAGCAATGAGGAAAGAAGCCTTTAGAGGTTCTTATTCACTGGCTGCCAGAAAGAACCACTGTGTGGTTCCCAGCAGCAATGAGGAAAGAAGACACAGGCTTGGACGAAGAAGACCCTGCCCCGAGCGTGGACCTCCTGCCCATTGTCTTTCTGGACAGTCCCCCTCTCCTTCCATAAAACCATGCTAAGACCTCACAAGGTAGATTTGAGGCAGAGAATCTCCTCGGTGTTCCTTAGAGCTGGCTTTAAATAAACCTGTTTCCTCCAATAACTCCCCGTTCCTCTCATAAGATAAAGAGCAGTATGAACTTTAGATTCCGGTAACAAAAGAAAAAGAAAAACAAGCAAACAAAAAAACCACTTGGAAGCAATGAGGCCAGTCAAGATGTATGCATTAGCATAAGTGACCCCCCCCCCGTGTCCCTGATGCTGCCCCACATTTGAACATTCCGTACAGCAACAGAAAAGTCAACCCCGCTCTTGAAAAACCCAGACAAATCCTGCAAACTCCTGCTTTTATCCACCGTACCTTATGAATTATTTTCAATTTATTGAACTTATTCCAAAGACTTGGCCCTGTTCACATCTTGCCCTTGAAGTATGTACCATTGCTTTGTAATTAGAACTGTTCCTAATCCTTTGTCTCATAGCTGAATCCTGTCTCTGTGAGTGACAACATTTATGCCTCTCTATCACTCCCGAGACCCCCTAACCTTCACTGTCAGCAACACTTTAACCTTACTAAAAAATTTAAAATCTGCTGTCAACTCTGGTCAGACAAGCTGCTGTTTGCCATGGTCAGCAGTGACTGCAGAGACCGTAATTGGTCAGAGTGCAGAAAATAAATGGCTGTTGAGTACCCAGCCATAAATGGGACATTTTTATTACCTCCTCTTCAAGGTCTTGGGACCATCACAAAAGAATACAGAGCTGCAGGGACGGGAGAGCTGTGTGGAATGCTGATTTCTGGACATGGCAAGGCTGTTGCTCTCTCAAATTCAGAGCAGCTATGGTCACGGACACAAAACCTATACAACATTGGGTCTGTTAGTATCCTGTCCTGAGACCCCACTCCTCTCTGAGGATGTATATGCAGTTATTTAATGATTGGAAGAAGAAGGGGCATTTTCTTTAGTGGTGCCCACTCTCCTATAATCAAATTTATACCCATAAACCTGTGAACAACCGTAATGAAACCCACTGAATCACACCCAGAGAAAGACAGGAAAGTAGAAGAAAGCCGGTTTGGATGAGGGAGGGGATTGGTTGGAGCTGGAAAGGAACAAGAGAGGGAAATGTGTGTGTGTGTGTGTGTGTGTGTGTGTGTGTGAATATGCATGAATATATTATGTATATGCCATGATGAAACCCATTATTCTACATAATATTATGCTGATAAAAACACTAAAATATTTAAGTCATCACTTTACTTAGGAACTATGAACATCTTGGGATAAAAGGAGCTGAGAGGAGCAAGGGAATGCAAAAGAAACTGTCCCTCCTCACAAAGCTTCAGTTTGAGCAACTGTCTGTGCAGAAAGATGCCTTCCAAGAGCCAAGGAAAACAGGGAGAAAACAGGCACCTGGTTACAATATAGTAACAAACAGGAGCAGCTAGAGCTCGTGCTTGGTGGGTAAGGTGTTTGCTGTCTAAGTCTGAGCCCAGCATCCATGTCAAAAGCTAGCTGTGGCCTCATCGGTGCCTACAATCTCAGTACTATGAAAGCAGAGACAGGAGGATTGCTTGGGTTTTCTGACCAGATCCAGGGTCAGTGATAGAGCCTATCTCAAGGGAATAAGGTAGAAAGTGACAGGATTGGGCACTTGACGTCTCCCTCAGTCCTCTGTCTGCATGCGCTCATGGGCACACCCGTGTGCATACACCAGGAATCATTGAAGAAGGCAAGGATGGCCACTTTGCACCATCAGTGGCACCCCTGCAATAGCCTAAGGTAGAACATTATCTACAGAACATTTGGTTGGGGTAAGAGAAGGAGGTAGGTAGAACAATTTGTATTAAATTCAGCAGTAGACAGCTTCAGAGCACCTGGCGCTAGACCAGTGCCGGTGGGCTCGGTCTTCAGATCCACGCTGCTGTGGGTGAGAGCCCATAGCCCCTGTGAGATGGACTCAGAGTCGATCCTGTATTGTTTCTGGCTGATGGCAGTAATCTTGTTCTCTGAATAACTGGCTCTCAGTGGTAGGCAGACCTTAGAAGACAAGGCTTGGCTTTCAGTTTTCATTCGTGCTGGCTGCAATGATCCTGGGCTTAGGACATCTCCCAGCCATGCAATGACTACAGGGTTCATGGGCTTAAGGACCACAATAGCGAGTCTGTCTAGATATTCTAGACAGGTTACTGTTACAGGACATAACCAGACTTCAGATCCTGGAATAGCTGCTATTAAACGAGTGCTTTAAACGAGAATGGTCTCCATATGCTGATTTCTGAATATTTGGTCTCTAGTTTGTGGAACAGTTTAGGAAGAATTCGGAGGCATGGTCTTGTTAGAGGAAGTGTGTCAATGAGGGGTGATGGGATTTGGGGTTTCAAAAGCCCATAACATTCCCAGTTAGCTCTCTGTCTCTAAGTCGTGTTTTTGGATCAGATTTAATCTGGCCTAGATTTTGGTGCAAATAATAACCCGTCTCTCCCCTACCACACAATCAAATATGTCCTTAGGTGTCTCATTGTTGTCTCCTTTCCCCCTCACAACTGTAGCCCTATTTTCCTGGATCTCTTAGGGGACCCTGATAACTACACTTCAGTCAGCCTACTCAACACCCCTCCCATATTAAAGCGGAATATCTCCTGTTTGCCTGTGTTATTCTCCCATCTCTCCCCGTCAAAGAAGGAGGCATACTAGGCCTAGTCTTCTCAGTTCTCATCCTAACTCTCCTCCATCCCTTCACACCTCAAAACAATGTCGTCTTATATTTTGTCCAATGACCCAATCCCTATACTGAGTCCCACGGATTTCTGGGCAACCCTGTAGAATCCTTCTTACTATTTGTCAACCTCCATCACTTATGTCTTCATTATCCCAATTTTTGTTCTGATTTCTGGTCTAATATGAAAATGAACCTAATATCCCAATTGTATGCTAATTACTTTAGTCTTATAAGCCAAAAATGAAGAACTAGCAGCTTCTTAGGATATCAGGAAAGAAGGTAACCCCTCCGCTGTCAACACCCAAATCTGATATTCTCCGTAAACGACTCCTTGCTTAGTGATTCTCAAGCTCCTGCCTCAGCACCCTGCCTGCCTACCTACCGCCACAATCTCCACCATGATGGCCATGGAGTCCACCCCCCTGGGACCACGAACCCTCAAGTTAAATGCTTTCTTTATAAGTTGGCTTGGCCATGGTGTTTGGCTATAGCAACAAAAAAAGGAAACCAAGAGTTACCTACTTCTTCAAAATGAAGACATCAAAACTTGATCTTAAAGATCAAGAATAATCAGAGAAACAGTGTCTGGAAGCAGACAGTGACCAGTTCAAATGTGACAGACAGATGGAAGGTTTGCAAAATACTAAATGCCATTTCAAGAAAGCTCATCAAACCACAGTAAAATGAATATAAACAATTCAGAAACATCAGAAAAGCTAAGAGAAATAAAAGACAAATGGAAGAACAAGAGCAGAAAAGTTCAAGGAACAAGACAGAGACCACAACAAGGCAGCAGAACTGGACAAGCAGAGAGATGAATGTGTAGACTCCAGACAGGGGTTCGGAAGCACAGTGTCCCAGAAGAAGGAAGAGAAAGAATGGAATGAGAAAGGCCTACAGGATTCATGGAGCAGTATCAAAAGAGCAAAGACACAGCTTTCATTTAAGATGGGGTAGGACGACACCAAGCTATAGGAATCCTACGCAAAGAAATTCATCAGGCTGCTTTGCCAAGAAAGCATGAGGAATTGAGTTCAGATCTCCAGAACCTACACTTTTGCCTTTTATTAACTAAAGTGCTTTATTTATTCAACAAAACAAGTAGTCTTAAGTGAGTCTTTAGTAGACTCGCACATTCCCACATAAATAGCATCCCATTGCAATATGAGTAAAATAAAGGCTACAGACAGTTGGGTGTGTATCTGAAAAGCACGGAAAACCTTATGTGTTTGCTCATGGACAGGAGGTAAGGGTGGAACAAACTAGAGACCCATGGCTGTGTCCTCTGCCTGCGCAGCCCTGGAGAGCCGGCCAACAGGGATTCTACTTACATCACTGGGACGCTCTCCTCACACCTCTCTCTTTCCTCGGTGCTGAGGGTGGAATCCGAAGTCCACTGCGCAGCATCCAGCCTCCTAAGCTCCTCGGGTTTTTATAGCCCTTCTCTCTGAGCACTCCCGTTCTTAAAAGCTAGGTGTAGGGTGCACATATAACACCAGTACGAAAAAGCAAAATCACCTGTCTCCCTGTACAATGTCCAGTTTTGTACCCTTCTAAAAACTCATTTTAATTTGTTTTTGTTTTGTTTGTTTGTTTGTTTTGTTTTTCGAGACAGGGTTTCTCTGTAGCTTTGTAGCCTGTCCTGGCACTAGGTCTTGTAGACCAGGCTGGCCTCAAACTCACAGAGATCCGCCTGCCTCTGCCTCCCTAGTGCTGGGATTAAAGGTGTGTGCCACCACCGCCCTGCTTCATTTTAATGTTTTTTAAACCTTTGATTTTTTTTCCTTTTAGTTGACCTTTTCTAACTAATGAGTAGCAGGTATTTTATAAGAGAGTCAGAAATTTGTTGTTTTTAAAGAGAAGGGTTAAGTCAAACTACAAAAGCTTTGTTCCGCTGCTACAGAGTATAGGCTTCATGCTGTAAATCGGAACCGACTATGAAGAACTTTGGGAATGAGAGCGTGTTACGGTTGGATCTTAAGTGTCCTCCATAGAGCATGTATTAAAGGCATAGTCGCAGCTTAGAGACACAGGAAATAGAACTGCTAAGAGGTGGGACCTCATTAGGGAGAAGCCTTGAAGGGTATTAAGGGATTCTAGTCTCTTCTTCCCTCTTGCCTAACATAAGAGGAGCAGGTTCTTCTCACCCATGTTCCCATCACCACGTTTCCATTTCTCACAGCCCAAAAGCAACAGGGCCAGCCGACCATAGGCTGTGAGCCGAGATAAAATGTCTGCTTCTTAAGTTGGCCATTTGAGGAATTCTGTAACGAAAAGGTGGCTCACGCAGGAAAGCTCACGGGTCCAGTGCAGAGGAAGACACGGGCATGGGTCAGGCTTGCTACAGAAAGAGGAACTGGCACTGTGAAAATACTGACAGCCACAGCAGGTTGTTATGACCGACACCAATTGGGAACTCCTAAGGACTGGGACTTACCCGCTGTAGATCTGTTAGGAAGGCTCTCAAAGCCCTCCGAGTCATGCGGGCTCGGGAGTCGCCGCCTCTCCTGTTGTTTTCTGCATAGAGCTGAAAAAAAGCTAGACACATAAAAAGCGAAAAAGCCTTCAGTCCATCCCTGTGTTTGTGAAGAGTATATGATTTTGGGCAAGCTTCTTTGTGAATATAAAAGATACTTGGAGTCATGTTCTTGCTGTTTGTTTGTTCCCGTGAAGGCCTTAAAGGGCGATCCGTCAGTAACTAAGACCCCAAACCTCCACCCCCACCCCGGTGATAACAGACCTCTGTGCTGGAGGCTGGTTAACAGTCAGGTGAGGATCCCAGTTAATTGGTGGTTTCTGGATAATCTCTAAAATCATAAATGTCAAGGCAGCCAAGCAATGCAAAACTGAAAAGCGTGGATTTTAAAAGAAAATCCCGAAATCCTCATAAATGTAAGCATCTCTTTTAAATATTAACAAGACAAGAACTATAGAGCTGGCCCAGCGAAGAGCACTAGCTGCCCTTTCAGAGGTCCTGGGTTTGGTTCCCAGTCTCCACAAGGAGACTCAGAACCATTTGTAACTCCAGTTCCAGGGAAATTGACCTCCCTTTGTTGGTCTCTGCAGATGCTGCACTTACATGATATACAGGCATGAATGCAGCCAAAAACACCCATAAAATAAAGCTAAAATGTCAAAAAAAAAAAAAACCAAAATGAAAACAAACCCAGCCAGCCAAGGTGAGCGCATACCGCAGAGCAAGCCATGGTGACAGGGATTCAGACATCAGCAGAGAGGATGACACACTGGGCTGGGGAGTCACCACACTTCAGAACACACTTAGCTTTGACACGTTACCTCTGTACTTTGTGAGAGGACTGTCCCCTGAGAGGGCAACCAGTGCCGCAGCCACAGGCTGAATTCTGAGACTACCTGATCCCGTGCTGTGGGGCCACAAATCACAGACAAGTGTGGGAAGGCAGCGTTATTTAGGTGAAGTGATTAGGGAGTTTCTCACGGACTGTCCCTGTGAAGGCCTTCTGGTCCAGGCCTCCAAGGGATGCTTCATGTGTGCTCCCATGCTGCTCTTTTCTCATGGTCTCTTCACATATTTAGAACTTGGCACAGCAGGGCATTGAGTGAACATGGTTTTCTGATTCATCAGTTTATCCACGAAGTCACTGAGTAAATATTTACTGGATGCTTTTCTGTGATATCACTGTGCCAAGGACTGGGTGTGCAGATGTGGAGTGGGCAGTTGAACTCCCTTAGGATTCATCTGCCTGCCTTCCACACAGCAAAGATAAGGATAAAAATAAACAATATAGTCGGCTGGGGTGGCCTTTAACCCCAGCACTCGGGAGGCACAGGCAGGATCTCTGTGAGTTCGAGGACAGCCTGGTCTACAGAGTGAGTTCTAGGACTGCCAGAGCTGCTACACAGAGGAACCTTGTCTAGACGAACAAATTAAAAGTATGTGTCCCCTCCAAAACCACTTGTGGGCTCTGGCCTGGCCCCTGACTGTGGACTGCACACTAGCTGTGGTGCTTTACCCTGCACTTAGGAGTTATCAAAGGCAGGAGGCGTTACAGACAAGCACACAACTGAAAGTCCACTCAAAGGCTTAACGTTTAAAGAGACTGAAATCACGACAGCATGAGGAGATTCGTCTGTTACTTGTGAAGTTAGGAAAAAGTTGCAAATTAAGAAAGAAACAATTATAAGGAATTTGCCCGTGTGAGGCAAGCTCATGTCAGCATCGTTCATTGTCTCCTCCCCTTTCTCCTACTCTTCCTCAGACCAACAGAGAAAGGGCAGAGGAAAGTCCCCAGCTTAGCAAAGCACACACTAAACACACGCACATGTGCCCACACACTAAACACACACCATGTGTCCACACACTAAACACACACATGCATCCACACAATAAACACATGCACATGCACCCACACACTAAACACACACACATGCGCCCACACACTAAACACACGCCATGTGTCCACACACTAAACACACACATGCATCCACACGATAAACACATGCACATGCGCCCACACACTAAACACACACACACATGTGCCCCCACATTAATACACGCACATGCACCCATACACTAAACACACTCACATGTGCCCACACACTAAACACACGCACATGCCCCCACACACTAAACACACACATGCACCCACACACTAAACACACGCACATGTGCCCGCACACTAAATACATGCTTATGCACCCACATGCTAAACACACACATGTGTGCCCACACACTAAACACACACACATGTGTCCACACACTAAACACATGCACAAGTGCCTACACAGCTTCACAAGCCACCATCTCCAGAGTGGGCCTTGCCCTCTGGTATGAGGTAATCTGTTATTTTTCTCTGCATGGAATATCCAAATCTATCCCAGCTAAAAACCCAAAGTCAAAACTTGGAAGAAAATAAAACAAGAAAGAAAAAGAAAGAAACAAACAAGAATTATGCCATCTGGCAGGGAAGAACAAAGTGTAGTATATACACACCTAGCCAGCCACCCTTCCAAAAGGTGGGGAATCTGTTCTGGCAAGGGAATGGCTTTGTAGAAAAGAAAGCGATTTCCTGCTTCTAGCTATGTATGCGCCATTTGTATGACTGACACTTAGGAGACTTCTCTATTTCCTTATTGAGTAACGAGTCAGTAGGTGGCAAATAATCAGCAAGTAAAGACAACGTCTTACACACCTGATCTCAAGTGGACACTAGACAGCCCCAAATGGCCGGTGGCCAGAGGCCTTGTTGCTGCGGCCATGGGCAATCCCCAGCCCTCACCTGTCATACATGGCCATGAGAAGACTCAGAGTGAGGTCGGGAGCTCGTGGATGCACTTGTGCTGGTTTGCCCATCCCAGTTCTCTGAAACAGCTCCTGGAGCTCCCCAAAAAGCTGCTGCACAGAAAGAGAGGTCTCCATGCTCTCCCCAAGCTGTCCACACGATAGAACTTGCTGAATCAAAGAGCTGTCCATCAAGTCCACTGTAGGAAATAAATGAAAAGATGGACCTTATTTTTCTGATGAGGGCAATCGGCTTCAAACACAGCAAATATTTTCTGGTGTTTAAGTGAGATCAGTTTTTTGTTTCTCTTTTGATTTTGTTTTTGTTTTCAACAGTGGTCATATTTTTTAAAAGGAATTAAATGTGCCCATCAGGGACACAGATCTTCTGATCCATTCTGCTATGACTATTTTGGCAAACGACTTGATTTTGGAAAATTGTGTGTCATTAAGGTGTGGAAACATTATTGCTAGGACGGTTGCTGGGGTGTTGTCTTACAGACAAACGTTAAAAAGAGCCAGAAACTTGATGAATGCACATCCTAAAGAAGTTGAAACCCTGTGGCGATGAAGTGGGAGGATATTTTTGCACTGTGCCCTGAACACAGCTTTCCCATCCACTGTCCAGCTTCAGAGGAATACAGTGTATTGGAATGTTGTATACACAGTCACCATAGTAAAAAGGCAAACCCCAACAACACCCCAAAAACAGTGGCCTAATTACCCAACTCTGTAGGTCTCACTCACATTCGGCAATATCACGTTTTAAAAATCTTGGTTCCAACAATATTATTTTCTCGAAACAGCACTTCACAACACCAGGGCTACTCACAAAAGCGGTGGCTTATTTTTCACAGGCACAAATCTATATCACCGTCATCATGTAGAAAGTTTACAAAGCAAGGAATAGAGAGAAGAATGAAATCGAGCAAGCCCTAAAGTTTCTTGCCAACAGAGGGTGACAGACAGAATTAATAAACACTCCCTGTACCACCTAAAAGGCAGGGATGTCAGGAGCCACCAGAGCTGCTGGCGTTTAAAATGCTTCAGTCTGTGAAGTGATGAAAGTCTATTTCTAACTGCTTTGTAAATCATCCTCACAGATAAGCATAAGAAAACTCTTTATTTGTTTTCTGATATTGCTTTGAAGGGTAGAGTCTAAGGCATAGGGGAACAGCCTTCAGGAACAGGGTTTAAATAAAACCTGGCCACAGGCAGTGATCTGTAAACTTGTCATTGATCACAAGCCCCTGTTGCCTGGGCCAGACAGTTGGATTGCAGGGGTCTCCTGTCTTCTGTGAGAGTTCTATATTATAACTATGCAGATAAAGGTACTATCCATTAATCTCATAAGATTCACGTAGTGATAATCTCTGGATCCTGCTACCTGGAGCTCATGTGATGCTTTATCTTGGTGTTTGGGATTGTTTTGTTTTGTTTTCCTGGATCTTTGCCAACCTTTTCTATTGCTGTCAGTGAAGCAACATAGCAACATATGGGTGGATTGCTCACAACAGACTCTCCTGACCCCACTTTTTGTATGTTACCAACAATTCAGACACACAGGTCCAATCTTCCTGATGTAGGCAGTTACATAAATGGGACAAGGTTTGCTTTTTTTCCCCCGTAAATTGAACATCACACAGCATCAAGATCAGATTGTCTCAAGTGTTGCCAAGAACTTGTACTTACATTGGCAAAGAGTTTGCATGGATCGTAATTTGAAGGCTGTTCTATAGACAGAATTCTCAATCCCATTAAGAGCACCTGCAAAGAAAACATGAAGTATGGTGGATAATGTTTATCTCATTGAACATATCCCACATCTTGGGTGGAAATCCGAGGGTTCCCAGAGTCTTATTTTGTATGTGAGACAATTAAGACAGATAGCATGTTATTCTACCTGTAAATGTTAATAAAAGACACGGGACAGTTTCACAGCTCTTTGCCTCACTGCCCCATGACAGATTTCTTGTCTGATAAGACTGGTGGTCATTCTTCACAGCTAACAAAATTTATAATGGCAGAGATTCTCCTCATCCGTTCATTCTGGTAATGCAGTTCAATAAAGCTTTATATGATCTTAAACATGACTTGTTTATTTTAGCCAGCCAAAATTGCCTGCTAAAACTGGCCATTGATGGTACAAAGTTGTGGTCCTCAGAGTTTCTGGCCCAGCCACATCTGCATCACCTGGGGCTTGTTACAAATGCCATCCTAACATAGCTGTAGCATGTTGTCAACACACTGCAGGGGGAGGCACATTAATGTTCAATTGGACAAGACCTTGAAGTAGATGCGATATAGGCTAAAGTTTGAAAACTTCCTGTATGGTTTAGGAGTTCCTTCTGTTTATGTGTTGCTTTCATTGGTTAATGAATAAAGAAACTGCCTTGGCCTAGTTGATAGTGCAGAACTTGGGTAGCCAGGGAAGACAGAACTGAATGCTGGGAGGAGGAAAGGCGGAGTAGGAGAGAGGAAGAAATCCGAGGGAGAGACGCCATGGATCCGTGGGAAACAGATGCTTGGAATTTTACTCGGTAAGCCACTGCTATGTGGCAATACACAGATTAATAGAAATGGGTTAAATTAAGATGTAAGAATTAGCCAATAAGAGGTTAGCTTATGGGCCAAGCAGTGTTTTAATGAATACCATTTCTGTGTGGTTATTTCGGGGTTAAGCTAGCCAGGAGGCAGGGATAAACAAGTGGCCTGGCGCCCCCTGTAACACTTATAAAAAAAGAATTTATTGACAATAAAACAGTTGTCTAAGGTCCAGGGAACTTGAAATTATCTATAGACAATAAGCTCATCTAAAGATCTTAGTATCAGCCACCATGTCTTCCTTTAAAATATATGAATATATGTATAGATTAAAGTTTACAAATAGTTTACAAACAGGAAATAAAATTCCATCTATTATTCTGTGCCAAATCCAGTCAGTAGATACTGGTTTAGTTGAAGACTTTATTGACAAGGTCTGTCAAGGAGACTGATTTTACTTTGTTTGTAACAGTGTAGAAAGTTAAATGGTTGGTCTTGTTAAGTTGGGAGCGTAGCCCCCAGCCCCTGGTCTGGGAGTTGCATTGCTCTGGACTCCAAACCCAGCATGCCAGGGAGGGGTCAGGACCCCTCCCACAGGGTATTTAAGTGTCCTCCTAGAGGAGAAACACGTGGTTTTCGGGTCTGCATGAGCTCCCTGCTGTCCTGTCTCCCTACCATGTGCTCAGCCACCCGAGAGCGTCATCCTTAATAAAACAATGGGCATTTTGATTTGGCTTGATTTGACCTAATTGGATTTTTTTTCCATCGGCACAGCTGTCTTATTCTTATCAGTTCTAATTTCTTGTATTTTATTTATTTATTTATTTCAGATGAGTGGTATATTTTAGTAGGGATATAGAATATTATTGGTGCTTCCTCCTATTTTCAGCAAGGATGTTAAGATATTGTTTAACACATTACCAAATTATTCGTAATGTATTTTATCAAGTTAAATCATTGAAATCTTTTATATTTGTGGTACATCTCAGTTTACAGTAGTATGTCAAGTCTTCAGAAGTCACGTGTGGTTAGAGACCTTGTACTGACAGCTCAGCTTTAGAGAATGTTTGGGAGAGAAGCTATATGGGTAATGATCAGTTCCCCAATTGCTGGTTCTGCACCCTGCATCAGGACTGTTAGCTGAGTGGAGCAGGAGAGTCAGCTATCATTGGTGCTCCAGGTCAATAACATCATGTGCATCACTTAGGTTGCCCGAGCAGAGTGTAGTTAGTGAACAGAAGGCAGGGTTACATAGCAACTTTGAGAGTGAGAAGCAGAATCGGTTAACTAATGAGGAAGAAGAGAAATCCAAGAGGAAACATAACAATGAAAGCCAACGTTAGTGGAGAAATTAACAGCTGAAGGTCAAAGAAGGCTAACTTCAGAAAGCAGAGGCAAGCTATCGGCTTGATATCCACACACCACAAGGACATCAGCTATGAGCTAAGTATCATCTGTTTGTGAGTTTAACTTGGTCCTTGGAGAGTAGTCTCAGGAGAGCCGTGATGGTAGACCTCAGCATGCAAAAAACTGAGTGGAGAGGAAAAATTGAGAATAAACCCCAAAGCAGATGGCTTTTAGATGACCTTTTCAAGACCTATAATCCAAAGGGAAGATGAGAAAGCCAGAATATACACCATATAACATGAAGACTGAATTGCAGAGGCAGGAGAGATTCTAGGATATAAATGTGGGCCAGGGAGGAGGAGCCAGTAAAAAGAGAGACTGGTTGTATGCGCGAAGAAATGAAGGGTCTAGAAAGGATTTGTCATAGCCAAATCCCTTTGTGGAAGCACAAACCCGTGTAACATACCTTCATATTTTTCTACTAAACTCTTACCTCTAGTAGAAGTTCCTGAAACCCTACATGTATTACTGCAACTGTCCTCTGTCCATTGGGAAATGAAGCCCAAATCCACACATATAAGGTGAATACATACCCAATGTGGGTACACAAGTTACCTCCTGAATCTTGGTTCATTGACTCCATGTTCAATGTCTCAAGTCAACAGACTGAGGTTTTCCTCCTGGACTGCAACTTGGAAATGTGGATACGAGCAACAATTACTCCCCTTGTTAGGGTTTGCACCCTGGAAATGAAATCAACACCCAAGAAAAGAGCAGAGAAGTTCTGGGTACACTGCTTGCTGGTGATGACTTCTGAGCACAGCACAGGCTATTGTCATGAGCCATTTCCCCCCTAAAAGTCATTACAGGAACTATCACCCTGGGGAGTCTGCAGAGAACCCCACACCCATAATTATGTTCTATTGACAGAACCTGCCNTTAGCCTCATTCTTCTGTCCTAGCTCTTCCAGGTAGTGCTCCTCCGAGACCCTGGAATAACTGATTGCAGGGTGGGTTACAAACCCCTAGACTAAGTAACCCACCCAATGCAATCGACAGGCTATTCTTTACTTTCAATTTATCATCAATTAACACACACTATCACATAGATTTATAATGTATAACTGTTCTCTCAGTGTAGGAGAGGAAACAAGGCTATGTCTAGGCAAGCCACTCTACCACTGGCGTACATCCCCAGACCTACTTTGTGGAATAAGTTGTTTTAAAATATGTAAAACTGTGGGTCAGTTACACAGTTCTAACCAGTAAAATGCTTTGTCTCACACAATTATACCTTGTTGGTGGTTAGAAGAGTTAAGATACCCACTTAAAAATTGTCAAGAATGCAATGTATTTTAATCACATTGTCATCTCACTATAAAACAGTTCTCTCCATGGAGTCACCAATGACACAAAGTAAGGCCTCTTTGAACAAAACTTTCTGTTGTAGTGGATACAGCTACCATTGATGGAGAGAGGTTGGAGAGGAGCGGGGATCAGCTTTGCTGAGTATCCCATCCTCCGTTCCTCAAGAGGAAGACTAAAATAGAAAGTTACAATGATGGTGGTACCTGTTCTTGTCTGAGAGCTACTGTTTTCTTCATGAATGGGGAGGAGTTCAATGGTAGGGTGTGCTACCTTTTTTCTCTCAACTTGGCACAAACAAAAGTCATCTGGAAAGAGAAAACCTCAACTGATAAAAACGGAGTCAAGTCTGTAGGGCATTGTCTTGACTAAGGACGGAGTGTCAAGGCTCATCCTTCTAGGAATCTTCCCTCTGGGAAGGTGTTCCTGGGTTGTACACAAAGGCGAGCTGAGCAAACAGGGTGCCCCTTAAGCCTGTAAGAGCTTTCCTCCAGAGCTTCTGCTACAGCCCTTGCCCTGAAGTTCCATCATTAGTGACTTTAAGCTGTAACATGAAATAAACCCTTTCCTTTTGCAAGTTGCTTTTGATCATGGTGTTTATCACAACAATAGAAAGCAAGCTAAGACCAAGATGATAAATTTTCTGAATCCCCATTTATAGGAAATCTGCTGCCGCCAATGTAATAAGCCAATCAAACCAAATTATTAAATCCATGTTGAATGAACAGAGCAAAGCAACTCCCGGGTGACCTTTGGGAGGGAGGGCAGGAGAGGAATCATGTGGTCAATATGGCTACCAGGTCTTAAGTAGCCTATAAGTATTATCTTGAGCAGCCCCAAGGAGGGGCCAACTTTTGGCGGGCTTTCTTGGGACAGAGTTTTGAAAAGGGCAGCTCCAGGGGACTTGTCCCTGCTTGGTGCATTGAGGGTGGGGTTTGGAACGGGAGGAGTTAGACCTGACTCTGGAATGGGGCCCCAAGCTGGAGATCCCAAACATTGGGTGTGAAAATTTCAGGAATAATGAAGTTATTAATTAGAATTATCAGCAAGAGAGGAAACAAATTGTAAAATTTGGGAAGAGCTGTGCTTGTTGTTTGTATTTTGAGCAACTTGCACATCGAGTGTTTTCTGTGATGGCAAATTCCAGCTAAATACTTTATAACCATAATGTTCCTTCTGGATCAAAAGTTTTGCATACAGCTAAGCTCTGAGATCAAGACGGACATACTATTTATTTAAGGAGGAGATGGACTTGAAAATACAACTAACATCAAAGATGTAAGACACTGAGACTAAGTGGGTTACCGTGCAGGGGGATATTTTGTGGTTAGAAACACAGCCGGCCCTTCAGTCTTTGCTAAGTGAACCCCCAAAAGGAATGAAGTAAGAGCAGTTCAATGGATTTCACTGACTCAGGCACACGTAGCGGGGGAGTTATAGCAACATTCTTTGTTCTGTCTGTTGTTCAGGCAGCAATTGTAGAATCTAAAGTGTGAAATGGTAGCGTTTTCTCAGTCTTCCTGTGTGTGTTTCAAAGACCAAGCTCTACTAATTCTTTAGGAGAGAGTTAATACCTCTTTGAATTTAAGAAGTTCATTAAATCCACTCTACTGAGGCCCTAGTGCAACAGAATTTAACAAGCTTGCTTCCTGGTGAGTGCAAAGCCAAAGTTAGCACTGCCAAGAAAGAAAAGAAGAGAGAAAGATTTATTGCTGGCAGCAGGTAAAGATCATGGGAATTATTTTCAAATAATGTTTTCCTTGAATAAAGAAAGCACAGACTTTTATTTGGGAAGGGCAGAATATCTATATTCATATCTATATCTGTATCTATCTCTATGCAGTTGAAGGACAGCCACAGCTTTGAACATGTCAAAAGGTACAATACTAACACGTTTGCTTTAAAGCCACCAGTCTAGAAGCCAAGATGGCAGGGACATTTGGGGGCATGCTTAGCCCAAGACATTAAGCATTCTTGAAAGGTCAAAAATATAGACCCTTCTGGGCGTGCTTATCTTGTGTAATAAAGTTGGCAGTCAGTACTCCCTCTATTTCACCATAAAATTTCATTTCATGATCCAGAAGGTCCTGTGGAAAGTTTGAGGGAAGAGTGTTATCAATAGCCTCACTCCGCTCAAACCCTGTTTGCAGCAGTTGTGCCTGGCCTGGCAGTATCAGCCCCTGAAGCCATGGCAGCACATCTGTGTGCCTGGTAGGACAGTATCAGCCCCTGAAGCCATGGCGGCACATCTGTGTGCCTGGTAGGACAGTATCAGCCCCTGAAGCCATGGCGGCACAACTGTGTGCCTGGCTGGACAGTATCAGCCACTGAATCCATGGTAGCACAACTGTTAAGGGTAGCAATTGTTTTCTGATAAAATGCCTGTTTTTTCCTCCACAGGAGGAAATTCATATTTGCTATTGTGAATTCAGCTGAAACCCCCATGATTGGGAGGTTCAGCAAGGCAATGCTGAGCCAAACCATCCACTTTTGCAAAAGTTAGAGCACCACAAGTCCCACCCTGAATTTAGCAGCTGGCCAACTACATCTGAAGCTCCCACATCTTCAGGTTCAATAGGCGATGGATCAAAATAGTCATAAAACTGCACCTATACAGAACACAGACTTTTTCTTTAATCCACAAATAATACAGAATAAGTACTATTTCCATGGAATTTATACTTTATTAGGTATTATAAATAATGCAAGGGTGATTTTCAGTATGGGTCAGATATACACAGGTATGTGCAAGTACCATGACATTTTACGTGAGGAATTCAATCATTTGCAGATCTGGATCTCTGGTGTCTTAGAATTAATTCTTCATAAATACCAAAGAACTTTCAATTGTGTATTGGTTCAATAAGCAATACATGATCATGTGTCAAAGACTCCTACATAAAATAGATACTGGGGTCTGCCTAAAGATTGTCTTCCAAGTAAGAGTTGGCGCCTCAAACTCCTTCATATCTGGTCTATGCAAACGTATTACAGAACCCCAGCCCTAGGTCTTTAGGGAGTCAGTGTTTCTTTGTGCTCTAAAAACGCTTACTTTTCAGACATTAGAGAGTGGGAGAAATCAGAGGCATCTTAGCCTCTCTCTGCAGAACAACACACTGAGACAGGCACAGAGGAGCAGAAGTAATTTATAAAAGTGTGATATCTGGCATGTTTATTATAATATGATAATTTATAAAAGTGTGATATCTGGCAAGTTTTGATCCTCTGCAAATAGACGGGTTTCTGCACCCTGGTTTCTCTTGACTGCATCAAGAGGACACAGAGAATCAGCAAACCCGGGGCCTTGAGTCCCTAGCTGCATCTCCTGTTGAAGGACATACATGGAGCGGCACAGCCATCTGGCCCGTCACGTCTGTCAGGTGATGCGTTGCTGTCTGATAAAGCTACGCAGCATGACGTGGCCACGCTGTGATAAAATGCGCCGTGCAGAACGTGTAAGTATTCCAGGCGACCTGCTTCCAGCCTCATCTCCTCAGGGCATTATTTTCTGATAATGGGGGCAAACTCAAGAAAAAGAGGAATTGCTGGATGTCTCAGGCCTCAAGCTATGAACAAGCAGTTTTAGACGATTTAAGCAGTAACAACGCATGCTGTTTGTATTCCTGTTCATAGAAGCAGTTTGGGAAACAATTTCTGGTTTTAAACCACCCTTATTCTGCTCAGTCACATGATTATGTTTATTCTACATGGATACCAAGGTGAATATGATAATATCTCTTTCAATTTCCCATCATTAGCTTGATATCCAGCCATTCACACAGTAAGCCAGTAGTCGTCAAAACGTGGCCCAGGAAATCCCCACTGGTGTTGGCTAGGAGCTTGCCAACAGTGAACATCCTGCCCCAGAAACATTGCACCACAAACTTTGTAGACAGAAGCCAACATCTACCAAGCCCCATGGACGCACACTGAAGGGAGAAACACTGCATTGGGGCGAGAATTAGAAGTGTACACATGTTATCTGCTGCTTGGTGCATAGCATATTGGTAGGAGGGCTCAGACTGGAAACATTTATATTTTTGATTTCAATAAATAATATGAGATCATACGATTTAAAACCAAACAATTAAAGTTAACAGTCTATATTTAATAAGGAAATAAAGTTGCAAATAAATTCACAACAGAAAAGGCCCTTGACAACTCTGGGGCTTATCTTGGAATGTAAAGACGCTGGAATGGGGGTAGTAATCCCCCATATCGTTCTACCAAATATCTGTTTAGTGACAGCTGGGAATCTTTCTCTCACTTTTGGGTCCATGTTGGACTGCAAACTTAGCTTGATAATAAAGCATATACAGAGATGTCACTTTAATAACAGGACACAAGTATTTGTGACAAGAATACTAATTTAAAATATAATTATGTTGATGCTAAATTTTTATTAAATTATTCCTGGCATTTTAGGGATGAAAGATAAAATATTCTTCTACACGGTAATGGATTTTTGTTTAGAAGAGAGATGATGATTTCAGTCACCCAATAAATTACTTTTCACCCCCAAGTTTGCCTGATCCCCACTCTGTGACTCAGAAGTCTAAAACCACACCCGTGTCTGCAGTCTGGATTGAAAAACCTAATGGTAAATGCTCACCTTGCTTTCTAGGGTCCATCCCTTCGATTTCCTGGGGTGGTGGGACAGATGGCAGGACAGTCCTTGTAACTAGAAATGAAGCAGCGTTTCTGTGGAAGGTTTCCCAGCAGAAGGATGATGGATGAGGGACAGCCAACAGACCATTCACCTGTAGAGCGGTGAGCACAGCTGTTCAGGGAGACCACCACATCCCTTGGGGGGAAGGGATGAAAACAAGGAGCCCTGGGATAGAGATTCCTTTCTCAGAAAATTGGGAAAAGTTTGATTAGGTTAATACTTAAAATATGTGACAATTTCATTTTAAGAGTAGACTGAATTATCATTGGAAAAATATTAATTTTACTTGAATGTTAAAGGCCAAATGTGAAGCCCTTAGTTGTTTAAATTCTAATAAAAACCATATCAAATAATTCTATACATATAATTTTCAACAAATACTATCCATGGATCATATATATATATATGTATACATACATATACATATGTCTCTTTATAGATTTCAGCCTATACTTCAGTTTAGAAAAGTCAGTGAATTAGCTCCCTGGTTGATAGTTTAATGTTATTATTCAACAAAGAGGCTGCTATGCTTAGGCTAGAGAGATGGCTTGGCATTTCAGAGCATTTGTTGCTCTTACAGAGAATCTGGGTTTGGTTCCAAGCCTCCATATGGTGGTCCATAGCCATCTGGAACTCCAGAGTCAGGAGATTCAGCACCCTCTTCTGACCTCTGTGAGCACCAGGCATGCACATGGTGCACATACATGCATACAGGTGAAATGCTCACACACATCAAATAAAATGAACAAATCTAAAAAGAATTTTAAAAAGGAATGCTATGCTTATAAGAAAAATTTATACAGTTCTAATAAATGATCTATTTGTTAACTTGAGTAGTAGAAGATTTTAAAAAGGTTAAATGACAATTAAATTTAAATAATATTTTCTTCTCCTCCAGTAAATGAATGATGTAAAGTAAAAAAAAATAATTTGACAGATAAATATAATTTTAAATAAAAATTACTTCAGAGACTGATTCCATTTTTTTCTTTAAAAATGGTAGTGAGATGGGGATGCAGTTCAATTGGTAGAGTACTTGTTTAGCATGAAACTGTGGGTTTGATCACAGCCCATAGAAAGTAGGTATAGTGACGCGTGGCCATAGTTGGGAGGTGAGTTCAGTGGGAGTAGAACAGCCTACTCTATATGATACTCTGCCTTAAGTTTTTTAAAAAATTAAATGAAACAAAATAATGGCAATAGTGGCAACCTGAGAGGTGACAAGACCTAGGATGTTTCTGAATATGTCAAGGTGTCTGTTTGGGAAGACACAGCAAGAAATATGCTAAGCACTCTGCTCCCTGTAGCAGCCTCCCACATATGCCCTCTGGAACCCTGGGGGTATGAAAAGGTAGCCTTCCATCCAGTCTGAATGGCTGGAGATGCACAGTCAACAGCCCCTTACCTGTCTCAGTTTCCTTCTCTGTAGCTATGACCCCACAACTGTGGGAGTAGGGAAGGCTGAGGGGTAGCAGATTCCCAGGTATGGCATTCTCACGTTGGGTTGATTTCTCCTTCTGACTGCCCAGCAGCTTCAGGCACAACAGTGGTAGTTGAACTTGCACTGTTTTTTTTTTTAAGAGCTCTAAGAAGTACATTCATTAGTAATAAAGATTCTGAATAATTCAAGGTCGCTCATTCGTCTCTGTTTCAAAGGGTCATTTCCATATTAGTTTCAGGTAACAAGGAGGAAAGGAAAGTATCTCCTAGAGCTGTAGGGAACATAGAACTTCTGAAACAATATCAAGGACTCCAAGTTCCAGTGATGGCAACTTGCAAACCAACCCCAGAAAAAGAATTACACAGGAATGGAATCAAACTCATTTTATTAATTCTTTGGTAAATGCAAAGGTGTGCTTATACATTTTTTAAAAAACCCTAAATATAATCCCAATCATCAGAAGGAGAGTAATAATTTTTGATGAATTCACACTTCCTCCTAAGTTAGAAATATAACTGTGTTTTATTTCTAAAGAATTCCAGACTTAAAACTTAGCTGTTTTAACTTTGTTAGGATCTTTAAAAAGTCTCATTATATAAACCAAATGTATTTAAACTTTACAGTAAAGAATATTCAGGATGTTGAACAGCTAGGGAATCAATTGTCACTTATTAAAAAAAAAATCTGAAGTCGACCAGATGGCTCAGTGGGTAGCCGTACTTTGTACCAAGCTTGAAGATCTCAGTTTAATCCTAGAAACTACATGGAGAGAGGGGAGAACCAATTTCTACAAATTGTCCTTTATCTTCTATATATACACATACACACTCATATAATACACACGCCACACATAGAGACACACACACACACACACGAGGGGGTATGGAGACAGAAAGACACAGAGAAGAATAAATAAAACATATTTTCAAAATTAAATGAACAATCCACTCGAACTCAAAGCACAGGCATGTTAGTGCACGTGCAGGCATGTAGTAGCCGGGGAGGCAGAATAGCTGAGAGTTCATGCTCAACTATGACGGGAGGGCAACGCAATCGCTCTAGAACATCCTAGAATCAAGATCACTTTGAAGTGAATATGAAGCCAAGGAGAAGCAGTTTACTCTTTCCTTCTTTGAAAGGCATTCTATTTTTAAAAAATGGAAAATGAAAAATGATGGGGGCAAGGATGGGATCAAGTGGGGATGGGAAAATGTCATCATTTTTCTGTGTCTACATAAACCACATTGATTTCCTGTGAACAGGTAAGACAAAAATTCAGGAAGAAAGCAAATCTATTTGGCATTAAAGCTCTACCTGGCTGAGTGCAGTGGACTTGGAGTTGAAACCTTATTTAGTTTTGTACATTATATCTGCTTCGGGCCAATATAGTTCCCGGTAATGGCAACGGGAAATGTCTGAAATGTTCAGATCTGGACAGATAGATACCATGGACTGATTCTGTCAATCAAGAATCTGTACCCATAAAAAGAGCTGTATAAAATCCTAAATCAAACATACCAAAATTAGATAATTTTTAGACACTGAAGATGTACTGAAAGTAATTTTGGTGAATTGACCAATTGACTATCAATAGCCTTAAACTTGGCCAAACTTCTGGACTCATTGACATTTGATTAGTGGAAATTTATAGCTTTCTATTGCAAACCCTGGCTTAAGCCCAAAGTCACATTAAGGGCTTCTCTTTCCTTCTAGTCCCTTCTTACCCATCCTCTCTTTCCCCTTCTCTTTTTGTAAGTGTTTTAGGTTGTGAATCAAGTCCAGTTGCCATTTTACATTGTAAGCAACTGGCAAGGTATCTTTGCTAACATGGCAGTTTCTGAAAATGCTGATTGGTAACCAAGTCTGTGTCTGGAACAGCTTCAGGAAGCAAGCAGGTAGGAAGGGTCAGGCTTCCTCTTCTACCACGACCTTCCCTGGGTTGGCTGTAAGGACTCCAGGCCAGCCAGAATCTCATGAGGCGATGGCTCCTCTAGGCACAAAGGACCTTACTCACACTCTGTTTAGTACATAAATATAAAGAACGTGACTGGAGAGAGAGAGAGAGAGAGAGCAAACAGGGGCTTGGTATGTTATATTTGAATCTACATAGGCAGTCCTACATGTAAATCAAGAATACTTTATGAATACATTTGTGTATGTTGAATCCTTTCAGAGAAGAAGTTAAGCTGTTAACACCAATGTAAGAAAATAAAAACCATCACCAAGGATGGTGCATTAAAAGAACTAAAAATATCACGTTCTGAGACCACATGACTGTGTGCTTCAAGGATTTGCTGCTTTCAAAACAAAAGATTCTTATAATATGTGAATATAATTAGAAGACACATCTGATGGGGGAGAGTCTTCTGTTTTGTGTTAATTTCATTGGTTAAATAAAGAGACTGCATTGGCCCTTTAATAAGACATAAAATTAGGTAGGCAGGGTAAACAGAACAGAATGCTGGGAGAAAGAAGCTGAGTCAAGAGAGTCGCCATGATTCTTCCACTCCAGACAGACACAGGTTACGATCTTTTCTGGTATGCCAGCTCGTGGGCTACACAGATTATTAGAAATGGGTTAGATCAATATGTAAGAGCTAGCCAATAAGAGGCTGGAACTAATGGGCCAGGCAGTGTTCAAAAGAATACAGTTTCCATGTAATTATTTTGGGTAAAGCTAGCCGGGTGGCAGGATGCAGCCCGCTGCTCTTACAACACACACCAGCTTATCAAATTCATTTTATGAAACAAGTAAAAATTTTATAATGAAATAAAGGATTTATGATTCTCTCTGTCCCTTTTTTTCTGTCTCTTTCCATTCATTCATTCATACACATGCTCACAAAATGTTTATGGGCCAATATTATTTACAAGCCTTTAAGAGAAAATTCTAAAGAAGCTATAAATCATGTGTTAAAAGACTACTCTACCAAGTAGCTTTAATTCTATGGATACAAACAAGGATGACTGATATTTTGGAACTGATACCATATTAGTAAGTTCAAAAAGAGAAGTCTGGTAATCTTGGCAGATATTATACAGGTATTTAGTATAAATATTATTTTTATAAATTAGTCAGATTTAAATGACACAATTCTATAACTTGATGGACAACACAATTTTCCCTTTCCTTTCCTTTCCTTTCCTTTCCTTTCCTTTCCTTTCCTTTCCTTTCCTTTCCTTTCCTTTCCTTTCCTTTCCTTCCTTCCTCCCTTCCCTTCCCTTCCCTTCCCTTCCCTTCCCTTCCCTTCCCTTCCCTTCCTTCCCTTTCCTTTTTTTTTCTTCTCTTGAGACAGTGTTTCTCTGTGTAACAATCCTGGCTGTCTGATAACTCACTTTGTACACCAGGCTGGCCTCCATCTCACAGAGAACTACCTGCCTCTGCCTTCTGAGTGCTGGAATTAAAGGCGTGTGCCACTACCACCCAGCTCACTCAACACAACGTTTTTAGGCATATAAACATTGAGAAACAGATAAATTGAGCTAATATGTTTCCTCACATAACTATTATTTTGTGGCAACAAAAACTCTACCCTCTTAGTGATGTCATTCTTAAAACACATTATTATAATCTCTATGCGGTTATGACCTACTGTGCCATAGGTTCCTTAGACTTGACTTTTCCTGTCTGGCTGGAATTGTGTGGCCCTGAACTAACATCTCCACAACCCTACTGTCTACTTGAGTTCAACAGAAATCTACATATAAATGAGATTACACAGTATTTGACTTTATGCGCCTGGCTTTACGTTATATAACGCGATGTTCTGTAGGTTCCCCAACATTTGCATTGTTACTCATGAACCCTTGACTACACGGAAGTACAGACATGTCTTTTCCGTGTTGTTTCCTTTCCTTTGCATGTGTTCTCATTAGTGACAGCATTGACTCACGTAGTTGTTTCATTTCAAAATGTTTACATTTTTATGTGCATGCACATGTGTGTGTGTGCATGTGCAGGCATATGTGTGTGGTGGGATGTAGGTGTACACACGCATCTGTGCACAAGCGGTGGCCCCAGGTTGATGTTGGGAACCATCCTCCACCACTCTTGTTTGCCTCATTCATTGAGGCAGGATGTCTCAATCAAGCCCAGAGCTCACTGATATGGGTCGTTTTGCTAGCCAGTTTGCTCCGGGAATCTCTTGTCACCATGGCCACCCAACATTTATGAGAGATTCTTGTGATGTAAACTTGACAGTCCTTATGCTTAAGTGGCAAGTGCTGTTACCACTGAGCCACATCCCCAGCCCCTATTTTTATTTTTGTTTTTGAGCAAGCTCCATGTGGGTTTTAATAATGGCTGTCCTAATTTATATTGTTATCCACAGCGTAAAATGGTTTCTTTTCTCTATATCCCCACAGAGGCTTATTTGTCTCTTATTTTGGTTAATGGTCGTCTCAAGAGGTGTGAGGCCACAGAGGAATGAGGAAGAAAGAAATCGTGCTGTCCAGTCAATTGTGAGTTTTCTGGCTCTGCTGCAGCCCTGCTGGAGTATTGTGTGTGACGTGGGTTTCATCACCAGCACTCAATGCCATGTTGTATCTAAGTCATTCACATAGTCATTTAAAACTGTGTATACAGATAATTAGTATTTTAAAATTGATTTTAAGCATACAACGTAGAAAACTCCATTAAGACATTTTCGCACATATCTATTGCTGCGTTGTGTTCTTCTTTGCCGTCATACTCTTCCTCCGTTTCCCTCACCCTTTCACTTCCATCTTGCCTGCCAGTCCCCTCCCTCCTGTCTAAGGTCCTGTCCTCTGCTTTCTTGTCATTGTGTTAGCTGCTTCTCCCTCCCTTTTATGTAGGAGCTCTCCCTCCCATCTCATGGCCTCCTTTCTATCTTCATAACCTACACGTATACTCAAATCTAGATTCCACACACGAGGGAGAACATGAAGTGTTTGTCTCACTAATTCTCGCTTGTTTTGCTACACATAATGATTTCCGGTTCCACTTCCTTTCCTGCAAATGTCATGGTTTTAATTTTCATTGTTGTTTAATAGACTCCACTGCATATATAAACTAAATAGTCTTTATTCATTCACAGACCCCTGGACCAGTTCCTTACTTTGGTTATTGTGAACTGGGCTGCAGTCAACAGGGATTTGTGAGAATCTCCCAGGTATGTTGACTTCAGAGTTCTTAGGGAAAATAGCCAGGAGGAATTTAACAGAGCCACAGAGTAGCTCTGTGTTTAGTTGACCCCCTGCCCCAGGGAATTCCACCGCGATATCCGCAGTGGATGAACTGATTTACACGTCTACCGGCAGTGTGTAAGGTTCCTCTTTCCCTGCTTCCTCCCCGCATTTGTTGTTTGTAATGGTTGCCATTCTGGCTAGAAAAGATGGAATCTCAATGTAGTTCCACTTTGCATTTCTTTGAGGCATTTCTGGTGATGCTGAACATTTTTTAAATGTATATGGCCCATTTAAAATACTTCATATTTTAAGAACTGTTCTTTTCATTAGACCACTCACTTATTGGGTTGCTTGGCTTTATTGATATTTAGGTTTTTGAGTTCTTTGTTTTTAATATTAACCCTCTCTCAGGTAGTGGAGATTTTCCCCTGTTCTGTGGGCTATTTCTTTACTAAATAATTGTTTCTTTGTTGTTTAGAAACTTTGGAATTTCATGCAACACCACTTGTCAATTCTAGATTTTTCTTGAGCTATCAGAAAGTTCTTGCTCATGCTTATTGCAAAGTTTTTCTCACCCAATAAGCCTCTCTGCCAACACAATAATCCAAATCAGATCAAATCAAACCGAATTAGAAAAAGCCCAGGTTTAATGGATACCAGTGCTCTGGGTGGATCTCTGGGAAAACACGGGGGGGGGGGGGTGGAGAACTGGGAAGACCACGTGTTCATTCTCTGGGGGGCAGTTTAAACAGTCTGTGGGAGTGGTCATGACCCTCTCTGGGAAGGGGTTGCCATTTGGCAGGCTTTTTTGGAGGGAGGTGGAGTTTGGACTGTGGCAACTCCCAGGGGAAGGGGCTTGAAATGGAATTTTCCACTCAAGCATTTCAAAATGGATGTCAAGGGCTGGGGTGAAGCCCCACCCAAACATTCCAGGCTCTTTGGATAAGGATGTTAGGGGCTGAGGTCATGCTTCCAACCAAACACTTATATCTTGTAGTGTTTCCCTTGAACAATTTCAGAGTTCATGTCTCACATTAAGGCCTTTAACTTCTTTTGAATTACCATATGTATGTATGGGTATCAATTTTCCTGATAGCATTTCTTGAAGAAGCTGTCTTTTCCCCAGTGTATGTTTTTGATATCTTTGAAAAGTCAGGTACCTGTGACTTTGTGGTTTTATTCTTGGGTCCTCTACTCTTGTAGAGTAGAAGTGACTTCCAGCCCCCAAACTGTGGTGAGTTTTTGAGGCTAAAGGTTAAAATTATTCAGTGATGGCTCTGGTGAGGATCTTCTCAGCTGTATCATACGGCAGATGGCACTAGGATGGGAGGAACATGCTGGAAGGAGGCATTACTTGGTCAGGCAGGAAGCCACACTAGATCAAAAATCTTGTTCTTTTTTGTAATTATTTGAGAGCCCTATAGACCTACCTTAATCTTTTCTGAGGGCAGTGATTTCAATGGATCCATCATCTAGGATCCCCATCTGGGACCCACCATCTGGGGTACACCATCTGGGATCCCCATCTGGGAGCCCCATCTGGGATCCACCATCTGGGATCCCCATCTGGGATCCCCATCTGGGGTCCACCATCTGGGATCCCCATCTGGGATCCCCATCTGGGGTCCACCATCTGGGATCCCCATCTGGGGTCCACCATCTGGGAGCCCCATCTGGGATCCACCATCTGGGAGCCCCATCTGGGATCCACCATCTGGGATCCACCACTTGAAACTCTCACCAATTATTAACACTGCCACCCAGGGAACAGACAAAGCTTTGAAGGATAAACCACATCAAGTCCACAGTGTGGTGGTTTGAGGATAAACCACGTCAAATGCACAGTGTGGTGCTTTGAAGGCTCATCTGTCTGAATACCTGCTCCACAGCTGCTGGAACTCTCTAGGAAGGATCGAAGGGGTGGCTTTGTTGAAGCAGTTGTATCACTGGGGTGCACTTTGAGGCTTAAAAATCCCACACTCTTCCTAGTTAGCCTGTCTCTCTGCCTCATGCTTGTGGAATCAGACACTGTTCAGTAGCTGCCTGCCTCCCTGTTTCCACACTCTTTATTGTTATGGTCATGCACTCACCTTCCGAACTGTAAGCCCCAAAGAATTGCTTTCTTCTATAAGTGGCTTTTGTCATAGCGTCTTATCGCAGCAATAGAAAAGTAGCCAGGAAACACAGCAAATATTAAGAACTCATTATAAGATTTTTTCAAAAACAGATGTAATCTTGAGTGTGTACAAAAGTTGATTTTGTAGCACTGTTGGAGTGGGACTGATGTATATTGTTCTTGACTAGGATGCATAGACTTCGTGGCCTCCTTTCCAGATATAGGTAGCATACTTACAGGAAGAGAGGAGTCTAAGCGCATTACTCAACCCCATGGCTTGTGGCATCTTTAGTAAAGACCATGCATCTCTGTACCAGCAAAGTGAGAGGCTTGTGATTAGATATCTCCCTGGGTTCCTAAATTCTGCCCGGAAAAAAGTTAATGAGAGGGGCAGAACAGATGCTCACATTGGGAGGTTACTAGTTTGCAGCCAACAGCTCAGCTGCAAGCTTGGGTAACCTTTCTGTGTCCTCTGCAACCCGAGACGCATGCAGCTCTGGGCCAGGGCCATCTCAGAGATAAAGATGTTCACTATAAGGCCAGAAACTGAGCAAGTAGGTAGATATATATGACCTTACTTCACTTGTATCTTGTGAAGGCTCACAAGTCTCATCTCCATTAAATAAAAAGTGTTATTAAGCCAGAAGACTGTTAAACCTAAAGAGACCCCAACAACACAGATTTGTGGGTCCCCAGAAAGAAAAGACGTCATATAAAAAGTGGCAAGGAGCTGAGGTGCCATCAGGTCATGAAGACTGGGGAGAGGCTGATGGCATTAGGATTTCTCAGATCAGTTAAGAATTCGGTGGTCAGAACATGAAATCCAGACAGAAGGATCTGGAGCACAGGTGTGTGTGAAATGAATTCAAGGACTGGCTGGTTTAGTTGACTGTCCAGTCAGCCTGGGACAGTGGTTGTCAAAGTGTGGTCCTTAGAGCTACAGCAGCACCTGGAAATATGTGAAAATGCAGATTCTCAGGCTCCACCTGGAGCCACTGGATGTCATAAATTCAGGTCTTTGTTCATCTGTCCATGGTTGAGACAAGGTCTCATGGAGCCAGGCTGGCTTTGAACTTGCAATGTAGCTGAGCTTTGACCCTAAATTCCTGATTTTCCTGCCTCTACTTCTGAAGTTCTGGGATTACAAGTGTGTGCCACCATGCCTAGCTAGGAATCTGTTTTAACTGATGGGCTCAATTGGCACTAATGGAAAGCAAAACAACAATTACTGGTAGAGGATTGATGTATCTTGATGCATTTTCTGTCTGGGTCTGGGGAAATTATTAAGAATGTGAGACAACTCAGATTTTAAGCCTGGTTGAGTGGGAAAAGTGATTTGTTTATTTAAATACATTTTTAAAAATTCCTCTAAATCACACACTTGGAAGCTCTTTATCAAGTTATATAGATCTTTACGGAAGTTATTGATAAGTAATAGAAATCCCCAGCTAAGAGGAGTTTAAGTCGCAGAGTTCAGTATTTCACCAAAGTTTAGAACTGACCTTGGGTTGGCTGAGAGGTGCTTGAAGCTCACCATGGCCAGGATTTTCCTACATTTTGCATTGCTTATTATCACCTTATTATTCTAGTGATGTTTCTCTCCTTGTGTCCACAAATAGCTGCCGATAATGAAGGCATTGCATCTTGATAGAATAGCCTTTTTGGAAAGAAATACAAAACTCCCCCCACTCCATCTTGCCTGGATGTCCAGAAGATGCTCCTTATACAGCATTGTTTAAACCTGAATCATATGACTACCCCATATGATCATAGACCAGAAGCTGTCAAGCAAGACTAGATTACACACATCAATGTTTATAGCCTGGTGTTGGGCTCATTGGTTATTTTAGCAAAATCAGAATTTTATTAGCTAAGAGGTTGGAGGCAGAACTCTGAGGAGAGAACTAGCAGTGTCCTCTAAAGATCAAGGACTTGGACCACTGGACTCAGTAACTACCACCAAATGCCCTTCCCATCGACATGCCCTAGCTTTCCATTGAATATACTGAAAATCCCTCTCTTGTGCCCTTACCGTATTGCTTTAACAACACCGAGAAAATTATTTTTAATAAGCTTGCATTAGTACTCTTTCTAATAGCAAAAACCAGATGTGAGATTCCCAAGTTGGTCTATTACATATTAGGCTACTGTAAGAACATGGCGTCAGTTGAAAAGCTGAACCTCCCTAACACGGGATGAGAAGCACTGGCTTCAATAAGCAGCAAGTGCTAACCCCTTCCTCCCAGCATAACCTGTTGCTGATAATCAGGGCCAATGCGTGGGAATGGACAGTGATTAAAGTTAAGCTGTTTTATTCACATCTAGGAATCTATTCCAAAACCTGCTATGCTGGTCCAAAGGCAGGACGTAGCTCATACGCATGCAAGGGTTGTGGCTGCCTATGCCCTTGAGAGGAGAAAGCTCTGCCTTTGTTTCTCTCTAGCTCCTTGTATTCTAGTAGGAGAATCAGCTAATTATTTGACTGGCCACAGTTGACAACTTATGGGGCAGAGTGGGGAATCGTAAATGGGCCACTACACCGGAAGGTGGCAGGTGTCTATGGTCGTATTCACTGTTTTTTTTTTTTAATTTTATTTATTTATTATGTATACAATATTCTGTCTGGGTATATGCCTGCAGGCCAGAAGAGGGCACTAGACCCCATTACAGATGGTTGTGAGCCACCATGTGGTTGCTGGGAATTGAACTCAGGACCTTTGGAAGAGGAGGCAATGCTCTTAACCTCTGAGCCATCTCTCCAGCCCCATCGTATTTACTGTTTTAGCTTCTCTGCCTTGTACTGTGCTAAGTTAGTCAAAGTGCTGATTTAAGGGGACACAGTAAGATGTTTTACTTTGGCTGAAGACACATTTTCTTGACCCCAGATTCATTTCTCAGTGTAATTCAGTTTTACCGGGGATGAGGTTTACATGTCAGAAACAACATGCATCCACCCCCATGTGTGACATCCATCTAATTATTATGCTTGTGGTCATCCTCTTTCGGCTGAGTACACATTGCAGGAAGTTGGTAGGATGGATCTGAAACCTCTGTTCTTGATGCAGAATCAGGCTATTTGCACGAGTATCAGATAAAGTGCTAACTTTGGAAACAAGCAAGCCAGTTGTGTTTTGATATTATCCATGTATTATCATGGTATGGAGGCAAGGCAGAAGCATCCAAGACGCCCTAAATTCCCAGGAAGCGTTTGTACCTTAAAAGCTGCAGTGTTGGCCGGGCGGTGGTGGCGCACGCCTTTAATCCCAGCACTCAGGAGGCAGAGACAGGCGGATCTCTGTGAGTTCGAGGCCAGCCTGGTCTACAAGAGCTAGTTCCAAGACAGGAACCAAAAGATATGGAGAAACCCTGTCTCGAAAAAAAAAAAAAAAAAGCTGCAGTGTTTCATCAGACTCCTGGGCTTCCATGAGTCCCTAAGTAGCATTGGTACACAGTCCTAGGAATGTGGGAAATGTATGTGAACACTGATTTGAATAGTGTTGCTTTAAAAAAAAAAAAGACTTTCATTTTTACTTCCATGGTGTGATTCTTTGGGAAAAAAAATCTGCTTTTCTTTCAAAATTCAGACCATATCACGTGTCAAGTGATAGAAGCCTTGTTAGTCAATATTAACCAAACTATATTATTTGTTACAGCGACACTTATACCAAATATTTCCAAAGCAAACAGCACACATCTGGGTTTTCGGAAGGTGAGTGGCTTGACTAGACCAGAGGATCTCATGGAGTTTGTAGTTTTCTCATGTTACCGCCATTAGCTGGACTCGATACCAAGTGCTCATCCTCTTGTCTCAGCTAACAGGGTTCTGTGTGCAGAGGGATGGAGGGGGAAGGAATGGGAGGCAGGGGAAGGAGAGAAGAGGAGAAGAGAGAAGAGAATGGGTTGGTGAATCTGTTCTTTTTAGCTCTGGCCCAATCAGCTGAGGTGTTAAGGAGATGGAAGACACATGGCCTTAGCGTCCCAGTTCTGTAGAAGCTGGGCACGGAGGTACACACCTTAATCCCAGCACTTGGGGTCAGAAGTCAGCTTGTGCTATATAGTGAGTTCCAGGATGACCAGGTGGAAGGCAACAGGTGATGTCAGACAAAGATTGACAGCACTAGGTTAAAGTACTGACAACAGCGGTTTGCATCCATTTATTTTTGAGGACGAGCAATAATCAACACAAGTGGGAGCAGATGCCGGCAGCGTGGTGGCTGCGCTGGAGCTTTTAGTCTGCTAACTGCTGTTTAATTGCTCTTCCCTAAATGCAGACACTCAGGGGTCTGTATTTCATACAATTTCAATTCCTTTGTATTTGGTCTGGTTGGAGCTGTTGTTGGTCCCCAGTTTTTCCCTCGGAGTCTGTAAAGAGAAGAAAACATGGAAAGATGTAACAATCTCTAAGATTCACCAGTAACTTGTGTTTAGCTTAGCTGTGTCCTTCTCTCCCACTGCCCACCAGATTCCTGCCTCCAGTTTGGCTGACTGAGAGGAAGCCTGTGTGGGGCAGGTTCATCCCTGGGTCTCGCCTCTCCTCAGTGCGCCCGTTCTAGTCCTTCGCAGCCAGCTCATTCCCAACAGGAAGTGCACTGGGCTGTGCTTAGGGGATGTTACACACAAGGGGGGAGGTACATCCTGACTCGTACAGGCCACTAAGAAAGCCATATCAACTGCTTTCATAAGAAAAAGGGAGAACTTGGGGAGAGTTCTCAGACAAATGCTCTGACGAAGGGAATCCACAAGGCTGGACACATCTCCTAGCTTATTCCATCATTCATCCTGGGGAAAGAATAGACGGCCCTTATCATAGCGTTGGTCATTAGAGAGATGAGGTTCCAGGGAAGCGAGTCAGCCACCGAATCTCCACTGCACGGTGGTTGGGGGCAATTGTTAGGGGAGAATGGTACTGCATGGAGCCCAGATCATGTGCTAGCCAATCCCACTTGTAGAGGAAGACAACGGAGAGCTGTTTAATGCTTTGTCTACCATCTACCATTTGTGGATTCTCGAATTTATAAATTTTCAGAGGTGAGCTAAGAACTCAGATCTGAAAAATCCTCTGCAGCAAGTAGAGAATCGAAAGAATTACTATTTCAAGCATGCCGACTGCTGTGGCCATTCTTGCTTTCTCTTGTCTCACTCCTTCCTCCTAGGCACTTCCCCAGGGCCTTGCTCTATTAGGAGTTGAGTTGCAAAGGGCGAGGCCAGGTCTGTATGGAATCTCAGCCTAAGACAACAACTATGTCCTGGCTCCATGTACCACAGAGCAAGCAGCTGTCCCGACAGAGAACTGTGCTCCAACTCTGCTAACTCCCACAAACGCTGGCCTCACAGTGCAAATCACTGGGCAACTGCCCCGTGATGCCCAGCCTTCTTCTACAGAAAGGGATCTGGATAAGCACACTGGATTGTTGTTTTATCCACTGATTTGTGTGCGCACATTTAGAACCCATATTTGCTTCTGTACTGGTGTTCTCAAGCTTTCTCCGCCTACTCCCAGTTCAACTACTGAGAACAAAGTTGTCAGAGTCAAAGAGCATTCTCACTAGGGTCTCCCAGGCTCCCACTCTTGGGACTCTCTGAAGAGGACTCCCTTCTGCTCCGTTGGCTATTTTGGGCTTTGTAAAGGAGAGTTGAGTAGAGAAAAGTGGGGCCAGGACTGAGCTGAAGTGTCTTGGGAGTTCGAGGTTTGAGAATGCAGTTTCAGCATGAGAGCAGTTATCGGTGCTTTCATTCCCCTTCTCAAAGTGTTTATGGGGCATAAGGGAGAGACTGAGTTGTTCCTGAACCCTGTTCCCACCATCTTGGGCTCTGCAGCTAGACAGGAGCCCTGGCCGCGAGGTTCCACAACTCACCGTCTGACACTGCTGGTTCCTTTTCTTCAGCTGAGCCCATGTTGGAATGTATGCTATCCTTATGTTCTGGAACTAAAATGTAACAGTCAGGGTTCAAATATAATAACCAGCCTGAAAACACACTCTCTCTCTCTCTCTCTCTCTCTCTCTGTCTCTCTCTCTCTCTCTCTCTCTCTCTCTTTCAGTGTGTGTGTGTGATATCATAGCTCATTATGTTTGTGGACACACAGATTGACTAAAAATTACTTTACACNAACACACTCTCTCTCTCTCTCTCTCTCTCTCTCTCTCTCTCTCTCTCTCTCTCTCTCTCTGTGTGTGTGTGTGTGATATCATAGCTCATTATGTTTGTGGACACACAGATTGACTAAAAATTACTTTACACAATACTCCGAATTAATCAAAAAACTGCTTTCTAATCACTTTTTACTTACCATTCGTTTCATTTTTTTTTTTTGAGAAAGTGTCTCATTGTTAGCTCAGGCTGGTTTCTGATTCTGAGCAGAGTTAGTTAACTGCTTAAGTACTAGGATCATAGGCAGGCGCATGCCTGGCTTCACATGTGTGTGTATGTGTAATATTAATACCTACATATGATTAAAGCATATTAACATACAGATTATGGTATTGATATGTTGTATTCGCTATTATTAATATATATAGGATTTATTTATCTATTATTTTTTTCCTCTCTCCCTCTCTTTCTGCTGTCTTGTCTATCCTGTGCTGTCCTGGTCTATCCTGTGCTATCCTGGTCTATCCTGTGCTGTCCTGGTCTATCCTGTGCTATCCTGGTCTATCCTGTGCTGCCCTGATCTATCCTGTGCTATACTGTTCTATCCTTTCCCAGTTCACTGGAAAAACAGCTCTCTTAACCCACCTGTTGCCAGTTTTATAATATTTCAATGGGAAAGTCCTGGTGATTAAGTTGATTTTCTTAATAATTCACATTTTGATGCCCAATTCAGAAAAAACTATATGGTATGCTTGATTTTAATGCTTATTCAAAAAAAATCACACACACACCCCAAAACCTGAAATCAGTGCCATCTTCTCTACTTAGTCAGGGGCCTCAGAGTTCTTTAGTCTGATATCTAATATCTTCCGCTAAGGATATCACTTGGCAGAAGGTTAAGTACCTCAAGTTTCAACTAGCAACTTGAACTGGAATTATTTTAGAGAAATGTGTTTTCTACAGCTTGGTTTCTTTCCTGCTCATCCCAGGAAGCAGCTAGTCACCTTCTTCATAACAGATTTTATAGACTCGCAGTTCTCTCGGGGCCTCTGCAGTGCCAGTCAGCCTTCCTGGAGGAATAATTCCTCTCCAGATTAAATCCAGGCTTCTCAAGCTCTGCTGAAGCTGGGGCCCAGGTCTCTGGACAGTGACGGGGCTGTAAACGACCTCCAGAGGCTACTGAAATGGCCAGGGTAGTTCAGAAGGCTTGACCTCCAACTAGTCCATGCTTTGGCCAAATAACCTAGCATCACATGATCGCTACCTTCTTCCCCAGGTCTGTTAGTCCATTTTGCATCCCCTGTCCTAACCCGGATACCTTACTGTACTGTTTGGGGGAATTATGCACCTCTGGCCTTGCCTTGGTTACCCATAAGGCCTCTTTGCTGAGGGAGGTGCCTTTTAGCATCCCCTCTCTCCTCTCCTCTTCAACTTCACACTTTTGTTCTAAATCCCAGGAAAGAAGGATCCATCACCACGCAGCCCAGCTCCTACGTCATCTGTTCCGGGAAGTCTTTCCTTACCCTCCCAGCTACCACAGGGACCCCCAGCTGCTTCCACCCTGCCTAGGCCTCTGTGCCAGCACTGCCTCTCCACAGGGTGTAAACGATTGTGTTCTCCACCCTATCAACCCATATGTTGAAGTGCAAACCTTCTCGTGATTATACTGAAAGGTTGAACTTGGGGAGGTGACCAGAGGAGGGTGTAGCATGAATAAGAAAAACCCAGAGACAGATACTGGGGTTCAGCCTGAAGATAAGAAAAGCAAAACAATCAACCGCTAGAGAGACCTTTTACTTCTACCAAATCTTCAGACCGAAAGGGCTATCCTGCAACGCTCTCCACCTACCTCAGACCCCACACTCCACTGAGTTCCTGTCTCTTCTTTATATTCCTTTCTCTGTACAGCCATATAACTTCTGTCTCCACCTCCTCCTCTCTCTGTACAGCCATATAACTCTGTCTCCACCTCCTTAGTGCCAGGATTAAGGGTGTATGATTCCAAGTGCTGGGATCACCTTTGTGTGAGCTCTGTTTCTCTTTTAGACAGATTCAATCTTGTGTAACCCAGGGTGGCCTTGAACTAACAGGGTTCCCTCTGCCTGTCTCCCAAATCCTGGGGTTAAAGCTATGAGCCACCACTCCCTGGCCTGTATGGCTGACTAGTGTGGTTGCTTTGCCCTCTGATCTTCAGGCAAGCTTTATTTATTAAAACACAATCATATATCACTATAGGAGGGCACAGGCTTGGTGAATTCAGAATTACAGTCTTCCAAAACAGGTCCATCAAAATTCATTTGTGCTTGTTTTCATGTGAAGACAGAAAAATAAATAACAAAACTGGCCCTGACCCCACACTGTTTGATGTGTTTTAAAGCACCTACCATGGCTCCTCCCTGTCTCCCCACTTCTTCCATCTGTGATGTAAAAAATACATCTCACATGAAAACAGAAAACCCATGCAGCACCGTCAGCGTGCCCGCTGCTAACTGGCGGATGTCTAGAACGCTTAAGCTGCATGACCAATGCAGCGCTGTTTCTGAACAAACACCCATTTAGTTCTTCTCCTCTGCCGTCTTAGTTCTAAAGTAACTTTAAGACTTGTTTAGGTTTTTCTCCTTCATGTTACTGGATCTTTCCTCTCCCTCTGAATGTTTAGATTGCCAATCGTGTTTCCTTCATTTTGATTTTCAAAACCCTGTTTTGTTAAGCTGTTAAACTAATTGTGAGTCTTGGCATGTCATGGGCTCTTAGGCCCTTCTCCTACACAGTTTGTGTGACTAGAGCCTCTGTGCTAGCAAGTTTTATGTCAACTTGATGCAATCTTTAGTCATCTGGGAAGAGGGAACTTCACTTGAGAAAATGCCTCCTTAGAACTGGTCTGTGGGCAACCCTGTCGGACATTTTGATGATCGATGTGGGAGGTCCCAGCTCACAGTGGATAGTGCCACTCTGGGCTGGTGGTCCAGGGAGCTGTAAGAAAGCAGCATGAGCAAGTCAATTAACAGTACTCCTCCATTGCCTCTGCATCAGTTCCTGCTTCCAGGTCCCTGCTCTGACTTCCTTTGATGGTAGTCTCTCAAGTATAAGTGTAAGCTGAATAAACCCATTCTCTCCCAAGGTTGTTTCTGGTCAGAGTTTTAACACAACAACAGAAACCCTAGCTATGACAGCCTCCTTATTTATTGTACTTCCGTTGTCTCTCACAGAAATCAGTGATTCTGCGAAGCTCAAGGAATACGCTATAGTTTGCTATGAGGATTTATTAGTACCTTTAAAATATGATCTCATGTAGTTTGACATTTGGGATAGGATCAAGTAATAAATATGATCTTATTTTTTTAGTATGGGATGAGGATTTTGAAGGTCTTAACTGTTTTATGGCTAACAGATGATTAAATTTCTTTCTTTGAAACTCAGTGCAAATTCTTAGATTGAATGGAACATATTTTTTCCTCCACCCAAGTCTACTTACTACTCATGGCCTTATGCTCTTTCTGGCTGTCATTTGTTGAGAAGTCAGAGGTGTTTTGACCTTTTTAAAACTTAGTTTATAGCCTGAAGGTCAGAAAATTAAGTATTAAAGTAACTGAAGAGATCTCCTGAGCCTCCTACATGAATCTTCTCACTGACGAGCTAGTTAACAGAGATCTCCAAACTGAGAGGTACATTGCTCTAGTGATTTTTGGAATATCTGGGACAGTGGGCTCTATTTTTGGGGTGGAGACAAGGTCCAAAGGCAACAAAGTAAAAAGCAATCTAGACCTTTGCTAATAAATAAAAATTCAGTTTATACCATGTCATATTCTTTCACAAGACTTTTCATAGTCAAGCATAGTTGAGAAATTTAGGACCAGTTACCAGTTAATGAGTCAAACATAGGATGACAGTTTTGAAGCCCTTTCTAGAGGAAGAAAATTACATTCTTGCCTGCCAAACCCATGCAGCCACCCAGAGGACCTGTAAATTTTAAGAATAAAAGAACTCAAGTTAAAACCAGCTGCTCCTTGGACTTCTACAACCTGAACACCCCCCATCTTGCCTCTGGGCTGTGTTTATTTTGGCTCTGTTCTGGGGACTTGATCATCAGCCAAGCTCTGACTTCCCCAGCCTCACGTTCTGCCCAGATCTCACTAAATGCTCCTTGGTCTAACCAATGGCCTTCTGTCAGTGTCTTCTCACTAGCTCATTCTGAAAGAAAGCAACCATCTTTGGTTGGAATTTGCACTGACTGATTCTTAGACACGTTTACTATCACCTCTGGTTGGGCTTTGAAAACTTGATTTCTCATTATCTTTTCCTTCTTTGTGCAAACACAGACCCACCAAATACAGTCTACCTGTATCACAGTTCCTTTCAACCTCTTTGCCTTAGCCCCTTCCTCCTCAGAGGCTAAGCAAAACAACAAGTCTGGTTTCTTCCATTCCCGTGTTCAATGTAGGTACCCAAATCACCCCAACCACTTAAAGCCTGAGTAATAAAAGGAGAAGAAAGTGAGAAAAAAAAACTTTAGGGAGATAATTTATTCTTACAGATAAAATCAGTATGAAAAACCTTAGAAAATTTATGGAACACAGCATCGAGGTTTGCAATGCTCACAAAATAGGATGGAAGTACACATTAATATTTAGGATAAAAGCACAGGCTAATATTTGGGGGCATGTTTCACTTCTGCATCCAGGAAGCTGGGCATCATTTTAAGGAATCCCACAATCACACTCTGGACTCTTGGTTTTGGTTTCTGACTTGCATTGAACTCCCTGTACCTCTTCCATATAATGTATCTCCTTTTCAAAATTAATTAATTCCAGCGCTTCCCTTCTTCATTATGGTCTTTACTCCAGAGATCTGTCCCTGACTGCTGCTTTGTTCTGTGCTCTCCCTGCCGCACAGGCACCTCCATCTGCAGTCCCACCCTCCAGACTTAACACTAGACATGCTTCTGGATTAGATCTGATCCTGTGCTCTGCCGTGAGGACTCTTCCCACTCTGCTCTAGCTTCATCCTCTTCCTAATGGTGGCTAAACATTAATATTCACCATCCAGCTATCTACCCACTTCTTTCTATTTTTGGATATGTATGTCCATTTTTTGGATGTGTAATTACTCACAAAACCAAGTCCAAAGGAATTAGAGAGCACGGGTGAGGAAGTGTTCCTTTTCTAGTCACTTGGGACCTCCTCCTAGAGGTCCACATAGTTCCCAGATTCTTCTAAGAAATCAAATAATGGTTGCTGATCACTCCATCTCTTCCTTTCCCACCCAGATCTCTCTTACGCGTGGAGACATGTGTCCATTGTTCAGAAGACACGTTCACTTACAGGATTCCTGAAAACCTGCTCCTTCATCTCTACGCTCTCCCTTAATCATGCCCTGCCCGTCGTCCTCATGACAGCACACACGGCGAATGACGAGGCAGTGGAGGCAGCCAGCTTGAGCTGTTGCTGTTCTTAGGGCTGAGATCAATAGCTCCACATTGTTAACCCATTTGGTGCTTACTGTTAGGGAATTCTATTCCAGGGATAGTCCTAAATGATATATCCTAAATCCAAATATCCCCTGGGCACATTGCTTGTGTGTGTGTCCATGTGTGCATTTACCCATGTGTGTTTATACATGTATATGTGTGTAGGCTAGAGGTTGATTTCAGCTCTCTACCTTATCATTTGAGAAATGGTCTCTGTGAATGTAGAGTTTACTCTTTGTCTAGCCTGTCTAGCAAGCACCAAAGATCCTCCTGTCTACCCTCCGCCTGCATCCTTACCCTTGCTACCAAGCACTTAAGATACTGAGCCATTTACCCAGCCAAATCCTTGGGCACATTCTAGACTCCCTTGACTTTTCCTTTCCCTCTGTTTCAGACTGCCCAACTTCTGTCAACAGTAACTCTTTCTATACTGCCGTGGCCACTGCTTTGTTCAAATCTAGCTGCACCTCCATACTGCCATATTGGCCTCTCCTCTGGCTGCAGAGCTGGTCTTCTTGCTTCTAGGTTTTCTTTCAACTCATTCTACTATATCAGACATCACAAATAGCAACCACTCTAAACTTAAAATTTACATCTGTCTCTCTCATCTCCCTAATCACTTGTTTGTTTAAAATGGTTCTTTGTTCCATTCCCGGTCTCCAGACATTCCTCAGGTCAAGCTCTATTTCTACAGAAAATGTAGCAGTTCTCTGAGCATTTTTCCTTACTTCTTGTGGATGTTGCTCCCTCTGACGAGAGCCCTCCTACTCACCATTTTTCCCGTGCTTTCCTCATAACTCAGTAGTCTGCCGTCTCCTTTAGAAAGTCCTTCCAGTGCATTCCTCTAGCCCAGAGCATTTAGCATGTGAACCCCACAATCTAAAGTCCTTTCTGGTTTCATGTCTTCCCTTTTCAGTCCATAAAAGTATTCTCACCATAGCTGTGAATGACTTCTAGGCTATCCATCCATTGGGTGTGTTTGGGGCCTCATTTCATGTGACCGGCCCTCTTCCTCACCACCGTCAGCCTCATACAACTTGGTCTTCCTTCCATGACATCACAACATCTCATCCCATCTCTCCATCATGCACCTTTGCCAACCTCCCCTGCTCTATTTAACCCTCAAAGGCTGGATCCCTCCTTATCCTCTTGTTTTCCAGATAAATCCATCATAGTCATGTGTCCATGGCTGTTTATGGATCAACAGCTCCCAGTTTGACAGCTATAGTCCAGGACTTTCTGAACTCTAGGATTAAGACATTATCTCTCTGATATTTCCATTTTAGACATTGCATAGGTATTTCACTGTCAGAATGGTAGACCCTAATTGGCCCTTCAGGTGCTCTCATAGTACATAGTCCCACTCACACCCTTTACTGACACACACCATGCGCTTATCGCCTATTCTGAATGATGGCGCTCTCTCTGCCATTTCCCCTGTCAACAAACATACACCTCTGCCCAGTTTCGAGGACCCTGGCAGACACTGATCCTTTCTTCATGTTAGTGTGCTGCTCTCCTCATCCCTTCACTTTCTGTGCACAGCTTTGCTTTTTGAACTATTTACACACTGCACCAGCCTGCATTGCCCGTCCTGTGTGGCTGACTCTTCGGCTCCTCTTTCGTTGTCCCTCTGCCGCCTGTTCTCAAAGTCTTCCATTAGCTGGCACAGGCATTCTTTATGACTCTGCCTCTCTGCCATTGTCCTTGGGCTTTGGTCACCCAAGTTCTTCTGTAGTTCTTCCAAACAAGTCCATCTGTGTGTTCCTGGCCCAAGGTTTTCTCTTCTATTCCCTGGCATAAGCCCTCCCAGAATCCCTTTCTTCTCATTCCTCAGGTAGAGAGAGATGCCATTTGGATCAGGCATGGCCACCATCTATTTTATCTACCTTATACTTTCAGTTTTTACTGTCAGCTCACTGTTGGTACTCCACAAATATTAGTGGAAGAAGAGAATCTAAGGTTGGGAAAGACATTTGGTTAATGCTCTTTGCATAGATAAGTGTATTCACTTCAACATGTCTTCTTCCAGATGTAAACTGAGAATTTGTTCTTGTTTTTGTTTGTTTGCTTGGCTTTGCTTTTCAAGACAGGGTTTCTCTTCAGAGAGACTACGTAGACCAGGGATGGCCTCAAACTCACATAAGCCTGCCTTTGCCTCCTAGGATTAAAGGTGTGTGTGCTACCATGCCCAATTGAGAATTTTTTAAATGGCTCAAAGAAGAAAAAAAGGAGAGAAGGCAGCACTTCCTTATGAGTTCATGATTAGAAAACCATCAAAGGGAAAAGTGTGTTTATTGATATTTATTGGATTGTAAATAAAGTTATTTAAAAGTAAATATGGTATAATAGGTTAGACTGTGCTTCCCCAAAGATAGATAGCAGTTCTAACTGCTGGTGCCTGTACTTTTAATCTTTTTTGTAGGCAGAGAAGAGATAATCGATTTAAAATAAGGGTCTTATGGGGGCTCAAGAGACAGCTCAGCAGTTAAGAGCATTTTCTGATCTTGTAGAGGACCAGACTTTGGTTCCCAACACCCACAAGGAAGCTTGCAATTGCCATGTCCAGGGGACCCAACACTCTATTGTGGTCTCTGCAGGCTTTTGCACACATGTGGTGCACATAAATTATGCATGTACACACATACATATAACAAAAAATACAAGTACAAATTTAAATGGAGTCATAGTGAAATCAAGACTGGTCTTAAACGCAATGAGGTCTAGTCCTTGTGGCTTGAGAGAGATTTGGAAACACAAACATCCAGGGCACAGACAGATGTGTGCAGGATGGCAAAGAATGTGGTATGTTTACGAGTCAACACTGCCAAGTACCTCTACTAGAACCAGGCTAAGCAAGGAAGGTTCTTCTCTAGAACTTGCAGAGAACAGGGCTTTACTGACATCTTAGTCTTATGTCACCTGGTGCAGGCTAACTTGTTTACTAGTTCTGAAAAACTAGTAAATGTGGAATACACAAAACTTACAAAGCCACAGTATTCTAAAACTGTGATTTCTTTAGCATTTTATGCTTTATTTCTAAAGACACATTGAATTTAGCCGCTTATTTTGCTAACAATTTAGTTTTAAAAACAAAATATGTAGTCTAGTTATCTATATTAGTATTAACAGCAATTCAGCTATAACAAGCATTTCATATCTGTGTGTATGCATGCACATGTGTGTGTGAGCACTGCATGGTATGTGAGTGTGAATGCAGGTGCATGGGCCTGGCCATGTGTGCACGGCAAAAGGAGGAGGTCATGGCTCTTCTAACTCTCTCCACTTTGGTTTTTTAAGACAGGGTCTTTCATTAAAATAGAGCTTGGTTGACAGCTCTTGCCCGCCTGAAGCTTTGGGAGTTACAGGCACACATGTTTGACCACACTCGCTCTTCTGTGTGAGTGCCACCAATCCAAACTCCTTCTTGCAGAGCAAGCGCTCCTACCCACAGGCCACCTCTTCAGCCATGTGGTACCTTTTAAAAAATGTGAAAAGATTTATTTTTATCTTATGTGTATGAGCATTTTGCCTGTCCATATATCTGTATACCACATGCATGTCTGTTGACAAAGGAGGCCAGAAAAGGCTGCCCTGAAACTGGAGTTGTGGATGCTTGTGTCACCAAATGGATGTTGAAAAATCAAATGTAGATCCCTCGAGCAGCCAGTGCTGTTAACCACTGAGCCTTCTCTACAGCACCCTGTAAGTACCTTTTTGGCATCAGATCAAAGAGAAAACAAATTTATGAGATTACCTTCTTCAACTGGCTGAAAAGTTTTTAAGTCTCCAAATGCAACACGTTTTTCCTGTTGAAAAAGTTATAATCAGAGCATTAAATGACAGCAACCACTAAATCATTCTTTAGCAGAAAAATTATTTGATGCTTGATTTAAAACAAATAAATATTTTTAGCATACCGAAAATTATAAAACCAGATGCATGACATGTTTTTGATATATTCTCCAAACCTTTGCTGCTTTATGGTTTTCAGGAACATGACAGAAATTGAGCTCATGCATGTCTTGGCCTCCAGAACAATTTTGAGATCATTATCAAAGCCAGCTCCTTCGTAGGCCCTCTGCCGTACCTGAATCAGATCATCCGTGAGCCAGTTTATTATCTGCTTACTCAGCGAAATGCCCTCAAGGTCTGTAAGAACTACCCACGTTCCGTTCTCAAATTTCACAGGCATAGAGAACACGACCCCTTCTGGAATACCAAATTGGCCTGCAGGGAGCATAGACAGGGCAAAGCACAAGTAAATAAAGAATTTGGAAAAAAGGACTGAAAACAACACACATAGTACATGATTTTAAAACTCTGTGTGTGTGTGTGTGTGTGTGTGTGTGTGTGTGTGTGCATGTGCGCTCATGCATGTACCTAAGGAGGCCAGCAGAGGGTATTAAATGCCCTGGATCTGAGGTTATAGGTGGTCAGGTGGTGTGAGCTGCCTGATACGGATATTGGTAATCAAATCCTGGTCCTCTACATGGACCCTGGAGTCAGTACATGATTTTTAAGGACATTGGTGGTGCTAAGTTTTCCTATCTGATTAGGACCAGAGCACCCATTCAGTCCTTAATGCACACCTGTCCTAGTTCTGACCATTCTCCCTTCTCTTTCATATCTAGGGGTTAGTGAAGTCTTTCTTTTCTAAGCCTTGTGTATAATTTGTACCTGTTTCCCATAGCTGATCTATGACTTTGCATGTAACACATGAGCCTGAACCACTCGAATAATTTGGCTTTCTTTTCTAGCTTACTACATGTCTTAGGGTTACCATTGTTGTGATAAAACATCATGACCAAAGCAACTTGGGGAAGAAAGGGTTTATTTGGCTTGTGTGTCATCATTTATGTACATTGATGACATGGTCACTCCGTGGTATGATTAAGGGGAAAATTTTTATTGTAGATATGGGAGAAAAAGAACACCCAGATGAATCTGGAAGATTCCAGAGAAGAAAGAGAGAAAGAAGAATTTGAACATGTCCAGCAGCCTGAACCTAGACACAAGAGAAGTAGGAACAGATCAGAGAGTGTAGATAGAAGTTTCTGTTCCATCTGGTCCTGCAGCAGTTCAGTTCCAACAAAATATGCAGAGGCTTATGTTAATTATAAACTGGTTGGGCTATTAGCTCAGGCTTAATATTAACTAACTCTTACAACTTAAACTAACCCATAATTCTTGTCTATGTTAGTAATGTGGCTTGGTACCTTTTATCAGTGAAGCATTCTCATCTTGCTTCTTCTGTATCTGGCTGGTGACTGCAGACTGAGTCTTTCCTCTTCCTAGAATTCTCCTAGTCTGGTCACCCTGCCTATACTTTCTGCTGGCCAATGGCCAATGAGTGCTTTATTAAACCAATATAAGTGATAAATCTTTACAGGGTACAAGAGCATTATCCCACAGCAAGAGAGATAGAGGAAGAGAAGGGTGAATACAAAGAGAGAGGCTTGCTTCATATGACTTATTCATCCTACTTTCTTAAAGAACGCAGGGCCATCAGCCTAGGGATGGTGATGTGGGATTCCCCTCTGCATACTGTGAATATGATTGGTTAATGAATAAAGAATCTGCCTTGGCCTGTGATAGGACAGAGTAGAGCTAGGTGGGGGAAACTAAACTGAATGCTGGGAGAAAGAAGGCAGAATAAGGAGACACCATGTAGCCTCTGGGAACAGATGTGCTGGAACCTTGCCAGTAAGCCACAGCCACATGGTGATACACAGATTAATAAAAATGGGTTAAATTTAGATGTAAGAGTTAGCCAATAAGAAGCTAGAGCTAATGGGTCAAGCAGTGATTTAATTAATATAGTTTCTGTGTGGTTATTTCAGGGCATCAGGAACTGATGAGTGGCCTCTTACTACCAATGGCACCATCCACAATAGATGGGGCCCTTCTATGACAATCACTAATTAAGAAAATGCCTTATACACTTGTCTGTAACTTGATCTTATGGAGGTATTCTTTCAGTTGAGACTTCCTCCTCTCCAGTGACTCTAGCTAGTGTTGAGTTGACATAAAACTAGCCAGGACATTATAGCAACCATATAGTCAATGTCTGCTAGGCTAGGAAAGGAAAGGAAGTGGACAGGAGACCTGGTTATTTCCTTGCAGCTTCAGTTCTCCATCTTTGTTCTTGTAAAGCTAATCATACTTCCTATTCTAGTCACTTCCTATGGATGGCTTTCAGTTGGTAAATTGCTAAATCCTGGCATTCTGCATACCAGAGCCATTGTTGTCAGTAGCTGTGGGAGGCCCAGCTCAGTACTGGCCTGTATGTGGCCAGGGTTCTTTTCAGAGACTTTACCAGGGGAGAGATGAAGGTACTGAATTACTTTGCAGGTAACAATTTCAGGACAAGTCAGTATAAAACAAACCTGGGGTTTTCTAAAGCAGGGTTTATTAAGTAAAGGGCTTCAGTTTACACTTAAAGGTGGGTGTAGGCTTCTTGAGAGAATCACAAGAGTGCCATCTTGGACAGTCATCTTATGGTCAGATTTTGAAGGCTGTGGATGTTATTCATGAGTTAAGGTAGAGAGAGAAATGTGGAAAATTATAGGACTAGGTCGGAACAATCCTGAAAGTTCATTTTCTCTCCCTTTCTTCTTTTAATCGAGTTTTCCTGGTGTGCCATGGTGTCAGATGCATTGTGGGAATGGGCAATTTTGCAAGGCTAATGATGTGCAAACACCCCTACAATGAGGAAAGAAAGGCAGTGATCATGTGGGTTAGCCATGTTGATTCCAGCAGCCTAGAGAGTCTTGCTGCAACAGCTCTGTGATCTCATTTTCTAAATACTGCTAAGTTGTCCTATGGCCCTGTGTTTACCTAGTCTGGCTCATTGCCAGATCTGTCCATGGTGCTGGCAACCTATCTGTGGAGAATGTGTTTTATCGGGACAGAGTGTAGGGTAGCTTATCTAACAGGGTCTCATGAGAATAGACCAAGAAACAAATAATTTTGAGTGGAATTCCTACAGAGGTTAATAAAGCTTACAAATGAAGATCTCTCTCTCTCTCTCTCTCTCTCTCTCTCTCTCTCTCACATTTTCTTGTGTGTGTGTTCACAAACACACATTTGAAGGTCCTCTCCTTCTTCCATATGAATTCCCAAAAGCTAACTGAACTTAGAGTCACTTCCATGTCCCATCATGGGGTTTTCAATGCCTGTCTTTCCACAGTCTTAACCCTGGGGTGGCAATGGCCAGGCATTACCACTTAAGCTGTTCACTGTGACCTGAGTGTCACATAAGATGCTTCTCCCATGGAGATGTAGCAGGAGACACAGAGTGAGCCTACCCTCAGTGCAGAGATTCTAATGAAGAGGTTGCATGCATCTACTAAGGCACGGTAGAATATTCTGTCTGACAAATGAACCGAGAAACAAATCAGGGAAACAACACCTTTCACAATAGCCTTAGAAAAATACAAAATATCTTGGGATAACTCTAACCAAGTAAGTGAAAGATTTGTGTGATAAAAACTTCAAGTCCTTGAAGAAAGAAATTGAAGAAGGTATCAGAAGATGGAAAAATCTCTCAGGCTTATGGATTAGTAGAATTAGTGTGTAAAAATGGCCATTTCATGAAAAGCAACCTACAGATTCAATGTAACCCCCATCCAAATTCCAACACAAAAAAAAATTCTCAACTTCATATGGAAAAAACAAAAAACTCAGGATAGCTAAAACAATTCTGAACAATACAAGAACTACTGGAGGTTCTCGCCATTCCTGATTTCAGTTTGTACTACAGAGCACTAGTTAAAAAAAAAAAAGCATGGCTGGGCTGTGATGGTGCATACCAAAGGCAGGGGGATCTCTGTGAGTTCAAGGCCACTCTGGTCTACAGAGCTAGTTCCAGAACAGGCTCCAAAGCTACAGAGAAACCCTGTCTCGAAAAACAAAACAAAATAATTTATTTATTAGTTTACTAATTAATTAATTAAAAAACCAGCATGGTATCAGTATAAAAACAAACATGTTGATCACTGAAGACCAAGCCATAGAGCCATGCACATATGGACACTCGATTTGATGAAGAACTCAGAAATGCACACTGGAAAAGTGGCAGCATCTTCAACCAATAGTGCTGACCAAACTGGATGCCTGCAAGTAGAAAAATTCAAATAGATCCATATTTATCACCCTACACAAAGTCCAAGTGGCTCAATGACCTCAACATAAAACCAGATACACTGAACTTGATAGAGGAGAAAATGGGGAATAGTCTTGAATGAGTTCCCACAGGAGAAGGCTTTCTAAACAGCACCAAAGCACAGGTACCAAAATCAACAATTAATCAATGGACTTTGTGAAATTGAAAAGCTTCTGTAAGCAAAGAACACTGTCATCCAGACAAGGTCCAGCCTACAGCACGGAAAAAGATCTTTACCAACTTCGTATCTGATAGGTGACTAATATCTAAAATCTATAAAGAACTCAAGAAACTAAATATAACAAAACTAAATAGCCCAATTAAAAAGTGGGGTACAGGTCTAAATAGAGAATTCTCAATAGTGAAAACTCAAATTCCTGAGAAACTATTAAAGAATGTTCAATGTCCTTAGCCACCAGGCAAATGCAAATCAAAACTACATTGGGATTTCATCTTTCAACTATCAAAATGGCTAAGATCAATATTTGAAGTGAAAGCTCTCGTTGGTAAGGATATGGGCATTTATTACTGGTGGGAGTGCAAACTTGTACAACCACTGTGGAAATCAATATGGTGGGTCCTCAGAAAGTTGGGAATCAATCTACCTCAAGATCCAGCTCTAACACTGGAGCATATATCCAAAGGACGCTCCATCCTACCACAAGATACTTGCTCAACCATGTTCATTGTTGCTTTATTCATAATAACCAGAAACTGGAAACAATCTAGATGTCCCTCAACCAAAAAATGAATAAAGAAAATGTGGCAGATTTACAGAATGGAGTACTACTCAGCTGTTAAAAATAACATCATGACATTTGCAGACATATGGATGGAAGCAGAAAAAAATTATCGTGAGTGAGGTAACCCAGACCCCAAAAGACAAACATGATCACTGCCTCACTCAGTCGTCGTCAGAGAAGTTTCCTCAAGCAGCAGATGGGAACAGATGCAGAGACCTACAGCCAGGCATTACACACAGAGAGAGTCTAAACAGAGGTCTCCATCAAATCCCTTCCCTCAAAGTTCATGGAACCCTTGGAAGAGAAGGTAAAAAGAGTGTACAAGCCAGAGGGTGTGGAGGAGAGCAGGGGAACAAAGCCTCTGACTCAGCTGAGATAGGTGCATGTGACCACAGAGACTGGCGCAGTGGCCACGGTGTCCACACTGGGCTGCATCAGGTCCTCTGCAGAGATAGCAGAGCTTTAACTTATTATTCTGATGAAACTCCTGAGTACGAGAATGCGTGTGTCTCTGATTCTTATGCCTGCTCTTAATTAAGACTTTCCTTTTGTGGAGCTGCTGTGAGCATATTTGATATGATTGTTTTTGATTTACCTTTTTTTTTTTGACACAGGGTTTCTCTGTGTAACAGTCCTGGCTGTCCTGAAACTCCCTTTGTAGACCAGGCTGGTCTTAAACTCACTGAAATCTGCCTGCCTCTGCCTCCCAAGTGCTGGGATTAAAGATGTGTGTCACCACCAGCAGCTAATTTTTGTTTTATCTTAATTATATTTTATTTTGTCATCTTTGACAAAAGGAAGGGAGGAAGGAAGGAAGAAAGGAAGGAAGGAAAAAAGGATGGAAGGAAGGAAGGGAGAGAAGGAAAGAAGGAAGGGTACACCTACAAATACTGTGTTTGTGTGTGTGTGTGTCCTTTTGACTCATAATTAAATTTATACAAATTCTTTTGACATTTGTCTAAATGAATGTCCAAACATATATGTAAATTTTAAATTGTAATGTTCTTTACAGGGAAGGGGGTAAGGCAGCCCAACTGTTCACAAGCAAGGAAAGTTACCTAAATCATGGCATGATGGAATGATGTGAAATTATTTAAAAGAATGAAGTACATTTTCATATTTTCATGTGCTAATAAAAGATTTGCAGGGGACTTTGTCCATAAAAAAAGGAATATTCTGTCTGAGCTGAGTGATGGTGCATGCCTTTAATCCCAGCACTCGGAAAGCAGAAGTAGGCAGATCTCTATGAGTTTGAGGTCAGCCTGGTTTACAGAGACAGTGCCAGGTTACATAGAGAAACCCTGTCTCAAAACAAAACAAAACAAAACAAAAACCAACCAAATAAACAAATAGGAATATTTTTTTTCTTTCTGTCTGAGAGAGTTTGGAGAGAGACAGACATTAATTCTCACACTGGAGATTTTTGGAGACGTCTCTGAGATGCACTGAAATTGGAGCGAGGAAGCGATGGTGGCTCTACTGATAACACAAGCGATGCTAGAGGTAGGTCTGACTGGGAAAAAAAGCCAGCAGGTTCAGGTTACCCTATGTTGGGTTCACAGCATGGCGTTCACATGACCATGTTTCCAACCGACTGAGGCTTGAACTCAGTAGAGAGGCCAGGGCCTGAAGATCAGGGAGCCAACAAGATGGACAGAAACAAAAGGGAGGAAATGCTGAAGGCCGAACCTACAGAGGACACAGCAGCAGCCACTGCCTTTGCTGGTTTGTAAGAGTGATGGAGACTTCTACATACTTCTTAGCTTGTAGCATACCTCTGCAGTGTTTACTGATGGGCAGCAGCCTGTTGTGGATAATCTTTTTGTACCACACTGTGAAGATGTTTCACTCTGATTGGTCTAATTAAAAGCTGAACAGCCAATCACTAGACAGGGTTTCCAGGCACAGAGGATGCTGGGGAGAGAAAGGGCAAGTACTCCAGGTATGCAAAGGAAGCACGAGGGGCCCTATGAGTAAGGTGATAAGGCCTCGAGGCAGAAAGTAAATACAAATGAATGGGTTAATTTAAGTTTCGAGAGCCTGTTAGAAACAAGTCTAAACTATCAACTGAGCTTTCATAATTAATAATAAGTCTTCATGTCATTATTGGGGAGTTGATCGTATGACAAAAAAGTCTGACTACAAATGGCATCCAACCATTTGTTGTGTGGGCTCAAATATCCAGGACCTGAGAAAGTGGGAAAAAAAAAGTTATAGGCAAAGAGCCAGACGTAACTTCTTAGTTCTGCAGTCTGTCAGCCTGGTGCTCAGGGTCATACAGAGGCACAGCCACCGGCTGATGCCTGCAGGCTGGAAGCATCTACCAGCACCATGTGCCAGCGCCGTGAGCTAAGCTGACCCATACAGGTGGCTGACCTAACAGTTTAAGATTTGTCTCATACGATCATAGAATGTTGCAAATGCTTAGTAAAGACAGATACAGATGGAAAGAACCTCTAAAAAGGTTATAGTGCATTTAAAAGTGTGCACAGGCTTAAGAAAGAAAAGAAAATGGTATCAACAGTCATAGAAAAAAAGAAAAGTATTTATAAATAATAAAAAAAAGCAAGCCATGCAGAGATGGGAAATGCACAGGAGTCTAGACCCTGTATGGTGCTGTGTTGACTTTAATTTTTTTGATTACTGATGAGCAAGCCATAGCTGCTGAGAAACATTGGATTATTAAAAAAAAAAACTACTAAACGAAACCAACCTATACATTTTAAAGATGTTTTAGCTTCAAAATGGAAGTAAAAAAATATGTTACTATGAGGTTATGCTTTTACTTCCAAGGAAATAAAAGGCTGTGGTTTTATTCAAGGTCAAAAGAGCTCTGATTTGATTGAGTGAGTACCCCTTGAAAATCCTGACTACAGACTTGAAGAAACAACCTAGAAAATCAACAAGGCAGGTGATGTACATTTTAATGCTCAAACTTAAAACAAGAAATCACCTTTGGCTGGCTGTGTACAGTGCACAGTCTATACTTGTGTTAATGCAGATATATATGTTATCTTCAAAAGTTTGTGTTTTCAGAGCAAGGGGACCAGACACCAATGAAAATGGGTGGTCCAAGTGATTCAGTCTCTCAGAGTGCCTCTATTTCAGTTTCCTCAGAGTTCTGCATCCAGAACAGCTTTAAGGCTGTTAGCTGAGATGGTCCAGCCTCAAAGACTATTCTAGCCAGGATTTGACCATTATTCAATTTTCTCAGGGTCCCCTAAAAATGCCAGTGCCCCGAGGAAGCAGCCTGAAGAACATTACGGCCACTTTCAGAAGAGGTAGGGTTGGAGGTTTTTGGTTATTCGGTGGGTTATGGATGGTTGTCATTGTTAAGGGGGTTGGTTACAAGTTGTTATTGGTCATGGTCAGGGAGAAAGCTAATCAGAGGAAATTAGCTACAAGGATCTTTTCCTAAGGGAAAAAGGAGACTATAATATAGAACCAGTGAGATAAGAGGGTGGATCGTTGAATCTACTTTTGAACAACCACTAGTCTTAAATATTTTACATTGATGTGGATTTTTGTATATTGGTGCAATTTAAGATTTTTTTGTTACACTGTATATATGTTTCTATCTTGTTTAAGAGATTGTACCTATGCAACTCATTTAAAAACGAAATGTAAAGTATTAGTCCTTGAAAGTTATTTAGGAGAACAAAGAAATACAGGTTGTCAGTCATCTATAACAATTAAACTTATAGTCATGTCAGATATGTTTTCAAGGTCAATCAGAGACGTTTTAAAAAGATTGTCTTCAAATACTTTGGAGACCTACAGAATATAGCATTTTAATGTTTTAATAGCACAAAGCTTTCATGACAATGAGACATGTCTGATCTTGGAAGCACCAATTTACTTCATAAAAGAAAGATGGCCACTGAGAACCTCCACCAGGTGTTTGCTTTCTTTATGGCAAAAATTAGCTCTTTAGGCAAGAAACTGTTCTTGTCTCAACTGATGACAGTATGCTGTCCAAATTGGACAAGCAGGATACCAAAGAAAATAACTGCTGGACTTTTTTTTTTAAAACCAGGTACAACTTTCTGCTTTATAGAAAAGTCTGTAAGATATTCTAGACTGAAAGGCCAAAGATGGAAGCCACCAGAATTACAGAGGAACCTTGGGTGACTTTCCAGGAAGTCAGCTGTTTTGTCATTTTTTATAGATTTGGAAGTTGCTTGCTTTGCACTTCCTATGCACTCAACTAATATTTTATCCTCCTTGGTTCTATGATAGGAACTCCAGACTAGAGAGTTATAGTTTTATATTTTCCTTGTTACCAAATTCAGAAAAGAAACTTATATAAGAGATGTAATGTTTAGAAGGTTGAGAAACATAAAAGCTTAAGTTATTTATCTAAAAAAATGTTTTAAGGTCTAAAAACGATATTTCTAGGATGATAATACAAGTTATGAAAAATGGTTTAGATATAAATTTGGGGCTAAGATAGTAGATATAATGGAATATTTTCTATAAATTTTCAAAATGCAAATGGACTGGGTATTGTAAATGTAATTCTTACCCAATAATTGTTTTTTTATCACGTACAGTTTTACTTCACTAGAGTTAAAACTTTTTCTTTTTTTAATCTAGACAAAAAGGGGGAGATGTTGTGGAACAATCTTTTTGTACACTGTGAAGATGTGCCACTCTAATTGGTTTAATAAAAAGCTGAATGGCCAAAAACTGGGCAGGATTTCCAGGCACAGAGGATGCTGAGAAGAACAGGGCAGAGACTCCAGGGACACAAAGCAAGCAGGATGGGCACTAGGGAGACGAGGAAATAAAGGAGAAAGTAAATTAATATAAATGGGTTAATTTAAGTTAATAAGAGCCTGTTAGAAACAAGCCTAAGGTATTGGCTAGGCTTTCATAATTACTAATAATAAAATTAATAATTAGTAACAAGCCTCCATGTCATTATGTCATCACTGGGGAACTGATAGTCCTGTCAAAAACTCTGACTACAGTGTCCTTTTGGCATTCCTGGTTCTGCTTGGTCTCCTGAAGGTTGGGTCTCCTTCCACGTTTGCATACCGACTCTGAGTTTTCACTATTGGTGTTCAGTGCTCATCCACAGCCTTCCAGGTCAGAATCAAAGACTTCGAGATTTCCTGCAATACCTTCTCTTCACAAAGCCTGGCCTGCCTCCCTGTCCCTGTCTAGAATAGATTTGGATTTCTCTTTCTCAGCTGGATACAGAGAGGAAAACATCATGAGCCTTTCTAGAGACCTGGCTCTTCTTGACTCTGCTGAATTGCTTTCTAAAGGCTGCAATCCCTTGTCTGACTCTCTAGTACATTCACGATAAATATTGTTGAGTTTTTGAGTGCGCAGTTGGATAATGAATGAATGAATGAATGAATGAATGTGTGCATTATGGACCTGTTAAAACCTACACAAATCATATACCATGCTATGATCTAAACAGAGCATTAAGACAAGAATTATTGCCAGGCAGTTGTGGCACACGTCTTTAATCCCAGCACTCGGGAGGCAGAGGCAGGCAGATTTCTGTGAATTCGAGACCAGCCTGGTCTATAATAGCTAGTTCCAGGACAGGCTCCAAAGCTACAGAGAAATCCTGTCTCGAAAAACAAACAAACAAACAAACAAAAAAAAACCCAGGAATTATTACCTTCACTCATTATCCCCAAGGAAACAATCTCTCCAGGTGGTGAGCCATGATACCAGTACTTCAGGGTGGTGGCTATGCTGTGTGCAGCCAAAATGCCCCCAAATTCCTTTCCAGTGCTGCTCAAGTTCCGAAGCCTCATCACAAACTCTTTCGTTACCCACTCACTGCAAGAAAAGAGAGAATCAATTTCCCAACAGAGAGAGGGATGGAAAGGATATCCTCTGAGCTCTGAAACTCAGCAAAGAGCTCTATGTGCCATCTAGACAGTAATGTGACCCACAAACCCTTTCTTCTGGCGTCTCATTACCTATGAAAGAAATGCAATTGGGCAGAAAGGAACAATTAAATTTCAGTCTGAAGTGTAGTAGTAAATTATGGAACACTGAAAAGATACCATAGGCTAGAAAAAAATTTTCTTTTATTCTAAGTAATTAATTATATGTCGATGCTTTCTTGGGACCGATCAGACCCTTCATTTAAAATTAAATACGTTTATCAAACAGTGAATCATTCACAATGAGATTTGGGGTAACATGTTTTATGGTCTTGAAGGATAAACTCAGGAAAGAGCTGAGCTGGATGAGAGCAAGGTTTGCCCCATTAGGCAGTCAGAGAATGGTCCCAGATCCCTGCAACATTGACCCTGTGCAGGTAGCACATGCAGAGGACTGGGGTTTCAGGAGAGGGAGCCCAGCACACCTGGTTCCTTGGCATGGATACCATCCCTTGGTCTGAAGAGGGCAGGGCAATAAAGGATGGGGGAAAAGGAAAGGCCGCAATGGGGAGCTGGGGCAGCCATCAGAACGGTGCTGCAGGGAGCGCTGGCTGCCTTGCCTTTCTCATCAGTATGCAGGCGCTAAGATGAATTCATTAATTTCCCCATTTCTTCTATATGTGACAGGCCACGTTACCATTTCCGTTCTATCAGTAGAGACGCGGGGGCACGAATTTGATGTAACTTCCCTAAAGCCACACAACTAATAAATGATGTTTCCTGCTCCTGGGACACACGGCTTCTCAGCTCTGCCTCTCTTGGGACTTAATGGTAAACCTGACAGTGGCCTGCTCATCTTCACAACTCCTCTTTCTCCAAATGCTCAACTACTTTCTCCTTGATATACACCTGTCTTTATATTGACATCTGCTTTGCGTACACCTACTTTAGAGACAACTTTGACAGAATACATAAACTACTTTCTGGGTGACTTGAAATGTAAAAATTCATGATTTTAAACCAAATCAAATGGGGATGAGGGCCAATAAATTACTATTGTGTGGATTTTTCTGATTCTTTGGTAGAAAACAAAAAAAATGTGCATAAACAATACAAGTTATTTTATGCAAATTTTACAAGATGTTTCAATAGTGCTTTCAACTGTTATATATCATTAGAATATTATCTAAGTCTATATACACTATATTATTATCTAATGTTAGTATATTTCACTTAAAAATATACTGTACCTGTCAAAAATCAAGTTTAACACTGAGTGACAATATCCAGGAGGTCCCTTAATAGCACTGTCATAGTCATAAACTTTGGCTTTCCTCAGATCAATGTAGTTATTTCCACTGATATTACCCCAAATTATTACATCTTTGATGCCTATACAGAACAGAATCAGAAAGAATCATAATAAGGACCATTAATATAAAATTTACTTAAATGCAAAGCTTTGTATATATTTGCTTTAGGGTTGAGCCAATGAATCCAAGCTCTCTAGCCTGTGCTGAAGCTGGGGTTCACCTCCCTAATTATCAGGGCTTGGTTGTCACTAGTGCTGCCTTGGGAATCTTGGGCTAGATGGGTAATTCAAGCAATACCAAGAACCTGCCGTGAGAGAAATCGAGAAATCGCTAATGGAAATTGTATCCTTTGTGTTGCTCAACTTCTCTCTCTCTCTCTCTCTCTCTCTCTCTCTCTCTCTCTCTCTCCCACACCCCCCCCCCACAGGGATGTGTAACGCACAAGTGTGTATGGGTGAGCGTGCTCGTGTAAGCTAGAAGTTGCACTGGGAATCTCCTCAGCCACTCTTCACTGTATCTTTTAAGAAGGGACGCGGCTGGCCGGCCAGTGAGTCCTGGAGATGCGCCTGTCTCCATCCCGGTGTGCTAGGGTTACATGTAGTTATGCGTGTAGTCGCAGCTGATATTTTACTGACTGAGATGTTTCCCTGGCCCCAAGGGAAGCTTTTCAACTGTTTGGATTTTGAAAATGCCCTTTGGATTCTAGACTGAACTAGAAATGTACATAAATGACAACCCTCTGGAGGTTTCATCACTTGTAAAATAATGGTGATTATATTGTTCGTGGGAGGTACTTTTAGAAACAAGGTTTGGACCAGGCAGTGGTGGTGGCACACACCTTTAATGCTAGCATTCGGGAGGCAGAGGCAGGCAGATCTCTGTGAATTCAGGGCCAGCCTGGTCTACAGAGTAAGTTTCAGGACAGCAAAAGCTACACAGAGAAACCTTGTTTCAGAAAAACAAACAAACAAAAGAAAGAAAGAAAAAAAAACCAAGGTTTAAGAGAAAACAAACCAGCCAAAAGGATAGAGGGGATGAATGAGAAAATAATACCACATAGTTATTTTTGTTAGTTATATATCTATGGAGAAAAATAAAAGAATATGAGCTGGGGAAAATAAGAATTGGAATTTAATATTTGTGATTTTGCAACTGTTGATTTTGGAGAAGGGTTTACGCAATTTTTTAAATTTTGTTTATTCACTCACTTATTGTTTTAGGTAGGGTTTCTATTGTAATGAGATCATGAGCAAAGCTATTGTGATGGGAAGGGTTTATCTGGCTTACAGTTCAACACTGTAGTCTACCATTGAAGGAAGTCAGGGCGGGAATTTGGAGGCAGGGGCGGATGCAGAGGATACGGAGAAGTGCCATCTACTGGTTTGCTCCCTTTGGCTTTCTTTAGCACAGAGGACCACCACCCACAATGGGCTGGGCCCTCTCCCATCAATCACTAATTTAAAAATGCCCTACAGGCTTGCCTACAGCCCGATCTTATGGAGGCATTTTCTCAGTTGAGGTTCCTTTTTCTCAGATGACTCTAGCTTGTATCAAGTTAACATACAACTAACCAGCACATCTATGTACTTAAAATCTGTATCCGGGAGATTAAATTGTCTGTTCTTTTGTAGGAAGAAGAGTATTAGAATAAGCTTTAGGGTAAATGTTGAATCTGCATGCATGAAGACAGAAGTATTCTGAGCTTTCCTGCCAAGAGATGGCTGACAGCACCGTCCGGTCCTCGCTGGCATCCTGCACTGTACTGACTTAAACCACTGTCAGTTCACGTCCACTGTCTCCCCAGCTTCTGTTTCCAGCATGCCTGTAATTCCATCCTTAGGGGTGCTGTTAGCCTAGACATAAGGGACCAGCTCTAAGGATGCAGAGCTAAAATACACTAAATGTGATCCAGTCTTATTTTCATATGATTCTGATATCTATCAATTGAAAGATCAATAACTAAATTTAATTAGATATAATAAACCTGTAGGTTTAATCTCCTTTTAAGTTTTACCATGCATCGGGCAGCTCTCATGGGCACTTTTGAAATACCGACTGTGGTGGTTTGAATGTAAATGCCCTCATAGGCTCATATGTTTGACTACTTGGTCCCAGCTGGTGGAACTGTTTAGGAAGGATTAGGAGGTGTGGCCTTTTTGGAGGAGGTGTGTCCCTGGGGGTGGGCCTCAAGTTTATAGGTCAGATGCAAGCCCGCAGCGACTGCTCCAGCAGCATGCCTGCTGCCACGCTCTTTGCCACCATGATTATGGTCTGACCCCCTGAAACTGTAATCAAGCCCCCAATTAGATGCTTTCTTTTATAAGCTGCCTTGGTCAAGGTGTCTCGTGACAACAGAAAAGTGACTCTGATGCTGTCCCTTTGGATCTTCACATTAATTCCAGGAGGGAGTTGCTGTTTTTAGACATGATAACTCTGAGGACAGAAGTGGGAAAGGAGGAAAAGCTGTTTTTACAAAGCCTTGAGAATTTGTAAACAACACACACTACTTTCCCCATTATTATTGTGGGAAAAGCGGGATATTAGGTTAAATTATTACTTGACTAATAGATACCTTATTACAACAAATATTTGCTAATTTTATGATGATGGGCAAAGTCACAGAAGTGGATGGAGAGAAGTGTGCACAGGCCCTCTCCTCATCCACAGGCTCACATTCCAGGGTTGCCTCAGGATAAACACTTTCTCTTTTTATGGAGGATGCAGCAGGTTTGGTGCTTGCCTGGGCTCTTGGGCCTGCTAGGCAAGAGTTCTACAACTAACCTACAATTCTGTCCCTGCACTTGATTATATGAAAAATTCCCAAAACAAGCAGTGGGTAACTTTTAGGTCACTTTAGTTATTGTATGTTGTTATTATTAGCTTATTAGGTTACCACTCTTTACTGCTGTTAGTCTTTTATGGCCTCTAGTTCATGAACTAAACTGGATTACAATATACATGTACAGGAAAAAGCTAGGTAGGGGAGGATGGTGTCATCAAGTGGCATCCCCCAATGAGGTAGGACCACACTGGCTGCACCCATCACTCCTAAGACACTCCTTACATCTCTCTTCTACTTCTGTGTCACACACCCTAGGTGGTCCTGTAGGATGCAGCCTTCTTTCCCCACTATTTGAACCCATGTATCAAAACACAAACAGGACAGTAGGCGTTCACTCACTGGCTGAGGTTGTTTTCATCTTCCGGGCCACTGCTGCTTTTGCTTGGCCTTCCACCCCCAGAGCCACTGCAATGATGTTGTGCGCGATATTAGGGGCATATTGCATAAGTAAGGCTGTCTTAAGATTCACAAAGGTTTTCCCGCCCACGATGACCTTGACGGACTCGTGAGCATTTTTTTCCATCAGGTAACCGTAGAGGCGGCAGAGCGGCACCCGGCTTCTCAGGCAGCTCTCCAGGGTGTACACTTCCTCGTCTGTGCTGTCGTCCAGGATGACGATGACTTGGGCCCGGAGGAAGGCATCCTCCGTGTTCGTGCAGAGGGAGACGCTGCGGAGGACGGGCGATGCCAAGTCCTCGACTTCCACCACTAAGCTTTCCAGGTGGCTTTCCATCTGCTCCCGGTCAAACAGGGTCAGGCTGATCTCTCTGTGCGTCCCAAACACTTCTCCACTTATCAAGATGGGGATTATGTGGTAGCATGCAGTATTGCTCGCGCTGATTAAATGCAAAAGTTGGATGGAAAATGGTTAGGTCCTTTGCTCACTTACACGTTTTACTCTTAACAGATATTTCTGTGTGTGCTCATCCAGAGGATGAGTCACTGGTTTCCATGGAAACCCTCCCACCTGCACAGATGTGCCTAGAGATCCCAAGTGGAATGAGAACGTCTCACTCCCCACACATCCTGGCATCTGGGGATACCACAAAGTAAGAGCTGACTGGTGTATTGGATGTTTCAGATGAAAGAGCTTGCTCACGTGCAGAAAACAAAGCAAGACCAAATAACTAAGCCAGCAAAAGCTCCCTTCAGACTCTTCTGCTTCTCTGTGGAAAGACAAAGGTGCCTGCTTCAGTTAGCCACCGCCTTTTCCATCTTCATCTAGGAGTGATTGCCTTTAGTTTGGGGCAGACTATCTTTCCCATGGTTTCACAAAGCAAAGGCTTTCCTGAAACAGCGAGAATAAGCAGTGAATGTTCACTCTATCCGAAACTAACTGTGCCTGAGTCTTCTGTTTCAGTGAGGATCAACCGTGGGGAGTTGGAAACTGCATCTGAGAACATCTACTTCTCTTGGGGGACTTGGGGAGGACACTGAGGTGATATCCATTTCAGTTCTTTCTTTTGGAGAGGGTCATGGATATCTCTATGTACAATTTCTGAATCTTTTCAGTGTTTGTAGTTTTCCATAATTTTCCATATTTCCTTCAAGCAGGTGTATGTTAGGATACCACATATTGCAAGAAGGACAATGTGAGTTAGACAGAGGGGATGGAAACTCAGAGAGAAAGAATAACAAAGAGAGAGGGCAGAGATGGAAAAAGAGGAAGTGACAAGTGGGGACAATGAGAAGCACACCCTAGAAGGAGAAAAGGAAGACTTTGGGGATCAGGATTGCGTGAGTGCACGAGTAAGAACCATGGGAATCCAGCAGGTGGGGAAGAGGGAGGAGGAAATGATCAGAGGACACATGCCAGCAAAGCTGGTTTGGATCGTGTGAAGATTCGTACACACATGAATCCTAAATTACACGGGGATGGGTGCTGAAGGATAGAGAAACTCGTGTCCATGCACCAACCCAGACCTGTGAACACAATCATGCACACATGCGTCTCGAACATTCTTTGGTGTTCTTCCATTGTGCAACCAATCAATCAATCCCATCTCACTGTCCTTTCTAAAAAATGAAAACCCGGACTCCTAAATCCCGGAGCTTCACCTGGCAATCCAGACCTGCAGGGGGGTGATGAGATCTTTCAGGGTTTTTTTCTCCACCTCTTCTTCTATATGTGCCTCCAGGTTCTCTTTAGCAATGAGCATCATCAGGTCCGTTGTCATGCTGGAAGTGACACCATAGTAAAGCTAAATATCAGAAAAGAAAAGCTCAACCTCAGAGAACAGAACATGGTCAGACAAAGACTAGAACAGAAAACAGGCAAGGAGAAAAGGATGCAATGGCTTAGAAAGCAAGACATTTGAAACACAAAATAATGTCAAGAGAAGGATGTCTGAACAGATAAGCAATGCAGTTCCCACACCTGGGCGTGCTCCAGGAATTCATTGTATCCTCCCAAAAGCAAGCCCTTGCCTCCACGGTCCAGGAGCTCTCTCCAGATAATGGGGGAGGTGCTGTGGTCCCATCTATTCTTTTCACAAATGTCTTCTAGCCACTCCTGTGGAAAAATATTCCAATAAAAGTCATATATTAAATCTGCCTAAGAATTCAGTTCAGTATTGTTGGATTTAGACAACAAAGGATCAGCTTGCTTTTAATGCTACTATGTGTGCACAATACATTTAGATACCTTCAAATGGAAAGATATAAACATAGAAAATGGTGGTGAGCCTGGTTGCTCATGACTTTAATTGTATCACTGGGGAAGCAGAGGCAGGTGGATCCCTGTGCGTTCCAGTTCAGTCTGGTCCATATAGGAACTTCCAGGTCAGTCAGGGCTAATGGTAAGATCTGAGAAGCAGGGAGGACAGCATTCTTATCGGTAAGGTACAACTGAGCGGTCCTAAAGCCCCACCACTGAAGGCCATCTCACAAACAAACTCTGTTTCTAGCTAGTTCTGAAGATGTCCATGCTCTCAGTTCACCCCAAAGCAAGAAGACAGAGATTTCCAACATGGCCTCTCTAAGCACTGTACCACTTGGCTGGTGACATGCTGGGCTGGGGGAAGAATGTGATCTACCCCCAAGAGACTGTTCGTTCTTTCAGGCCCTGGAAGAATATGTAGGACCAAATACTCAGAGTCCTGAATCCGGAACGGAACCTAAAGGTGGGCAGGAAGATTTCTTCAGTGTGACTCACTCTTCTGCAGTTTGGGAGGGCACACCCCTGTGGAGAGCCCAGAATACAGTGGTAATGTGTTACTTGATTGGTAGTCAGAAGTTTGAGAGGGCACACCCCTTGGAGACCCAGAATATAGTGGTAGTATGTTACTTGAGTGGAAGTCAAAAGTCTGGAGAAAATGATGTCTCAAATAATGTAGAAATAGTAAACCTGCCAGGGAGGATGTGGAAGCAGAGGTCAAAGGTGTAGGGCATGGCTGGTGAGATGACTCTGTGGGTTACAGTGATTGCCACCAAGCCCGGCCAACAATTCCACTTCTGGGACCTGCATAGTCAAAGAATAGAACTGACTCACCAAATTTTCTCAGCAAAATATTCTCTCACCTTCCCTTACATCTTAGCACATGCAGGCCTTACCACAAAATAAATAAATACTTAAGTTAATTTCAAAAGGCTAGTGGGCACAGGATATAGGAATCAACCACATTTTGGGGGGGCAGACAATGCTCAATTCACCAGAGTCACAAGAAACACACTAAAATAAAAGGAACCTTGTGTGGCTGCCAACTGGGACGATAAGATATGGAGGCCCAGAGCATGGGGAGATGTTCTCTAGAGAGCATCAGCTTTGAGAGGAATACTGGCCAGAGCCACAGATGTGATGATGTGCACAGTCACAAGAAGTTAGGCAAGAGTTCAAGAGAAGGGCCTGTAGTCTTAAAACCCTAGGTAGTTCTTACCATGTCTAAAGGATCAGCGAGCCAGCGACAAAGACCAGTGCCAGCATTTGATGACGGCACCATCCTTTGAGGATGTCAAAACTGCCTCTGTGAGAAACAGAAGACTCTGGCTTCTCTTCACAATGTAAGGCGAACAATCTGTCTAGACTGAAATCAGCATACGTGCTGGGTAGGGAACGCCCTTTCCTGCTCTTCGGGCTTTCAGCAGAAACCCTGCCAGAGACTTTAGGAAATGCTTGACCTGCCAACGCTAGGTCCTGCACTTATCTGTGAACCATGGGGATCGCTTTATAATAGAAGGGGTACAGTGCTGAGCATCACCAAGCTTGAGAGAGGGGCAAGGCAGGCCAGCAAAGCTGTGGACCAGCTAGAAGACTGACACATGGCAAGAACGGCCCCACTCTTCCCAGTCACAAAATGTATTATACGTCAGTGTAGACTACTTAGAATTCAGGAACCAGGGGGCAGAATTAAGAGATACCTTGTTCACCGTCATTCCCAGGGGCCCTCTTAGAGAATTTATGCTTCCCCAATTTTCTTTACTCTAGTCTGTGTGAGTTGAAAGGTTTTAAAAGTCTGAAGAGGAGCTTTTCTGGCAGAGGACACAAGAAGAATCCCACCTTTAAGCTTTCGCTGACACTGGTCGCCGTAAGATGAGAGACCAGCAGGCAAAGAAAGAAGTTGTTGCTATGGAAGGGGTAACTGGGCCTGCTAATCGGGAGACTGTACAACAGCTACCACCCAGAGTAAAGCATGTTTAACATCCAGGTTATAAGTTGAGCGTCTTTGGCAATGCTATACTCACTTTTGACCATACAAGGGGCAAAGTGTAATGGCTGCGTCTTTCAAAGGGACTGGGGCTCACATCCCCTAAGTATACAGAAGTAGGCCATCACACCTAACAAGTGGCCTAGAGCGGTAGAGGGAGATCTCTAATGGAGGGCAGGGAAGAGAGATGACCGCCAGTTTGGCTCTGAAACCATGTGCAACGGGGAATACAGTTCCTTAACAAGCCTTCCCTTAATAAAGTCTTCCCAGGGAAAGATCTTGATCTTCTTCCCGGTAGAGCTGTTACCAGATGCTGTGAATTTCCTTAATGGAGCACATGGGTTCAGAGGCATTGCAGGTGGGCTGTAGCAGATAGTCAGGCACAGTCCAGGCTCCTTCCCGCCTATAACCAAGGCATCTGTGGCCTCAGTCACTAGAGATATCAGAGGCCAATGTTAAGGACTGACCTCAGCTAAAGAAATTCCCCTTGACGAAGAGTAAGCTCCCTTCCTTGGTGCAGTGCCCATCAGGTGACTGGTTGATGCGCGCTACCTGTCTTTAGCATGGGGTGCCTCTGAAGGGATCCCCAGCACGCTCTGGAGGACCTGCTGACGCCTCTGCTGTAGCTGTGTCGTAGCCCCCCCCTTCACCTAATGCTGCTGCCTTCCATCTTCATTTCTTCCTAGGATGTCCTAAGAGCGACTTCCAGTAAGTCTTCCTCTTCAAATTCACCACCTTAAAAGTCTGTTTAGTGGGCGACGCAGCCACAGATACGGATATCTCAAATAGGTCCTCATACCAGTATGACTCCGTGTGAAGGAGAAAGAAAAGGCTAAGAGTAGTGCATGTTAAACATGAACTACCTGTTTTCTTGGCAGGGGCGGGTGCACTCAGCACATTTACCCCACTTATTGGAGTCTCCTTTGTGCTATTAGGTGTGAGAAAAGAACATGTTTTGAGGCTGATAAGTAGGAACTCCTTTTTACTAGTATCCAAATGCCATTAATCCATCATCATCAGAATACAGTCATCATCGGAAGCCCAAACGATGCCCTAGCAAGTATTTAGTCAAAGTAGAACCCTTTCTCACATAAACACATTTAATAATTGTAAAGGTTCTTACCTCCCACACATCAGGATGCTGTGTGATTTTAAAAATCCGAAAATCAGGAAGATTCTTTTGCAAATAGTCTGCCAGGAGTTCTGCCTTGGCGTAGTACGGGCAGTTTGCTTTCCCTGGAAGAGTTCAAGCGAGCTAAGCTTTCTGTTGACACACACAAGTTGCCTGCCATGCTGCCATCAGGACTTGACAGACACTTAGAGAACGCACCATGGCCATAATATAGTATAACAAAATTACAAAATAACCTTCTATAACACAAACCTCAAGTTTTCGTTATATTAATAAAAATAAGAAATATTTCATAGATAAGAATCTTACCTAACAAAATGTTGTAAAAAAGGGACTGTTTTAAATGTATCCCCTCCTCCAGTACTCTGCTATACCACATAGGAAACTGTAGCTTACTATTCAAGCGTGGCATCCTAATGCTGACAGTGAACTACTACTCATGAGATGCCACCCCGGGGTCCAGGAAGGCGGCTCAGCTGATAAAGGAACTTGCCTCCCAGCCTGACGACATGCGTTTGACGTCCAGGACACACGTGGTAGAAGGACAGAAGCAACTCTTGTAAGTTCTCCCTTCACCTCTGGAAGCTGCCCTCCCTTGACCACACACATAAAACAGATAAAACCAACCCCAGAAGGTAAAAGGAGTGGAAATACAGCCCCTATAGATGTGGCACACGGTCCAGAACTGTGGGGAAGCTGAGGGGGAAGGACGCATCTGGAGCTAACTTCTATTTCCTGGCTGACCTTATCTGAGAGAATCATGGGTGAGCTGCTCAGACAAGCACATTAGGAAGGACAGGCAGAGCACATGGGCGCATAACAGTGGGAGGGCGTCTGATCAACCTGGGGTGCAGGCGCCAAGGGACAGCTGCAGGCGCACACTTTGCAGTGAGGGCCACATAGGAAGTTAAACCTCCCCAAGAGAGCAGGTGGATGTGAGTTTAGGAAGACAGGCTAAGTGCAGCAGCTCCCATGGAACATCCTTCCTTAACCTCATGAACCCCTCAACATCAATCCTTCTCAACACCTCTGTATGTATAAACCTCTCTGTCTAGTTCAAATCCACTGTTAATTACTTCAAACCCACTTCATGGCTCACGTTTAATTATCCTGTCCATTTCCTGGGAAGTTAGCTTGTCAAAGCCCTGCACTCTGCATGACCTCAATTACCTGCCTTTTCTGAATCTGGATTCCTTCTGCCCAGAAATCACTGGGAAGATAACGGATCTAAAGAATGGAGAAGCTTCCAAAGGAAAGGGGTCTTGTACTCTGACTCCCGCTTTTGTCTTCTGAAAAGCCTTGCTCAACAAACTATCCCCACCCCATTAGACACTTTTTTATGTTTCTAGTGTCTCCTTTCAAGAATATTTAAAATGCATTCAACTTAAACTTCACTCTCTCCTTCCAATAAGTCCGTGTCTCCTCTTCCCAGGCATTGCTTTCTATGTGCCCCTTTCTATTAAAACTTCTTTTAAAAATCCTCTGTCCTTGGCGCTTATATTTTCATTCATTTATTATTCCACTATAACCTAGCATCTCTCACAATTTCCAGGAAGGAAATTGTATTAAGTATACATTACATATTTTTGCATAATTATACTTCATATTATATACAAGATGCTAGGTAATTATTATATTAAGTTTATTAAATACAAGTTAAATACAAAAAAATTAAGAACCCCGAGGTCCTTAATACAATAAGCAGTTTTTGATTCTTTCTTCTTGGCACTGGTAGTATTTATCAGTCTTGCCTGTTTCCACTTCCCGTGGCGTAATTCCTGGAGTGCATGGTGGTGCACTCCGCAGGTTTTCCTTCTACATCTCTGGCTAGTCTTTTCTATACTTTGCAAGCTCCTGTTTCCTCATCAGTCCATTGGATGGTACCGTTCTGCAAGGCACACATTTTCATACTTTCTCTGTATGTTTTGCCGGTCAAGTTCCCTGTTTTCAAGTAGCAATCCATTCCTACCTCAAGCACAGTGCCTTATGTAGACTCCTGCACTTTCCCACGGTCCACATCTCTTTCCCAATGTGTCACGGGCGCTTGGATTCCCTTCCTAAACGACCGAGGTGACAAGCGCCATCTCGTTCCAGTCCTTACTGGGTTTGTTTAAACAGTTCTCAGCCCTCCACTCCTCCAACGCCCCCTCCCCCCAACACTTTTGGGATTTGCGTGACCTTGACCATGTTCTGGATGTTTTAATCAAAGTAATTAATGCAATTTAAGATAACTAAAAAGACATCATTGAAAAATAATTGTCTTGGTGTGTCTGAAATAATTACTAAGCTCTGCCGGGAATGAGTTTTTCAGTGATACTCTGACCCTCACCTAACTTTGATGTAAATTACAGATGTAAAAGGTAGGTTTTGCCTTTAAAAATGCTGTACCCCTGAGCCTGGGCACCAGGAGACTTTTCAGAGTCACGAGCTCACTCTTATTATAGCCATTAATAAAAGAACTAAAAACTTTTACTGGTTTAATCAGTGCAGTTGACAATAATTATCTCTTGTGGGTCATTTCAATTCTAAGTCCTAAATCTCCTGGAGTAGTCATGGCAACCCATCTCCTTATGTAAGAATATTAAGGGTAGTTGGGTGCAGTGGTGTATACTTTAATTCCAGCACTCTGGAGGAAGACCTAGAATTTGAGTCCAGCCTCAAATCAGCCAGGGCTACATAGCGAGACTCTGTCTCAAAAGAGAGAAAGTACTACGAGTACCTATTCTTCTGATAGAAGTTTTTCAGATAACCCCAATCTACCTAGCTGTCCATTGTTTAGGAGTCTAGCTTTTCCTTTATTTCCTGTGTCATTTAGTGAACTAGACATCTTCTTCTACACATTTTGTCTCTCAGATTGCTCCCTGGTCCGTTTGTTTTTCTCCATTCATATTGACCACAATGCTAAACCCGTTGCTTCCTACACTTGCTCAAATCTCCTAACTGTCCTTTTGCTGCATCCATAACACTCAGGTAAGATGAAAATTCCATTGCCTTATATCTTTAAGGAAAATTTTCCACATACTTTGGTCAAAGTCTAAACTATGGGACGTGCCTCAGGAGGATCTGCGTTGTCTCCCTCTGTCTTCGGCTCAGGGCACTCTTCCCTGCACTTACTCGACTCATTTCAATTGCATGATTATCAAATCCTCTCAGTTACCACCAAATTTGACTATGATTTCCAGCCAGACCTAGGGACTGGGACCGTGGCTTCGTGGTTCTCTGGCATCTGCACCATCAAGTGCTCTCAGATATTGTGGAATATTCCTTTACATTGTGTGAAGATATGTCACTGGGGTTGGTTTGATAAAAAGCTAAATGGTCAATAGTTAGGCAGGAGGTTTAGCAGGGCGTTCTAGACAGAGAGAGCTCTGGGAAGAAGAATGGCAGAGTCTCAAGCCAGTGGCAACAGAAGCAAGATGGGCAAAATGGAGATGTGGTAACAAGTGCATGAAGAAATTAGGTTAAAATATGGGTTAAGGGCCTGGAGAGACGGCTCAGTGGTTAAGAGAATTGCCTGCTCTTCCCAAGGTCCTGAGTTCAATTCCTGGCAACCACATGGTGGCTCACAACCATCTGTAATGAGGTCTGGTGCCCTCTTCTGGCCTGCAGACATACACACAGACAGACTATTGTATACATAATAAATAAATAAATATTTTAAAAAATGGGTTAATTTAAGTTACATGAGCTAGTTAGAAACAAGCCTAAATTAAGGCCAAACTTTCATAATAAACCTCCATGTTGTTTTTTTTGGGGGGAGCAGGTGGGACAGAGAAAGACTCAGAAGAGTAAGGGGTTCAAAGTTACTACCTGAGTGTATTGGGTTTCCATACACAACCATACATTGTCTTCGTAAGCTCCGCAGACTCCAGTACTGCTCCAGGTGTTAGCCACACAGAAATTATTCTGTTTCTTCCTGCATTGTCTCTGCTTGGTAGCTAGTTGTTCAGTCATCTGCTTAACCACCTCTCCCCCTGGAAGCCCTGACTAGGGAGGTCCCCTGCCCCCTC